>NC_086175.1:31535989-31842239 GCF_023053635.1 Elgaria multicarinata webbii | reverse complement strand
GCACCTCTCCATCTGTACACTATAATAGTAATCTGAGGCCTTCCTTCAGGTGCCTCCTTAGAGGGAGTTTTGGAGGTTGGCAACAAAGGTGAGAGCCTTTTCAGGGGTAGCCCCCAAACTGTAGAATGATCTCTGCCTTTGAAGTCTGCCTGGCACCAGCATTGTCATCCTTTTGGCACCAGATTAAGACTTTCCTCTACTCCCTGGCATTTGATGGCACATGACAAGGTTTTAACTGGTTCTAGGTTGTTGTTTTTTTTTAATTGAGAGTTTTAAATTGTTTTTTTTTAAATATATATTATGTTTTATATTGCATTTTAAGTTTTTAATCTTTTGTAAATCACCCAAAGAGCTTTGGCTATTGGTTTCCTGTAGAAATGTAGATCAGTGGCTTTTATTTGGAGATATAAAATGGAAAGCTAACTAAGGGCTAACTACTTTGATGGCAAAGGAAACTGGAAAAAAATATTTCAAGCTTTCTTCTAGTTCTAAAGTTGTAAAGATCTCAATTCATGTCACAGATTCTTAAAAAGCAACACCCCCTCCCCGCCCCAGATTGTTAGTTTATTCTGATAGGCATTTTCTGCTGCCCATGTTTGGTTAAAGAGGCAAGTTTCTAAGAATTCTTCTGCATTCCAGACTTATTGCTTTGCACTCAAGTGCCAAGCCGTTGAGTACACAAGGCCACTCAAGGCAAGTCGTTTGTCTCTGTTTTCATCATCTCTTTCTCAAAAGAGCCACAAAGACAACAGTAATTCATTAGTGCATATTTGGCTTTTTCCTATCAGGGAGTTGAAAATACTGGGATCCAAAATGAAAGATCCATCCTGGGGAGTGGGGGAGGGAAAATAAAACAAAACAACCCCCCCAAAAACAACAACTGGAGCCACAGCCCAAATATTTACATGGCCATTTCATAAGATGCTAGACATGAGAATATTCCAAAAATGAGCATTGGCAGGTTTTCCTACTTTTATACTGATCCAGTTCTTTGTTTGGAGACAACAACTCTCACTCTCAGTGATTCCCCAGTTGGTTTCAATGAAGGGTGCTGATCCATGTGCATAGAGGAATGTGTCTCTGAAAACAAACGTTATCGAAAAGCTTTGTGGGGTCTTTCTTTGCAGCGACTTCGTTACCTAGCCTAAGAAAGAGGTTTCACCAGCATGGTTGACACTAACCTCAAACACATGCGAGGCGCTTCACACCTACAGCAGCACCTCATCTGGATTCTCTGGTCAGTACGATGTGTGAAGCTGGCCTAGGTATGCGAGAGCCATTAGTCACATCTGTTTACACTAGTGTTCAGTGGGGCTGAACCCCAAGTAAGTGTCTGTATTATTATGGCAGCCTTAGTCATATTGATTGTATTGAGGCTCAGACAGCAGATTTTGAACAAGAATCTTATTTGCTGTTTTACTTTTAACTAGCTTTTCCAGTGCAAATCATCTGTGCGCTATTAATTTATTGATCAGTATCATAAATTTCTTAGTACACACATAGGCAGCTGCTGCAGATTTCCAGGCACCCATGGGCAGACAGGAAAGCCAGGCACCAGGCCAACTGGGAGTCCATTGGACTTGCTCCCCCTCCTAGGCACTGTCCCTCACTCATTACCCCATATTCACTCCCAGCCTCTTGCCTACCCACCCTGCTTGCCTGTGTGCCTACCTGCAGGACTCACCTGAGGCCTCTGTGCATGCCAGTGAGCCTCTCAGCCTCCTCTCTAGGCTCCTCTCAGGTAATCCCATGGGTGTGCCAACAGGCAGGGCCAGCCTATTGCTTAGCAACATGAAGTTCTTCTCCTAGCTCAGAACTTCCAATGTACAAAGTTCTTCTCATAGCTCAGAACCTCCAGCATGCCACAAATTGCTGTGTGCCACACATTGTCTTAGTGTTATATTTTTAAAATGTTTAAATCTACCTTTCCTCATATAGTTCCAGGTAGCTACAAAACACATTGTGCTAGGTCATTGATCTTTAGCTGGCAGGTCATAGCAATGAGAGAGAGAGAGAGAGAGAGAGAGAGAGAGAGAGAGAGAGAAGCAAGTTTCATGTTTGTAGGTTGTTATTAAAGCTGCCTAATCCTAGGAAACCCCAGAGGGACGGATACACTATGGTGGGACATGGCAGAGGGCTTTCTCTATTGTGGCACCCCAACTGTGTAATGCCCTCCCCTTGGAGGCCCGACTGGTGCTAATGCTGACTTTATTTCGGAGCCAAGTAAAGACATGGCTTTTTAACAAAGCATTTGATGGCAAAATTCATCAAGCTTGCACATTGTTTTAACTGTTTTAATTGGTTTTATTGCTTTTAAATTCTATTCTGGCTGTAACTCGATTAATAGTTTAATTTGTTTTTAATTTGTTTATTGTTTTATACTGTTGTGTAATTTTATCTGTACGCTCCTCTGAGATCCTAGTGGTATAGGGTGGGATACAAATGTTTTAAGAAATAAATAAATAGACAACATAAGGTCAAATATGATCTGTGTTTCCTAGATGTTGTTTTAGTTTAGCATGGCTTTGAGCCATTATTGCAATCACTGCAGTAGAAATATTTTCAATATTTATTTGAGATTAGTGCTGTCAAGTAATTCAAGTGGTTTTCATTGATTCATAATCTGCCTTTTAATTGATTTACTGATGAATTAATATATTACATTCAACGAAGTGTGTTCATTCATTCATTTCTTTTCATAAATTATTTATAAACTGGCTTTCTGGGCCAAGCCCTCACAAGGTGACTTCCATTATATAAAATCTCAATATTACATAAAACTTCACCATAAAACATTTTCTTTCTTTTTTTTAAAAAAACCCACCACAACGCAAGAGACAAAACAAAAAATGGCAGTAAAAATACTAACAATAAAATAGCAGCATCTAACTCAACATCAATCTTCTCTCATGCATTTGGCAGCATATGAGTTTTGAAGCTAGTCCTGGATTTGACTTATGTTTGATTGTGTAAATTTGTTTTTAGTTGTACGTTGTCTCTGTGTGTGCTATCTGTTTATGTTTTATGTAAATGGTTTTACACTTTGTATAATGTATTTCTAATGGTTTTTAATCTTTATAAATCACCCAGAAAGCTTTGGCTATGGAGCAGGATAGAAATATCCATCATCATCATCATCATCATCATCATACAGATAAAATAATTAGCACCAGTTCAAACTAATTACCACCAAAACCTTAAGATAGGAGTCTTTCCGAAATAATGAAAGGCATTTGAGAATGTACAGTTAAATAAACAAAAACTAATGTTTATTTGTTAGAAAAACCAGTGTTTTCATTTTTCCCCCCTATGCCAGCCAAAGTAGTCTTAAAAGACATGCCTTTGTGTTATACGTTATTGCTCTCACTGATTAGATTAATCTCCCCTGTTTAAAGTTACAGCCTTCTTTGAAGTATACAAAATTGCCTTCTTTCTGCTGTACGTACAAGATTGAACCCTACATAAAATTTTAAAAACCTTTCAGAACACTATTCTTAAGTTTGGCGTGGTATTGGGGTTTAAACTCCAGATTGCAAACTAACCTGGGATGTTTTCAGTATGACATCAATGTTTATCAGGCTATGACTCATGAACAAATTAGTTTCATGGCTCGGTTACATTTATACATGTCAGGGTGTGAATTTTATTTACAGATCGGCAAGATGGGACAGATTTAGGTGTGAGCATATTTATGTAAGTGGTTTGTGAATAGGTCTAGAAGAACAGAAAGCACAATATACACCTTATTGATGTTTTTAATATTTTATACAGATATTTTGTTTTTCTGTTTTTCCCTACATTATGATATTCAAGAAGCTTCTAGTAGGTTGATTTGATATTGGGTATTAAGTAGGACTCTGGCCAATAGCTTGTGATAGAGCAAGACTGAAAGGAAAAGGTATTGCAGATCCTTCACCAAAAATGGATGGATACCATGTGCCAATTCTTTCCTTAGGCCTGGTTCAGACAACACGATAAACCATGCTGCTTAACCACAAAATGGTTAACGGAATTCCATTAACCATTTTGTGGTGAAGCAGCATGGTTTAGTGTGTTGTCTGAACCAAGCCTTACAGTCTATGAAAAAGACACCTTCCCACCACCACCACCACCCATGGTAATCATCCATACAATCTTTCTCTGCAAGTGATTGCACAAGTTCACTGTGAAACATAAACTATGTTATGTGGGCAACTCAAGCAAATCTGAGAAGCAGCATATGGCCAAACCTCTTCTTCATGAGGTATTGCAAGAGCAATAATATTGAATTCTACCTGAAAGTAATTCATCTCTTTAAATCGCCCCTCTGTACCATCATCACTGGTGGCAGTGAATTCCATAGGTTATGGGCTGTGTTGTTGTTGTTGTATTTTCCACCATTCAGCTTCATTGGATGACCCAAGTTATTGTATTATGAGAGAAGGTTGAGCTCCCTCTTTCATCATCTTTTTTTTCCTGAATGAAAAAAGTGAAAGTGCTCCAACCACCTGATCATTTTAGCTGCCCTTACCTCTAACTTTGCCAGCTCTGCGATGTTCTCCAGCTCTACAGTTTATAGATGGGTGACCAGAATTGCACATAGTAAGTTCCATTTTTAAAATTCCTGTCCCGATGATCCTTAGCACTGAACTTGCCCCTTTCACAGCTCCTACAGGCTGAGTGGATAGCAAGAATTCTTTCCTGGTTAGTTATCACCAGGCCTAATCTACACCAAGCAGGATACTGCACTATGAAAATGGTATGAAAGTGGTATAGGGTATGTATCAATGGGCCCCAACAGTTGGCAGTGCACTTCAATACCAATATAAAGCAGTAGTGTGGCTCCTGCCTTTTATATACCACTTTCATAGTGGCATATCCTGCTTGGTGTAGATTGGCCCCAGTTCAGACACCATCATTGTATATTTGAAGTTAGACTATGTGCCCCAGTGTCCATCACTTTACATTTCCTTACACTGAATCTCATTTGCCATATTGTTGCCCATACACTCAGTCTAAAAAGATCCTTTTGGAGTTCTTCGCAGTCCATTTGGGTTTTCATCACCTGTAATAATTTAGGGCACAATCCTATGCATGTTTAGACAGAAAAAAGTTCTACAACTGCCAGCGTTCTCCAACCATCCAGCCATGCTGGCTGGGGAATGCTGGGAGTTATAGGACTTTTTTCTGTCTAAACATGCATAGGATTGAGACATTAATCTTTTGCAAAAATTGGCCATTTCACAATGTTCACTGGCAAACAGAAACAAAGTTCTCCTACATCCCTAAACAACAACAACAAAAAAAAAAACCAATTCTGTCAATGAGAGGTCAACGGAATGAAAAAAGCCTGACAACCCACGAAACACAGGACATCCCTAGCACAAATAATGCAGATCTTTGGGGAATCTTACTTCTTGTGAGTTCCATTGTGAGCTCTGCCTATTTACTTGTTTATTTATTTATTTATTTATTTATTTATTACATTTTTATACCGCCCAATAGCCGAAGCTCTCTGGGCGGTTCACAAAAATTAAAACCACAGTAAAACACCCAACAGTTTAAAACACAATTACGAAATACAGTATAAAAAGCGCAACCAGGATAAAACCACACAACAAAGTTGATATAGGATTAAAATACAGAGTTAAAACAGTAAAATTTAAATTTAAGTTAAAATTAAGTGTTAAAATACTGAGTGAATAAAAAGGTCTTCAGCTGGCGACGAAAGCAGTACAGTGTAGGCGCCAAGCGGACCTCTCTGGGGAGCTCGTTCCACAACCGGGGTGCCACAGCGGAGAAAGCCCTCCTCCTAGTAGCCACCTGCCTCACTTCCTTTGGCAGGGGCTCATGGAGAAGGCCCCCTGTAGATGATCTTAAGGTCCGGGTAGGTACATATGGGAGGAGGCGTTCCTTCAGATAACCTGGCCCCAAACCGTTTAGGGCTTTAAATGTTAATACCAGCACTTTGAATTGGGCCCGGACCTGGACTGGCAGCCAGTGAAGTTGTAAAAGGACTCTTTGCTTCCTGTTTAACCAGTTAAACATCCGTAAAAGGACATGTCCTCTTATCTTATGACTGCTATGTTTACTCAAGATTAAACTACACATTAAGTTTAATATCTAACATGCAAGTCAGTATGTTTCTCCCCCCCCCATACTTAAAACAGGGGCGCACAATGTTTTTGGCCCTGAGGGTCACACACAGTGTTGGTTGGGTGGCTGGGAGCACTGCCTTCCCCCCATCTCAGGATGCAGGGATGAGGAGGTTTAGAGGGTGATCTAGACTGGGACAATAGTATGCAGGGAGAGCAGGTTCATCCTTCCCTTTCCACCTTCATTCCCCTGAAAATCCCCCCCCACAGCAATTAGCAAGAATTGTTGAACAACAATAACATCCTCCCATAGGCACCTCCTCTCCGTCCATTGCTCCAGGTCCTTCTCTCCATTCCTGGACCTCTTCCAATATCAAAGCGAGCCATGGAGAAAAGTGGCTGATACAAATGAGTGTGGAGTGATAAGGTGGGGATTTAGTAACCACCTTCCATGAACTTTGACTGTTTGGGAACCCCCGGATTTACCTGTAAGTAGATGGCCATATGGGATGATGGTCCCATCATATTTTGTCTGCTCCAGAAATAAGAGTATTTCTCTGCTTAGCCTACCAAATGGCTAAATCTCATTGTCACCTCAACTGCCAACAAAATCTCTATGCCTGGTCAACGTTTTATTCAAGTTCTTTTTAGCAGGTGAACATATATTTGAGAGTTTGAATATTTTTCTTTTACTTTTCAGTTTGTTTTTGCTGGTGCGATCATATAAGATCTGGAACGGATATGAGTTTGAGATTAGGGAAAGATCCTCCCTCGGCAAAAAAAGCCTTGCTCACCTGCGGCTTTAGGTATACTTCAAGTAAGTAAACTTATTGTGCTGTATTCCCCCAGTCAGTTCAGATTGTTTGTCATCCCAAAAGTTTGCACCACATTAGCCAAGAGCCCTAGGATCCCTTTTAAAGCCACCCATGCTATGGGGTGGGGGAAAGCTCCTTCACAGGTGCTTGGAAGTATGGCTGCCCAATATTGCTTTTGTTGCTCGTGTGGTTGGTCCATTGTGTCTGAGGTCCAAGCTAGGCATAAGGCTAAACTTTTGACCTGAAGCTGTATCTTTAAAACAAAAAAAGTTAATGAGCTTTGAACGAACTGCAGTTGCCCTGAATCGCTTGCAGGGCCATTCAGATGTTGACAAGGAGCCTTTCAAAACCTGGTGCCCTCCCATCATCTCCCAGCCAGCATGGCCATTGATAGGAGTTGTAGTTCAATACTTCTGAAGAGCCTGAGGTTGAGGGACATTCTTCTAGCAGAGTAAAGTTCTCCGCTTATATATCCTAGCTTTTCATTCCTGAGTTTGAGCCAAGGTACAGGCAAATGCGAAGCCCCAGATACAAAACAGGGCAGGGCTCCTGCACCTTAACTACTGTGATGAAGAGGGAATTTCACCAGGTGCTGCAGGCATACAAATGACACCTGCTGAACATCCCTTTTCTATGCAAGTGTTAAAGATACTGGAGCCCTGTCCTCCTTTCCATATGGTCACCCTAGAGTCCTCCATATTTGTTCCTATAAAGTTATTGTGTAAACCATCTTTGTCCTTAAATCAAGGTAAATGTATAGAACTGTATTTTTGAAAGGTGAGATGAAGGTGAAGGGGAATATGGTGTGGGATTTCTTTAATTACGTATATACTCATCTGGGTAGAAGATGTTTAAGCAAATGGATCAATCCCATTCTGTGTGTGTGTGTGTGTGTGTGTGTGTGTGTGTGTGAGAGAGAGAGAGAGAGAGAGAGAGAGAGAGAGAGAGAGAGAGAGTGCTGGCTGGGGCATGCTGGGAGTTGTAGGCCTTTTTTCTGCCTAAACTTATATAAGATTGCACATTAAGTATCTTTTTGTTTAATTAAGAGATTGCAAATGTTGATTGGTGGAGCGTTAATTGGCTGTAAGCAGCTTTCTGCTTAATGTGATAGACACTGAAGTACACATGGGAAGTTGTCTCTATTTCTTCCATTAGAGTCTTAGTAGCAGCTTGGAGTGAATGACTGTGCGGATTGTCTCTGGGCCTTTCAAAAGCAAACCATTCACTGAGATGCTTTTTCTTTGCTAAAAGACATGTTCTCAGCTTCAGCATGGCTACTAGCCAGCAAAGCAATTTCCTCTTTTAGCCTTCCCTTCTTTACAAAAGAAGAAGAAGAAGAAAAAAAAGGCAGGGGGATGGGGAGCTTGAAAACTCACCAGCTTATATCAGGAAGGAGCATTTCAGTCCTAAAGGTGGGATAACATTTACTCCTTTCCCCCAATTAATGGGAGAAACAGGATCTACTAAGAAAAGTGAGAGGTCAAAACAATTAAAAATGTCTTAAGGGAATGGGAGCACACATCTATCCTTGCTTTGTCGTCAAATAAATTAGGATGGGAATTTGGAAAACAACAACAGAAGCTTCATCTATTACATAAATGCTCTGGCTTTCAGAATTCAGCAACACAGAAGCCCAATATTATCTACCTGAAAAGTCGATAGCACACAGTCATTGATCCTAGACAGCTTTTCTTGGTAGGCTCATAAAATCCCATGCAGTGACTCTTTCTGTCTTGGTTCTGTGCTAACGGAATATCTGTGTGTTCAGCTTACAGCATCCCTCCTGTTTTTATTTGCATGTTAAGAGTTCCCTCGATGCAAATCAGGATGGAAAATTCCAATGGAACACCCCACCTATACTGAAGCCAAGCTGTCCCTAAGTGCAGAGCCCACCAGCTTAAATGATTTGCAGGCGGTCTTAAGTGGCATTTAAAAATGTCTTTGGGCCCTGAATCTGATGTTATTATTATTTTTAAAGGACTTCCTAGTAAAAGCAATGAGTCATCGAGTTTATATCAGCTATCCACACTCAGGAGCAATAAATGTTGCATCTTCTTACAGTTGTTTTGAAAGTAACAGAAGAGTTTATCTTAATAAAGTCCATAAGTGTTTAAATGTTACATATTCCAGAGCAGATGAGGCTTTTACAACAGAGCAATCCTGTCTGTGTCTACAGTGAAGTAAGCCCAACTAAGTTCAATGGTATTGACTTCCAGGTAGGTGAGTGTAGGATTGCAGCCTCCCCACAAAACAGAGCCTGGCATAAAGATGAAGAAGAAGAGCTATGGAGAGAGAGAAGCAGGCTTGATTTTCGGTGACAGAGGTGACTGGGTTCACCCTGGCTGAACCCCAACCGACCCCAATGGTGCAGGCAAAGCATTGTACTTGGAGACAGTGTTGGGCTGGGGAAGAGACCGCATTTGCTCATGGGGTCCTGACACACAGTAGTTCAGACCCTGCAGAATGCACAAAGATGATGATGATGATGATTACATTTATATCCCACCTTTCTTCCACTTTGGAACTCAAGGTGGCTGCATGTGATTCCCAGGTGTTCTCCCCTCCAAGCACAGACTGGACCCAGACCTGCTTAGCTTCAGCATGGTGGTGGCCTCATGTGCCTTCAGACCATGCCCTATATATTGCGCCTATGTATGCACATGTGCAGAGACACAGTGCACAAATCAACACACATGCATGGAGATATATTGCACTCATGTACACACATGCTCAGGGATATATTGTGCCTCTGTATGCACATGCACAGTGATACATGTATGCACATGCACACACTTGGAGCTCTCCTTCCCTATGCACACACATACGCATACATGGCTATCTATCTATCTATCTATCTATCTATCTATCTATCTGTGCTATTGCATTTCACATCCAGAGAAGTGGAATAGAAGGGGCCATGAGCTTTGTCACACCAGGGTTATACTGTGCAATCACTGTGAATTGCATGCAAAGGACTCTGAAGTTTTCCAGTTTATAATCTGCTTTTATTGTGAAGTACTCCCATGCATCCTGCTTTAATTGTGCTTCAAAGGCAAAAGACCCGACCTATTTTGGTACTACTTTTGGAGCGAACCATTTGTTGTTTTCCAAGTGGCCACTGGGGGCACAGGAGCAGGATTTGATATGTTTAAAGAAAAATTAAACAAATGCTTACATCTGCGTAAGTTTTAAAGATAAAGACATCAAAACTGGCACAGTAATAGATATTAAGGAGAACTTTAAGCATACCAAATTTGAATCAGATTGGGTCATCTGTTGATTTTTTAATTTCCCCCCTTAAACCCATTTCCTGGTATGCAAAGGATCTTAGCAGCGCTGCCACCCAGGTGTGATTTAGCTAGCAACAACAACAATATCAACAACAACAATGACAGCTAAACGCTGTGGGGGATAATTCAAGGGAAACAGGTACGTTGGATGAAGCTACATAACTCAGTGGTAGAGCGCATGTGTTGCCTGCATAAGGTCTCAGGTTGAAGCCCTAGCCAAAAAAAGAAAGAAAAGAAAAGAAAAGGCATCAAGAAGCAGTTGAGGTGAAAATGTAACTTTGCCTGTGATGCTGGACAGAGTAGACAATACTGGGCAAGATGGACTAACATCATACCTGTCTGACCTGGGATAGCTGGTTCCTGTATTCTTAACATTCCATCACTGTAAGGGCCAAAGCAGTCATTACTTGCAATCCATATCTAATAGCGCTGACTTATTTTTTCTTCCATTTTTACCCTACAGTAGGTGCAGGGGGCCTGTTTCCTATCTTAAACACATGCACACACACACGGGTTCCAATCTGAAATACACACACACACACACCACACACATGGGTCCCAATCTGGATCAGGCCTGTGTGCCTACTCCAAAGAAAAAAAGAAAGAGATATATTGCTACTAGATAAGGATTTAAAGCCACATCTTTGGCCCTAAAACAACGGGGTGGGGGAAGGGAATCCATGAAGGCAACTGGGGAGATATGATTCGTGGCTCATTTCTTATGGTTATGTTAATATCTTTAAAAGGCCATTGAGGCTTTGCCAATTTGCAATTGTAATGAACCAAGTTTGGGATTTGTGTGGGCAGGAGAGATGAACAAGAGGAGGAGATCGCTTGGAATGTAGAATGTTAAGGTAAGGTGGGGAGGAGTTACAGAGACCATGGGATGACAGTGAAGGTAAGTGGGGTGGGAACTGGTTGGATTGGCAATTGTTAGAGGGAATTAGCTGGGTGGGAATGAGTTTATTTATTTATTTACTGCATTTCTATACCACCCAATAGCTGAAACGCTCTGGGCGATTGAGGAGATGACTAGTTTTAACTCCCATTCATCACACTTCTGGTTACTGGGATTTATTTATTTAAGACAGAGATATTTACCCTGCTTTTCCCTTCCCAGAAAGGAGTTGCACAAAATAGATTACAAAATATAAATACATCAAAACAATAACTATGTGTTAGAACACTGTAACAAGCTAAAAGGAGCAATGCTCACATACGGAACTAAGAGTTAGCAAATACAATTAAGCAACAGCAGAGTCAAATGCATCTTTAAAGAGAAGCATTCTTTTCGTTGTTCCTCAAATAAACAGTTCATCTGTTGTTAATCCTGAGAAATTATCAGTAAAACCCATGCTTATGCACCTACACCATTCTGTTAGTACAGTATGAGCTGTAATGTTAGTCTAACTTAACTACCATTAATTTCAATGGGTCTGCTCTAAGTAGAACTAACATTGGATTCAACTCTTTGACTGTGACACAACTATTTAAACAGTATTGAAAAATACTAACCAACTAATATTGTGAAAATTGTGAAGTAACCATTAGGGGTGTGCTCTCTGCCCAGGAATTATCTGGTAATCGTGAACATTCAATCTTCCAGGGTGGAGATTGGTCACTTCTAAAGCCATCAAATAATAACAAAGAGGAGACGTGCCCAGTCGGAGCTCCTAAAGACTCTGAAATTATCCTAGCGTTTTGCGTGTGGTGTGTGTGTGTTTGAAAACCTCCCAATAAGGACCACAGCCGTTTTGTGTTTGTGGTGTGTCGAATTGAAAACTGCCCAATGAGGAACATGGGGTGATAGGGTGGGGTAGTTTTGATAATTGATATTGACATTTGTGGCTAACCAATTAGGAATTGCCACAGCACTCTCCCTCCCTGTTCTGTTCTCCAATCATAGTGTTTGGGGGAGGGAATGCCAATTAGTGAGATTAGGGGGCATTTGTTTGCAAAGTGAGATTTAGAGAAGGAGAGTGAGATATGGTTGTGTGTTTCTGCTCGGACTCATAGAAGTCAGCCATCATGTGAAAGTGCTGTTGGGCTGAGTGAGTAAGCTTCTGCACCTAAGTCAGGCAGGCCGTTTTTCAGTTAAACTATTACTCCTATTGGCTGGCTGGGCTGCCAGTGCAGGAGGGTGTGTGTGTGTCCTTGTCGTCCTCCTCCAAGTCGCTCGTAACCTCCTACAGGAAAGCTGTTGTTGCCTTGACTCAACCTGCTCCAATGCCCAATCGACAGAAGGGGAGGGGTGCCTCCTCCTTCTCATCCCGCAAGCCTCCTGTCCTCTCTGAGGATGGGCAAGCTGTGTGCTGCTATTGCGGCATTTTATTAATATAGATTTACTTAATTATTATTGTTCTAAGTGCTTCCCGCTGCTCCGTTCAAGGCCTGAGAGGACACTTGAGTTCAGACTTTAAAAATTCCCTATAAATCACTGCATGCAGGGATCTACTCCACAGTTGGCATGCCTAAAGCCCTCTTTAAAAGCTGTCACGGTGCTGCTTCTCAAGTGTTTATCTTTAAAACTGAGGGAGCTGTGAGCATTTCTGTTAATTCCCATTGATGAGTATGTACTGGTTACCCCAAAACAGAGCGGGTTTTCATCGAACTATCTGGCAGAGCAGAGAATGGGGCCCACTCTGGAAATCAGGGCAGAGAATCACCTTTATGGAGCTCTGGCTCAAATTTTGAGGTGGAGAAGACCCACTTTCCACATCCTTAGTAACCATTATACTAACCAACTAATATTGTGAAACTTATGAAGTAACTATAGTACTAACCAAGTCATCTTGTGAAAGTTGTGAAATAACCGTTGTTCTAACCAACTAATATTTTCAAAATCTTCTAGGCTGCTGTCCTGTATGTATTTAGCATTACGTGTCAAGGATTTTTATTTTTATTTTTATTGGTATTTTTTTTTCAGTGAAAGCAATCTGTATTTCGTGCATTCAGTGTAATTAATGCTTTAGGATTTTATTTTATTTTAAAAAGACTTTTCAGCCAGCTGTAATGCATCTTCATATTAGTTCACCTCAGATTACATTCCTGTTTTCTTCAGTTATTTGACTAATTTGGCTGTAATATGACAGATCTTATCATGTTTCACAGACTTTGTTTTGACACTGAAGGGCTGTGCAAGTCTTTGCTTGCAAAATACGACATTCCATAAGCACCTTTTAAAGCTCTCGCCCAGTTTATTGGTTTAGTCATAAATATTTTTATACCTCTCTTATGGATTTTTATGGATTTCAATGAGTTCACACATATCTGCACACGGTATATTTTCTTCCTTTTTTTAAACTTACGGGGGAAATGAAGTAATTCTTTTGATGTTCCGCACTGGCTTTTGAATGCATTATTTCTGTAAATGGAATCTAGGCCTGAGCTGAATGTTCTCCAGCAAACATTTATAGAGCAAAAAGGGGGTGGGGGAAGGGGGACATTATCAAAAGATACCCAAATGTTTACCTTTTTGTGTGTGTGTGTGATGTTCACAGCAACCCTGGATTGCAGCTTTATCTCCATTTTTTGTTTGAAAAATAGCCTGTCTTCATCCTGGTAACAGCAATGCCATAATCAAATTTGGCTATGTGACAACAATGAGGGCCAAACTATTTAGAGGAGACCCATTGTAAATCCCAAATATGATAGGGGGCAAAAACAGATACATTTTATCAGGGTCCAGCCCAGGCCACAAGCCCAGAACCAAGAAGGAAATATTGAATGGTAGGTCACACTTGAGGGAATTTATGCAGCTTATTCTCCTCTAATCTGTATGAGGTGTCTAGATATTATGGAATTTTATGAGATTTTCTGGGGCCAATTAGAAGCAGTGTTAGAACTGGACAAGCAATATTCTGTTCATACAGAGAGAGAGAGAGAGAGAGAGAGAGAGAGAGAGAGAGAATGAATATTTCCACAGGAAACACAAGAAGTGTGAAATACGTGCATCTTTGTGACATGCATGCTCAAGAACTATATCCCAGAGTTTCTTGGTTCCTTCTTGCATTTCTGCACAGGCAGGTGGAAGCAAGAAGAAGAGACAAAAATTATGTTGAAATCTCTGGGCCAGTCGGAGCCAGTGCTGCTGACAGGGTTCACAAGTCCCAGAACATATGTGAGCAAATATATTACGCCTTTAGCCTCCAGAGTGCATAGAAGAGCTGATACTTGATGCCAAAGACAGAGCATAGTGCTGAATACATTCCTGCCATACAGCCCTATCTAGCTATAAATATAAACCAGATAGACAGGTGTTTAAGCAAAGAGATGGAAACATGCTACAGGACACCAAGTAGTCCTCTAGATTTTCAAATCAGGAAACAGTTCAAGGTGGGGAAGAAGCTTGTTTCTGTACTGGGCCCAGAAAAGTTGTGCTGGTGTTCAGCTGGGGTTGTCTGTGAGTCACAATTTGGGCAGGTCTGCTTTAGAACAAGGGAGAATAGTAAAAGAAACAGAAATCACTTCAGAACCCGCTTTGGGTGTTTCACTTTGGACCAATTTGGGCAAGACTAAATTTACTTCACATCCCAGAAAGACCCATGCTTCCATTTTTCAAAGCTTCATGTCTCCTCAAATATGATAATAGGAAAACTAACAAATAGCAACAACATTTTTAATCTTTGGAATAATGGAATGGAACTTTCAGGCATAGTAGCCCCTCCTGAATGCTAAAGTTTTTTGTGTGAAATCAAAACACCTTGCGTGTAGAAAAAGAGTTTCATATGAGGAGCTTGAAAATACAGTGTGACCACATGGGCTGCTTTCATAGAATCATAGAATCATAGAATAGCAGAGTTGGAAGGGGCCTACAAGACCATCGAGTCCAACCCCCTGCTCAATGCAGGAATCCACCCTAAAGCATCCCTGACAGATGGTTGTCCAGCTTCCTCTTGAATGCCTCTAGTGTGGGAGAGCCCACAACCTCCCTGGGTAATTGGTTCCATTGTTGTACTGCTCTAACAGTCAGGAAGTTTTTCCTGATGTCCAGCCGGAATCTGGCTTCCTTTAACTTGAGTCCGTTATTCCGTGTCCTGCACTCTGGGAGGATCGAGAAGAGATCCTGGCCCTCCTCTGTGTGACAACCTTTTAAGTATTTGAAGAGTATTGTCATAGATGCATATTCAAAATCACCATGGGGAGAAAAGAAATGGCCGTTCTTAAGGAGGGCAGAGCAAAGGGCTGTACACTAAGCAATGCTGACCCAAATGTGACATGGTGGACCTCACACGCCTACCTACGCAACAGTTTGGCTGCCCTTTCTTTGCACTTAGCCTTTGTTTCCCCTTGTAACATAGTTTGGAAAGAAAATGACTTGTGCTGCGGTTCCAATCGCAGCTGTTCACCCTGATCATGAGGACAGCTCTGGGAGTTCATGGCCATTTCTGAAGTGGTGCTGAAGAGCTCTTCTTTTTCTGGACCCCCTGGGCCTTTTTCCTCCACCAGTGACAACACGACAGTGCTTTCCAAGTCCAGCTGTAGATTTGTGGTTATGTATAAAAATAACATCATGGCTCCAGGGAAAATGGGGCGGGTTTTTTTTTTTAAAAAAATATATTTTCAACTGCAAAATATTGAGACAGAAGCCTCATTGCTTTTGTTTGCACATGGAACTTGTTTGAATGTTCATAGGAAGAAAGCCAAAGACATTGCACAAGGATTATTTATTTATTTATTTATTGTATTTCTATACCACCCAATAGCCGGAGCTCTCTGGGTGGTTCACAAAAATTAAAACCATTCAAAGTATAAAACGACAGTAAAAAAACATGATATAAAATACAATATAAAAGCACAACCAGGATAAAATCAGCAGCAGGGCAGAAATACAAATTCAAAATACAAATTTAAAACAGCAAAGTTAAAATTAATTTATAGACTGTTAAAATACTGAGAGAATAAAAAGATGTCTGAAAGAATATAGCGTACATGCCAGGTGAACCTCCTTAGGGAGCTCATTCCACAGCTGGGGTGCCACAGCAGAGAAGGCCCTCCTCCTGGTAGCCAGCTGCCTTACTTCCTTTACAAGTAAACAACCACTTGCTATTCACCTGTGCAAAATAAGTATGATCTCTCACCAAACCTTTGTAAATTGGAAGGCAATTAACTTTTAAGTCATCTTAACCCAGAAATGAAACATGTACCGGCTCTGTTGTAGTTTAGGCACATTTATTTATTTATTTATTTAAGGATTTTTATGCCGCCATTCAGCCAAAAAAGGCTCTCACAGCGGCTTAAAAAAGTATTTCTTGACAGTCCCTGCCCACAGGCTTACAATCTAAAAGACATGACACAAAGGGAAAGGGGATTGGGAGGGAGGAGGAATGTCCAATTTATATGTTGTAAACTTTTATTAGCCTTGGCATTGATTGATTGATTGATGAGACTTGACTTTTGATCTTTCATTTTTTAATTTGTGGCAGTAGATTATATTGTACAGCGGATAGTTTTAGTTATCATATATATGTATATTGTTATTATTATACACTGCCTGGATATGTTATACATGCCAACTGGTATAGAAATATCTTTAAACAAATCCCATAAAAAAATAAAATTACTACATAATTGACTATTATTTATTTATTTATTGCAGTTGTTCATGAGTTCTCCTTGGCTTGATTTGGAATCAGCTCCGTATTAGCAATCTTTCTTGGAGGTTCATCAGAGAAGCGTTTTATTGCGTACTGGCTACTGCCCACTTATCGATCAGTGTGCGTCCTTTAGACAACGTCATCTGCCTCCCATGCACCTCCCGCTCCGTCTGCTCATTATTTCGTAGCAAAATAGAACCCTTTTAATCCGATTTTTTTTTTTTAAAAAAAAATGGAATGTGCCACGATCTCCTGCTGTGTGCAGGAAAAGTGGCATGATAAAAACAGCCTCTGAATGGGCCATGTGGTCTTTGTTTTACTTCCTCTTTCCTCTCTGGGATGAATGAGGAAGTGCAGAGAAGCCACGGTAAGGAAACGAGATTTCCCCCCCATGTGATGATGCTCTTGGTGAGCAGTTGGGGGAAAAAGTTCATCTGTTTTTTTTTTTTTTTTTTAATTTTTATTCATTTTCAACACTATATAAACATAGATAAACATTACCAAAATATAACTGAAACAAAACACAATAAGAAAAAAAAACCATCAAATATCT
Source organism: Elgaria multicarinata webbii (assembly GCF_023053635.1). NCBI lineage: Eukaryota > Metazoa > Chordata > Lepidosauria > Squamata > Anguidae > Elgaria > Elgaria multicarinata. The sequence goes on along the minus strand of NC_086175.1, from coordinate 31,824,911 downwards.
GCTGCATACATATTGAATGATTGTTGAGTACAAATATCAAAAACTATTACATATACCTTATCATACTACAACATCTTCGTTCTTAACATAAAAGTGCACCCCCCACCTCGGGATCATTCTTGAGTCCAAAATCTAATCGTTTCTTCTGCTGGTGGTTTCCCACTTCCCTTAGTAAACACAAACACTAGGAACTGTTTCCAAATTCCTTCGAACTCATTTATTTTAGTTACGCCTTTTCTCCACTTAATATTACATGTCAGTTTATCATTAATGGCTATATCCCATACTTCTTTGTACCATTCCTCAATAGAATATTCCCCTTGGACCTTCCAGTTCCTAGCTACCATCAGTCGTGCTGCAACCAACAAATTCGATATCAGCTCTATAGTTCCTTTTCCACACTTTATATCTTCAAATAGTGACAGCAATGCTATTTTTGGTGTTTGTTCTATTTTCATTCCCACTATTTCTTCAATTTCTGAGAACACCATCTTCCATAATCTTTGTACATATTTGCATTGCCACCACATATGTAAATACGTTCCTTTTTCCCCACAACCTCTCCAACAATTTGCTGAATGTTGATCACTTATCTTATTCATTCTAACCGGGGTTAGGTACCACCTCCATAGGATTTTAAAATGTTTTTTTAATGTTCTCTCCCCACATTTAATGTTGGCATGCATATTGATGAGCTGCATCCATGTGTGTTATTGTATGCACCCTCAGTACCAGTCATGGTGGAGAATTCTTTGGAAATTCAATCCTTTCCCCTATGCCAAGAAAACACCCCTAGGAATGAGAGAGGGTTTTACATCTAGTCAGGAAACACCAGGTGGCACTGAGTTAGCGCAACATCCCCCACCCCCAAAACCAGATAATCCCCATGCCAAAGAGCAAGCACAAGGTTTATGGCAGTCATCTGACACAAGGAAAGAGACTTGGGGGGGGGGGATCTACACTACTGCTTTAAAGCGCTTTATAACAGTTTTGACAACTGTTGGGGCCCAGGACACACTGCATATACAGGTTTCAAAACGTTTTCAAAGCGCTTTAAAGCGCTTTAAAAGCAGTAGTGTAGATCCCCCCAGAAAAGACATAGGGCAGGGAAGAGTCAGAGGAGGTGGCAGTGGAAGCTCAGGGGAAGAAAATTTATTTTCCTAAACTCTTCTCCCCACGGCAAGGCAGCGTGGGGCATTCTGCTCACAAACCAGCCTCCTGCCCTGGCAGAGGGTGACCAATCAGGGGTCACCATCTGCTGGAAATTCCTCCAGAGTGGTTCTTGAGCAACTCCTGAGTGAAGACACTCTGGCCGAAGTGCCGGGCCGCCCTCTCTCTGGCTGGAAAAGTCGGAGTAAGTCCCTGCCTTTTCTGCCACACATCTTCTGCTCTTTGCCCCAGGGTGGCTTTGAATCCATGGCTGCTTCATCTAACTGATTATACACAGATTTGAAGCCACCACGGGGCAAAGGAGATGTCAAGACAGCCCCCAGAAGAAGCTGGTGGGTCAATTGCCCATTCAAGACCACGCCACCTCAAAATACTTTGCGTTTCAGCAAGGAACAATATATTGTTGCTGGGAAAATTCATTTCCTCTGCGCTACTGTGAGGATGGCAACTAAGCTCTGAGGGAACACGGAAGCCTGGTGATGGAGGTGACAGATGTCGTCAGCATCTGAAAAATAAGTGCTGGCAGTGTGTCCCTGGGACCCCTGGCTCCATTACACCACTGATCAGGAGTCAATAAAACCTCTTTACAAACCTAAATATTCTAAACTTTGTTTTTTCCCAATTAGAACCTTTCTTGTGACCCAGAAAAACTGGGTTCCCCCCTGCCCCACCACCATCAGAGCTATCAATTTGCACAAAATGTATTCATCTCCCTTTTAGGATCATTTTGGCCCCAAATGTGACATACTCCCCCAGAGCTTCATGCCATATATGCATGTTACAATTGACAAACAAAGTAGTGCCATTCATTGGAAGGTGCCCACTAAGGCAGTATATGCTATGAAAACCTGCAAAGCTGAGTAACAGTTCCCAAACATCATTCGTCAGTGCTGCTGACATATACAACGGCACCCCAGAAGCTGAAAATGTAGGTCAGACATTGGTTGATAATCTAACATTGCATTTACTGTGTTCCAAATTATTATTATTTATTAAATGGATTTATATACCGCTTCCAATATCTAAACAACAACAAAACTCTACGCAGTTTCCAAAGAAAGATGAAAATAGATTAAAATACATCATAAAAATACAAAACACTTATATAAAATGTACAAAAAACCCCATTAACACCAAATACTCGAAAGACCATAATTAACAAACAAACTGGGAAGCACAATCTATCCAGAAAGGCCTGAGTAAAGAGACAGGTCTTTAATTAGTACCTAAAATACACCACAGTTCAGTGCCTTCCAAATTACAGGGGGAGGGGCATTCCATAAGGTGGATGCCACCTTAGCTCCAGATGAAGTATACCAACTAATAATTTCTTCACCAGTGTGCTACTAGACAGGGAATTAGCTAAGAAAAACATGACTCTTGTTAGCACATTGACAAATGAACAAACCAGAAACTGCCCCCCTTCTCAGCGTTCTTTTCCAACTAATTCAGATATATTTTCTGAAGCATTTCTCTCTCTAAAGCATTTCTCTCTCTAAAGGATTTCACAATTGCTACCTGTATACTGAAGAAATGATGGAGATTTATCACTGTTAAATTATGTTTTTGAATTTTATTCCTGCACGTTAATTGATGGATTAATCCTATTGTGAGGTCTGTTGACTGGATCAATAAACTGATTTGATTTGAATGATAGTGTTTCTCCTGATCTCATTGCATATAGATGTGGCAATCCCAGACAACGAATCCAAGCCTGAGGTTATTCATTATATAATAAGACAAAGACTACAATCCTATGGAATCTTAACTGGGAGTAAACCTCACTTAACTCAGTGGGACTTAATTCTGAATAAACATTTACAGGATTGTATTATATGGTCTCCACTAGGGGTGTGCTCTGCTCCGTTATAAATCCCTGGATCCGAAGCAGAGCGGGCCAATCTGGGCCTCTGAAGCCCAGTTCCAGAGCAGACTGGGGGAGGTCCGGATTGGTTTGAAGCGGTTCGGAACGGTCTGAAGTGATTCGGACCATTCCAAAGCATCGGAGCCAGGTAAGTGGGAAGGGGAGCTTACCTGGCTCCCCCGTCTGCTGCCGCCATGGTCTGTGCGGTGACGGTGGTAGAGCCAGTTAAGTGTGGGAGGGGGGCTTACCTGGCTCCGCCGTCTGCCGCTGGTGGCGGACGGCGGAGCCAGGTAAGCGGGGAGGGCCCCCCATTTTGTCCTCCTTTCCCCACTTGCCTTCCTCTGCCATCCACAGTGGAGGCAAGTAAGTTGCAAAGGGGTGGGCAAAATGGGGGCCGAATATCAATCCGGACCTCCGGATCTCACTCTGGATCTGGTTCCGGAGTGGATCGGGGGAGGTCCAGATTGACCTGAAGTGGTTTGGGTAGGGGGTGCACAGCCCTAGTCTCCACATACACTTCCAAACACATTTCTGTATTTATCATTTGTTGATTTATTAGCATTTGTATGCCAACCCATTGATAGTAAATATAAAAAGAAATTGTTATTTTTTTGCCTCTAAATGTTATTTTGATGTTATTTTCCCCTTTAAACGTTATTTCGATGTGACTTTTTTGCCTTTTAAATGTTATTTTAATGTTATTTTTTGCCATTTAAATGTTATTTTGATGTGCTTTTTTTTTTTTTTGCCTTTTAAGTACACATATTGTTTGGAAGCTAAACAACCCACATTGGTCTAAACATCCCAATGTATGTCTTTTCAACATAGACCTGGTGTGGCGTTACACCCCACAAGTCAGTTCCCAAATGTATGTCTGCAGTTTGTAAGTCTGTGGTTTTTAGAATGTTGGCCTGAGTGGGCGGAGTTAGAATGTCTTGGGAAGGGGGAGGAGTGATATATAAGGGAATGACTGAAGGGATTGAGGGGACTTTTTAAGCACTCTTAGAGTTTTTAGCTCTCTGTGCTTTAGGAGTACTTAAGTTCTGAGAAATTTGAGGTTCAGTGTAGAGAGTGGTGTCTTTGCAGTGTGGTGTGCACATAGTTGATGTATATTAATCAATACAGATAATAAAGAAAGCTCAAGAGTGATTGTGTGAGAGAAAGGAAAGCGCGTATGTGAATAAGTGAAAGGATTGGATGAAAGATTTCAAAAAGGTTTTTAAATGTTTTATTTGAAACAAAGCTTGTGAAGTTTTAAAATTTTTAATTATTTTGTTTTTAACTACCACAAAAATCCCACGTGTCTGTTTGGCATCTATCATCGGAAGTTTACACATTTAGCACCCACTCTGACAATAATTCACCTCTGCACATATAACTCACAGTGTTTTATTTTATATATTGAAATCCTTCTCCATTTAACCCCTTTCTCCACATAGTTTGGAGGAAGGTGTTTTTTTATCCCTCGCCTCAGGCGTATCAAGCGGTGGTGCTTGGCTTGAGCAGGGAGTAGCCATGTCCGGGTCTGGTGTTCAGAGCCTGTGTCGTGGCACCTGGATCTACAGTTGATCGCATTTCGTGTTGAGTCTATGTATAACACCTACCTCTGCTGACACCAAGGGCCAATGTACATGGGTGATTTAGTGTGGAGGGGAGAGCACATCACAGTCATTCTCACATGGAGCTTGTCTTGATGAAGGGTGGATTCGCAGTAGTGGCAGATGCCAGAAAGCAATGCAAGTGCAGGAGCCGGGGGCCTTGCTGCGCCAAAGCGCCACCATCATGGCATTGTCACCACTCTGCAGCAACTCTCTCAAAAAGGCACATTTCCCCAAAGGCCTTTTAGTGTGTCATTTTCCCCTTAAACACAGTTCCACCGCAGTGTGCCTGATTAAATCCTATATTGTGGGCATGCTGAGGGGTGCGAATGTGACCTTGCTTGACCTTGCTGGTCAAGTAGTGGGGCCCTCCCCTTCCCCCACTCATTCCCTCCTCCCCCCATTGGCAGTAGCTACTTTGGATACAGACTTGTTTTCCCGTGTAACACTGTTACGCTCACATTTCCTTCTTCCTGTTTCTTTTTACTTTGCAGTATTTCTCAGTCACACTGTTTCGGTGCTCCCGGGGCGAATTAGAGCTTGATTGCCATTTCTGTGGAGAAGAGGGTGCTTCAATGTTGCTACTTCACAGGCCTGTAATAGTGCTATAGTGCAATATCTCACTAGTATGATTGAGTTGTACTGGGGTAGTAACTAGGCATGTGCTCCGCTCCGATTAGGAGCGGAGAAGCAGTAGCGGATTGGCCTGCTCCACCTTACCCAGAGGCGGAGTAGAAGCGGACCGCGAACCCCTAGAAGCAAGGCGAAGAGAAGCGGCCATTTTTCGGAGCTCCTATTTCAGGCGGAGCGCTCCGATCGCCATCTTGAAAACATTTCGCCATAGGATTGCATTGCGGGAAATAATCGCGGATAACTGGGTTGTTTTTGAAGCTATCGTTCTGGAAATTCTTGTGCACAGAGAGTCGTGGATGGGGGTCATTTTGAGACTACTCTCACCTCTCTGCGTCGTGCGGGTCGCGTGCTATATTTTTTTATAAAATCGGGTCAACAAACGGACAGCGCGGCTCAAACGGCGGTTTTCGGCTTTTTGCCCATAGGATTGCATTGCGGGAAAGAATCGGGGATAACTGGGTTGTTTTTTAAGCTATCATTCTGAAAATTCTTGTGCACAGAGAGTCGTGGATGTGGGTCATTTTGAGACTACTCTCACCTCTCTACGTCGTGCGGGTCGCATGCTAGAATTTTTAAAAAATCGGGTCAACAAACGGTTTGGTTTTTTTTTTTTGAAGCGATGACAGGCACATTCAACTCCCAATCCTGATGAGAATTGATCACCTCATGAAGCATCATCCTCCAATCCCAGCGTTGGAGGGGTGACTAAGGCAGAGCCACCCTGAGAGCTTTCTGCTTTGTGTCTCTTTGTGGGTTGGCGTTCGTGGAGAGAGGGTCTACTTAGCTAGCTGCTGCTGTGTACTTTGGAGATAGATTAGGATTTTAGCTTGGCGCGTGTGTGTGTTTGTTTGCTTCTTTCTGACTTTTAGCTTAGTTTGCCCTGTGTTTTTCCCTTACTTTGATTTAATATAAACTTTATTTTTAAATTTTGGAGTGTGTATTTGTTTGGTTGGTTCGTTTTCCCCTCCCCTCTCTTAAAGCCTGATTGTGTGCACTGCTTGTGCAACAGCCACAGATTGAGCATTTTGGGGAAAGCATACACACACTTCTTGTCCCATTTCCCTACATTTAGTAATATTCTTAAACATATTCTTATATTCTTATACATGGACACATGGATAAGCTATCATGGTGCCGAGTTTGAGGTTTCTAACATGCAAATTGACGGAGCTATCGAAAGGGGTGTGAATTAGGGTTATGGGTGGTGCGTTAGAGGTTAGAGCCGCGCCAAAAATCAGGGGATGATGGGATTGCCTTGAGTCTGGGCGTCCATGTGGACACATGGATAAGCTGTTCTGGTGCCGAGTTTGAGGTTTCTAACGTGCAAATTGACGGAGCTATCCCAAGGGGTCTGAATGGGGTGCCCGATTTTCAAAAATTCACCAAAAATCAGGGGATGATGGGATTTACTTGAAACTTGGCGTGCATGTGTACACATGGATAAGCTTTCATGATGCCAAGTTTGAGGTTTCTAACTTGAACAGAAAAAAAGTATAATTTTTTCGCTTTCAATGCAACCCTATGGGGGGAAAAAAGGAGCTCCGATCCGGATCCGGAGCTCCGAGCGGAGCGGAGCGGAAGTGGGCAGAGCGGGGGCGGGGCGAAGCAGCCTGCTCTGAAAATGGCGGATCTGCAAGTGAAGCGGAGCGGGGGGTCCGTGCACACCCCTAGTAGTAACTCATTCTTCAGCTTTGCAATGACCAATGGTGTGAGGAGCAGCGCTTCAAACCAACATGGGAGGGGATTTAAAAGGGGAGGTAACTCATGTAGACATATTTGCAAGCCTGGCTTCACACATACTATCCAAAATAAAATGGAGCCCTTCCCAAACACCCAAACTAAAGCTAGGCCCTCATTTTGTCATTACATAAAAGCAAATCTTGAAGCAAACATGGTTTGATTCTTCTACTCCACTCTACTTCCCTCCCTTATCATACATCTGCTCCTTCTTTGCATCCCTGTCAGAAGTCTTTTACTATTCAGGCCTTCCTCCCCTACCCACTCAGATGTCATCTATATTCACTAGTGTAGTTTCTGACTCTATAAGCTGTTTTCTCATGTCCCTTGTTCCAGATACCTCATCAGATGTGATGCAGCTGCAGGAATCCGAGACTCTCTCAGCACAGTGCAGAAGTTGAGAATGTGTCACTCCCACATGGCAAGTCTAGAAGGGTGATGGCAAGTCTACAAGGGTGCTGCATCTGCAAGTCTTGAGCCAATTCTTCCTGCCAAGAGGATATGGGAATTTTACATTTGAGGGTGGAAAGTCCCATGAAAATTGGGACATCTGGTACTTTCGCATTCCATCTTTCAGTTATCACTGGATATTGTAGCTGCTCTTAAGTGTCAGAAAAGGGAGTGGTCCTCTGTGTGTTAACAGTCTATATTAGAATACACAACAGATGTGGGAAGTGTGGGGTTGGGAGGTCCAGCAGATGTGTGGGGTCGGGAGTTTCTTGTCCCCTGGGTGAGGGATGAAGAGAAACAATGGAGAACACATTCCGCTGCATGAATTCACCTGGGCTTGCTAGGAGGAATAATTGATACCAATATGTGTATTCATAGACAACGCCTTGAATAAATCCCCCCCAAATCTGGAACCTCAACTTCAATTCATTGTTATGGGGAAGGGTCATAGCTCATAGTGGTAGAGCATATGCCTTGCATGCAGAAGGTTGCAGGTTCATTCCCTGGCATCCCCAAGTAGGGCAGGAAAACCTTGTGCCTGAAACCCTGGGGAGCTGTTGCCAGTCAGTGTTGACAATGCTGGGACAAAGATGGGACAAAGGTCTGACTCAATGTAAGGCAGCTTCCTATGTTCTGCAAGATGAACTGTGTGAAACTGCCTTCAGAGAATCATTCCAACAATGTCCACATACAGAGGAACACCCTGACACCTTAAAATCTATTTGATTTATTGTGGCACAGGCTACTTGAGTAGCCTAAGAACATAGGGAGGTACTGAGTGTTGAAGAACACCATGGGATGATATACCGTGGAGGAAAATAAGTTAGCCAAGACAAAGGTCATGGAACTGCAAAGAGAACCTTCCGATTTAACAGGAATACAACAGCTAGGAACACACACACAAATAGTGCTAGACAATGGTATGAAGGACAGCTTATTTTGGAATGGTGAAAAAGAACCCCCTGGTGTAAACCATGAGATACTGGCTTTTCTTGTTTATGTACGCAGGCTGTGCTTTCCTTTGGATAGGAAGCTGAAGAATTTTTAAATAAATACATTAAATTAAATTAAACTAGCCAGTCAAACATTTGATTGCATCAGCCAAACATTCTTACACTTCCCTTTGGATGAAGAAATTTACATTCAGTTGTAAAATACATTTCCTTAAAAGTGTTTGAATTATATGCACTGATCACCAAAGCAAAGAGCAGCAATCTCACTTAACTGGGTTCAGGGATTCTCAGAGTGGCCACTTGCATCTCACCGTCCCCCCCAAAAGGAAATTCATCTCCAACAAAGAGAACAAACAGGACACCAATTTCAATTTAATTTACATATGCAAATATATTTATATTGAGAAGTAAATCTGGAAAGAATTACTTCCCCATAGTGGGGAAGACAACGAACATGTCTAGACCAGGTCGCCCCCCCCCACCCCGAGGTCATCTCTGTGCATCCAAATGTCACATGGGGATCCCAAGGGCAGGCAGGGACGACCCCTCTATTTTCATGGGATAACTGCCCAGTTATCCCAATTTTCCCCACACTCCTGGGACCATCCTGAGGACTGCGGCTGGTGTGTCATGCAGTCCCGGGGACTGAAACGGGCATGGAGCATTGCGGGGTGGCAACGTGCCCATGGGGGTGGGGGGCAGTAATTTCTCCATCCCTGGGATGGCAGGGGTGGGTGGGCATGGTTTTTAAAAACCTTTTGTGCTGCATGCACAGCTTCTTCTGCAAAATAAATAAATAAATGGCAGCCCCAATGTCCCTCCTTACTTCTGGGATGTCACGTGGCTGTCTAGACACTGGGGGAGGATTGTGGAAGCAGATAAGTCTGCGTTCCTCCCTCCCTCTACAAGCATAGGTGTAGACATAACCTATGACCCATGTGCCTGCTCAATCAGCTGCTAAATATTGATGGGGAACTTCAAGGGCCCTTCTTTCCATTCTCATGGTCCTTCATCTTTAAATCAGCCTTGGGATGGACAGCCCTTCATACAGGGAATCATCTTCCATAACGTAGGACATATAACCACCCTAACTCAGTTTCTAATTAACGGTATATGGGATGTGTCATGAACCCCAACAGTTGCCAATACTGTTATAAACAATTATAAAACAGTAGTGCAGATCCTGCTGTTGAACGATGTACGTGAATGAGACCCTGGTAGAATGGCTGCTGTTATTATTTGGCCCTGGAGTTACCACCACAGATGAAGCCACATAATTGGCACAGAGATGTAGTATTGTGTCTTCCACTGGTTTATTACTCTTCTGCAGTTTGTATTATATTAAAATAGGTTTCATCTTCCCCTAATTCCTTGTGAGATGAAATCCTCCCATTGGTCTCTTAATGGTGTGTTTTATTGGGTTTGGGTTTTGTTGTTAGCCACTTTTTATATTACCGTAGAAAGATGGGCTACAAACGTTGGAAATAAATATTAGAAGACTGTGTAGAAGGATGTCTTTCTTCCTAAGGCCTGTTTGAGATAAACCTTTAAACTAGGGTGACCATATGGAAAGGAGGACAGGGCTCCTGTATTTTAAAGTTATCTAGAAAAGGGGATTTCAGCAGGTGCCATTTGTATGCATGCAGCGCCTGGTGAAATCCCCTCTTCATCACAACAGTTAAAGCTGCAAGAGCCCCACCCTCTTTTGTATCTAGTCAAGATCGCAGGGCTCTTGCAGCTTTAACTGTTGTGATGAAGAGGGGATTTCACCAGGCGCTGCATGCATACAAATGGCACCTGCTGAAATCCCCTTTTCTATGCAACTCTTAAAGATACAGGAGACCTGTCCTCCTTTCCATATGGTCACCCTATTTAAATCCAATGATTGTAGGTTATGTAGGAGACACTGGGGAAGGTTTTTTTTGGAACACATAGGCATCCACAAGGGGTGTTCCATAGAAGTGCTACCTCAAAACCAGACTTACGATAGAGACCATGAAATCAGCTGATGTCAATGGAACTGAGGCAGTGGCACCCCACCCCCAGCCATTCACTCTCAGTTGCCCACCTCTTTCCTCACCTGCATTGATCATCAGATTTCCAGGTGACCGCACTGCAGATAAAGGAGAGTTCCTTAACAGAGGGAGTCTTCTAGTGAATGTGTGTGGAAGCCCCACTCAACATGGGAAGGTTGGGGACTGAACAGATGGGGATGATAGGAGTGGGGCTTGTGTGCAGGGCCACATCCCCGCCCCACTTTTAGCCTTCACATGAGCAGAACACCTGCATAGGGCTTTAGTTATGGTTATGTCTGGTTCAAGAGGCTCATTGCTGCTCTTCTCTAGAGATGAACAAATCTGTCCATTTCACTTTCCCCTACATTTGGATTTTTTAAAAAATGTCAAGCTCTTTCCATCCCAAATATGAAGAAATGTGTGAAGTCTGGAAAGTTCTCATCACCCATCCGCACTGGCCAAATTCAGTTGGTGAAGCTGTTTCAGCATGAAGAGGACCCTGTTGTACCTGCCTGCCATGTAGATATTAAAGATGAGGAGACTGACAGAAAAAAGTGGTGGCAACCCTAATGAAGCACTAATATGGTTGAACACACAGAGATTCAAGCCCAGGCTTTTAAGAACTAAGCATTCAAGAGCTGAGTCTAGATGGGCAAATCTGTCAGTTTTGGTTTAGGTCAAATTCAGTTTAAAATAAATAAATAACTCTTAAGTGCTTTTTGTCTCAAATATGGAGAGTTCGATATGGTCAATTCTGGAATGGAAACAAATTTCTCACCCATCCCTATTCTCATGTTCACAGTCCTCCTAAAATCCTAATGCTGGTCTTAATTACTACTCTATTAATGATAAACATTTGTACAATGTAGGTAGTGAAGCTGATAAAACAATGACACGTTTGCCTCTCAATGAATTAACGATAACAGAGGAGTGTATCTTTAAAAAAGGACCTTAGAAAACTGCCAATAAGCAGCTGACAGAGCACTTAGTATAAACTTCCTTTCTCTCCTTCTCTGGTTGCAGCATAAAAAAGTCAAGTGTGTGTGTGTTGTGTATATATGTGTGTGGGGTGGTTCTTCCCTATTTTCTTGTTTTGTTTGGTCTGTCAAATTCTTGTGCCCTTTCACTATGCCTCAAAACCTCAAAACCATTTCCCCCCTATTTATTTATTTGTGTGGGTTTTATTTTTAAATCACTGGAACTAGAGAGCCGGTATAATGCAGAGTCTGGAACATTTGGAGTGGAAAGCTGAAACCTCATTTCAAATCTCTGAAATGTGAAGTTAACTGAGTGGCTCTGGATCAGTCACTCTTACAGTGGTCACTTACGAATCCCTATCCCTCAAAAAGGAGATGCTTCACCAAAAACAAACAAACAAACAACAACAAAACCACAGGACAAAACAGGACACCAATTTGTAGAAGATTTGCACATGCTAATTTAAATGTAAATGTAGAAATGATGATGATGATTTCAATAGAAATACAGTGCATCTCACCATAGTGTGGAAAACTGTGACCGGGTGACCTGTGTGCTTGCCTCTTCAGTCTGCTGTCCCAGGTGCTGTTGATGGGCAACTACAAGGCCCAGCTCTTCCTTTGGATGGTTCTTTACTTTTACACCAGACTTGGACTTGACAGTCTTTCAAACAGAGGACTCCTTCAAAATATAAGACAGTCCTCTGGCAGCCCTTTATCAGAGGACTGTACTCTGTAAAAGAGGACTATGGCCACCAAACCTGGCTGAATCTAATCTGTCTCAGAGAGATGGAATAATAAAATGCACCCCCAACGATATTGCCCTAAACTCCTTGGACTTAAAGAGGGATGCAGATTTTATCATGGGCTCCACACTACCCTCTGCAGCCCAAAGGCCGCCTGCTCCCTCAAAGGAATTTATATTTTCTCCCTTGCTGCCCAGTATGCTTAGAATTGCCTCCCAGAACACCTGTGTGATGCCACCTCTCTTACTTCCTTCAAACCCACCTTTTCCATGAAGGTTGATATGTTAGACAACCACCACACAGAGGCAACTTTAGATGTCACTGCCTACTTACTCATTGGCTCTCTGTCTGGCAAGCATGCAGGTGGTAGCAATGAGGAGGAAGACAAAGAAGAGTTGCAGGTAGCAACAATGGTGAGAAGGTAGGCTAACTGAGGAAGAGGGAGAGCTCTATTGAGGGTGTCTTGCCAAGGGACCCCCGATACCATGAGTCAGCACTGATCATGTGGATTGGGCAACTGTCACTGTGTCACAACGCACAGGTATCCAAAAATGTTCTGTAACTCAGAGACATGTAAGACCCAACTCCCATCAAGCTGGGGCAGGAGAAGCAGAAGGAGTCATTTATTTGATTAGTCCAATGAGCAGACCTGAACTAACTTTCACAGGGGTCAAGTAGCAGTCTATCCTGGTGCCATGGAGAAACTTCCTGAGTAGCCTGGAGAGTTTCCTTGTAATTGCCTCTTTGAAATTCCCCCATTGGGCAAGTATTTGGTGGTGGTGCACAGGCTAAAATAAATGATGAAAGGGGAGATATCAGCTCCTGGGGGAGGGAGTTCCAATGTTAGTCTAACTTCATTCTAATGGCTCTAATGCAAGTAGGACTAATGTTGGATACAAGCTCAAGTTCCTCCTTAACATCTCTTGGGTCAAGTTCCAGTATAGGCTTATCATGAAAATAGGCCCTCCATAGTAAGTTGAACTGCCAAGATGAAGTTGAACTGCCAAGATGGCAGTGGTGGAGATGGTGATGATGATGGTGATATGCATAGATTGCCTTTCAGCCATAAGACCCTCAAGAAAGTCTACAAAACAAATATTTATACAATTTAAAACAAACCAGAGCAACCTCCAGATAAATAAAGCCAGCTGTCAATTATTCAAAAAACAAACCAGGGCTTAGTGGAAGAGGACTATTTTTACTTCTCACTAGGAGCTAAATGATGAAAGGGGAGATATCAGCTCCTGGGGGAGGGAGTTCCATAACCAGGATATGAGTACAGAAAAGGCCCTGTCTTGCATTCTCACCATCCTTGTCTCTTTTGACAGTGGGACATGTAACATGGCCTCAACTGATGATCGTGAGCAATGCTCAGGTTCAATGGGACAAGAGAAGGCAGTCTTTCAGTTATCCTGGCCCCAAGCTATTTAGGGCTTTATAGGTCCTTTTTGAAGGCACGCAGTCTGCCCATCACAAAAGTTTGAATGGCCATGTCTCCATACATTTTCTTCCAGATTTCAATTATTGGCCCTGTTCAGACAACACACTAAACCATGATGGTTAAACACTTTGAGCTAAACATGATGGCTTAGCATGCTAACCACTTGCTGCAAAAGGGTTAGTGGCATAACCGTGGCTTAGCGTGTTGTCTGACCAGGACCATAGAATGAATCAGAGATATACATAGAAAGGGAGCTCACTCCTGTGACTGTTGTCCATATGACAGATGGTCTGCATGTTTGGAGTCATGGTGAGTGTGGTGAGTGGGGCATGGAGGGCTGCCACACAGAGTTTTATGGCAACGCTAATCCCATACCATAAAGCATTGGTTGAGCTGCAAAATCAATGCAGAAGCCTCCCTAGAGAATAGTGTACCATGCTTCAATAACTGGCTACACCTTGATGTTTATTGTTGTTGTTGTTGTTGGACAATATTTCCTCTGTTTGGGCAACCCTCTTACACCCACCCCTCTGTTTATAAATCCCATCAAACCTTAATGAATAGGTAGAGCTCTCCTCACCTCCTCTTCTCCACCCCTCCTTCCATCGTTGGCTCCTGCTCCCCTCACAGCTTTTAAACAGGAAGGAAGTATCGTTTTCTTCTCTTAGCACAAAGAGAGCTCTGAACATCTAATTGCAGCTCTCTGTTAGCAAATGGAACCAGCAAATCATTTCCCTGTAGCTAAAAGGTGCATGCCAAGCTCTCTTATAGACTCTGGGTTGCAGAGAAAGGGAGAGGGAGAAAGAGAAAAGGGTGTTTTGGGGAGGAGGCGGAGGGGGGGGGAATCTGCTTTTTAAATTATTCCATTGCTTTGCAGAGAGGAAGTATTAATTACATGACTGCAAAATGTAGATCAGGGTGGGATTTAATTACAGGGCAGGCTTTGTGTCTGTTGTCTGACCAAAGTCGACAGGAAATGTTCCTGATTCCAGTAGTTTCAGGTGTTTTGTAGCCTATTTTATTCTCTAGTTCTCACCAGGTCTGAAAGGTGGATCAGGTGACAAGTCTGTTGCCCCATTGTCTGAAAATCCACAAAGCTTCCATTACCCACAGGGCAAGTACACTTTTTTCTTTTTAAACAAGGCTGGAAATATATATATGGAAACATAATGTGATCTCAAATCCATGTTGGGTTCTCTCCCCCACTTTCACCTCTCCCAACTTCCTGTTAAAACAAGATGCATGATTTTGAAGTCCCTGATTGCTTTCGGCACAAAGCATACCTGGGAATATGTACTTCATTTGTCTGCCTAACACCCTATGGCTGCCTGCCCACTCTTTTATCATGAATGGTAAGTGTTTTTCAATAGCCAGGCAGCCAACCACCCTGTTACTCTGGATGCTTTTCCATGTGCTAGCGTGGAGTTTTATGCTCCCTTTTCTCCTTGTCTCTCATTTTGAAGTCCACTGACCAATTTCAGTGAAGTTTAAATGTGTGTGTGTGTGTGTGTGTGTGTGTGTGTGTGTGTGTGTGTGTGTGTGATTTAACATTTATTTGTTTAGATTTATACTATGCCTTAGGGTGGGCAACAAAAACAATCTCCTTAGTTGTCATCAAAACAGAAATCATTGAAACAACTTCATCATTCTCCTACTTAACTCTGAATCCCAAAAGCCAACCCAAACTTACAATGTTTCCAGAAGATGCTCAGACTTGGACTTTGGTGAATCTAGAGCTGATGGAAACTCATCTACTGTAATGGGGCAGGAGCCACTGACAATGCTTCTGTTCATGCCTTTGCACTAAAGCTAAACTATCTTTAAATGTCTCCTGCTTCAGCTAATGTGCATTACCACCATTCACAATGCACGCTTTCCCTTGTCCAAATTTCACCACCTCTTCTCTTCCAGCTAGTTCAAAAGAAGACGCTCCCCACTTGCCTGGCCCAAAAGCTGACTCATTGGGTCCTAAATACAGTCCCATAATATGGCATGTAACCCCTGCCTTCCACATTACTTGCCCATCTGAGGGCATGTCTACACCAGCCATTAAATCCAGGCCAGTTTCTTGTGTGTCCCTGTGCTTCTATATGACACACAGGGAATCCCAGAGGCAAGTGGGGATGGCCACGGGTTTTCCATGGGATATTGGGAACTGCAGAAAACCCAATGTTTCCCACGGTCCTGGAAGCATTCCATGGACCAGAAGCGATGTGGCCACCGTTCCAGCCTCTTCCTTTCCTCCTGAGTAGCAGGGCTCTGACAATGGGCATGGAGCTGTATGGGGAGGCTCCATGCCCACAGGGTGGGGTGGAGGGGAGTGGGTTCATTTATTAAAAAAAATTCCGCACTTTTCAGTGGAGTGCAATTGCATTCTATCTCCCCTGATATATATAGATAGATAGATATAGATATAGATCTCATCCGTGATGTCTCTCTTTCCTTCGGGAATGTTGTGTGGCAGTCAAGATGCTGGGGGTTGATCACGGAAGCACATAAGTCTGTGATCCTCCCCCCTCCCTGCCTCTACACCCTTAAGTGAAGACATGTGCTGACTGTCTTCTCATAGCTGCAAAAAACAATTGAATGCTATGCAAGGCACATATCTTGCCAGCATCACCTCTACTGTGCCTTGTCAGTTTCTTTCTTTATACAAGTAAACATATTCTTCTTTTTTCTTTTTTAAGTACAGTAATCTTTAAAGTGCTTGGGGATTAGGGACATGGAAGGAGTGGGAGGGAGCCTTTATATAGGTCCTTTAGGGAACTTGAGGAGTTCTTTTCTTTCTCTTCAGAATTTGGTTCAAAAACTGAGCTTCCTTCATTTGCTGTGTTTCTTTTCATTTCCCCACTTTCCTTTTCTTTGTCACTGGCAGCACTTGAGGAATTTGATCCCTGCAAATTCTTGTATGAACCATCCTGATTCACACCTTCCAAACAAATGAGTGTGGATCAGAATGTAGTTACATATAAGTTTTCGCACTTCTCCAAATGTTGTGATGTAGCTCTTGTCTCAAAGCATGTATCAAAATGCATTTTAAATAGGCATATTGAGATAAAATACTTTAATACATGTGGATTTTAAGATTTTTTTAAAAAAAATCAAAACACCCATTCATGCTGGAATGATCATCCTATTTTTGTAATCACAGATCAATGCAGAAATGGGTCAGAATGGACTTTTGAGTCAATGCATGCAAAAATAAATTAGACCAGAAACAGACTGGTTCATCTATTGTTACTCAAGTTCTTGTGTAGCGCCAGTTGGGTCACTTTTCACCTTTCTTTCTTTCTTTCTTTCTTTCTTTCTTTCTTTCTTTCTTTCTCTCTTCTGTGTGTTATATGTTGTTTACTGAGTGCAGGGATTTCAAACAATAAAATCTGGAGCTCTCACAACACTGCAGTTATTGCATTGGAATCCATTGTTGGGAGATAAAAACATGGCAGTACAACGTTCTAATTTTTAAGCAAACTCAAAAAGATTTGCCTTAAAAACATTAGGGAGATAGGTCCTTTTTTGGGCTTTATTCATCTTTCTCCTGAGAGAAGCCTGCATGCCAGGCAGGGTGTGTGTGTGTGGGAGAGAGAGAGAGAGAGAGAGAGAGAGAGAGAGAGAGAGAGAGAGAGAGGCCTTAGCTAAACCTAAGGATTATCCCAGGCAAATGGAGGGGTCATCCCTGCCTGCTCCTGGGATCCCCTGTGTGTCATTTGGATGCACAGGGATGATGCCAGGATATAGGCCTGGTCTAGCCAGGGTGAGAGAGAGAGAGAGAGAGAGAGAGAGAGAGAGAGAGAGAGAGAGAGAGATTAATTAATGTCTTGCTGTCTGTCACCCATGGCTGTCTCACCCTGCTGAGAGGTAGGATGGCCCTGGTGACACACTATGGATGGCAGAAGGTTGACACAGGAGGCCAGAGAAGCAACAAGCCTCTACAGGAGCTGCTTTACACTCTGCAACATTGTGACCTTGGTTTTTTTCCTTAAAAAAAGGAAACAGAATGAATCTACCACAAATCGCTCTTTTTATGTTGAACTATTGTATTCTCCTTGGATCAATCTTTGATATCTGTGTGTGTCCGCTTCTCCGCCACCCCTGCCGCAGCCTGCCCAAAGTAGCTAAGTTAGCAACTTTTTCAGCCCCAGTGGGGGACTCTAGCCTTTTATTAAAGTGTCAGGATAGCCTGATAATGGAATGGTAATGTAGAAGAAACCATTAGCAAAATGTGAAGGGATACATGTAACTTTCAGTCAGCGTAACAAAGGCAACCTTGTGTAGAATGCAAACGAAACCTAATGCCTACAAACTGCCTGAGGGTTTGAAAAACCATTTACTGGCTGACATTAGACAGTGACCTGCTCTGGAACCGCTGATTATTAACTGAACGAGTAATTCAAAATACGGACAATTCATTTCCCAAGGGAATATCCATACTGTACATCTTTCACGATGCTTATTTTCTTCTCTCTCTCTCTCTCTCTCTCTCTCTCTCTCTCTCTCTCTCTCTCTCTCTCTCTCTCTCTGCTTGTGTATTTATCAGCGTCCCTCTGTCTTCAGCAGCAGCAGCAGCAGCAGCAGCCATGCAACAATCTTTGTGCCTGAATAATTTTAATTTCATGTTTGTGCATGTGTAGGGAGAAAGGTATTTAAACAAGACAATTCATGCCTATATATCATTTATTTTGTATAACTCAAAGGCACGTGTGCCCCTTCAAAGTGGATACATTGATTTTTACCTTTTTAATTTTTTATGCATCTGTAAAAACAACAACAGCAACACCACCAATAACCATAAAGCAATACACAAAACAAAAAACAGGTATCTTGCAGGATCAAATTCAGTGTTCATTTGTAATGGGAAGAACAAAATTCAAAGCCTAAAATCTTTAAAGGTTATAGCCATGTACACTTAATAATCATCTCTTTGGAACAATAGGATTTATGTCCCTGTTAGCCCTTGTCACGCTAGACTTGATCCAATATGGGTAGCTGGATAATTGTGCAAATACTCTCCGCAGAAGAGGGAAAACTGGGATAGCTGAGCAGGGACCAAGTATGGCAGGCGTGGGCAGAGAGACATGTTGATGTTGGTGTACTGCAACCTCACCTGCAAGTTAAAGGAAGCAGGCGGTGTTGCAATTAGCTAGTTACTGCATAGGAATTTTGGGCATAGCTAGCCTTAGAATCTCTATAGCCTACAGTGTGGTTTCTTGCTCCTCCCCCCCCCAATCTCCCTGACATTCTTCCATTGGTGGGAACACATGGCCTGCTCTCGCTCTCTCCTGCCTGTGTAAAAGAACACAAAACGGACTGAACAAACTCCTCTTTAAAGCCTACGTATTTCTTGCATTTGTATGTGCAAGAACCCTTCTGACTAAAGCCCTAAAGAAAGGTGTGGACTCTTTTTTTAGCCTTTGTGAGCATGTGGGACTGGTAAATGCTCATTCTGTTCTGGCCTTTTTGTTTTTTCTCTGCTAATTGCCTATTTAACAGGAGACAGCAATGCCAAATAACCCCATCAGTTAATGAGCTCCAGAACATCAGGGGGTTTCAGCAAACCAATCCCTTCTCTCCATTTCCTCTCTCTCCCTCGCTCCCTCAACTGACACTCTCACATTCCACTAATCTCAATATTCCATAAGTTTTGGAAGCTTCCAAGGACTTACCGGACTTTTATTTTTATTTTTATTTTTTACAGAAGGTTGTTTTTCTTTGATTTTACAAACTTCTACACTGCGTATCTCAGACAGGGGGTTAGAACCCCTTTCAGCTCAAGGTCTGAATTCCATTTCAGAGAATGGTGGCTCTTGGTGGTGGTGGTGGTGTGTGTGTCTCACATTTCAGTGGTGACCACAGCCAAAGGTGGGGTTGAAATTGGCAGGTAGAAGGAACAGCTGTGTAGCCATCTGGGAATCTCTGGAGGGCTGGATTTGGGTCCCAGGCAGGATGGATGTGGCTCAGGGGCCTGAGGTTCTATATTTGTGCTATATATAATGCAACAACGTAGATATGTTTTAAGATATATATATATATATATATATATATATATATATATATTGGTTTTACAGTATGGAGTGATTCCATTTGAAAAAATGACACTTGCATTTTCCTTTTGTGCATATACAGCGCTGAGTGCTTGCTAATCACTTTCTTTTTAATCTGCCACCATGGGATCCGGTAGTCCTATTCCTTTCCCACTTTTTTTGGCAATCAGTCCCCTCACCACAGAGGGCTCATGTATAACGCAAATGTGGCTCATGCATAATGTGTCCTCCTTCTGAAACATGCATGCAACACAGCCCCTCCCCCTCCCCCTCCCTCATGCACCCCCAATTGGTCACCTCTGTCTCCTTCCTCCTCCTTTTCCTCCTGGTGGCGACAGCCTAACCACACAGCTGTGTCCATGTGGTTAGTTTGTAAATTAAAAGAAAAACAACCTTCTGTAAAAAATCAAAAAAATCAAATAACCATCAAAATGCCTTCCAAATTCATGGAATAGTGAGATAACCAATCAGTATGGCCTACTTTTGCAACACACTGATTGGTCAAGCTGGGCTATCCATCATCTTGCTGGCAGAGGGGTTGTGTCATGTCTAGCCCTGCTTCCCCTGAGTTGGAAGAAGGTGTTTCAAGTGATCAATCAGAATCAGACTCTGAAGTAGAGGAGTCAGCACCAGAAACAGGCCAGTCTGCACCGGTGGGGGAGAAAGCTCTCATGGGCTCTTCACCATCTGGGAGTGAACTCTCTGCAGAGCTTATCTCATCAAAGGCAAATGGTACACAATCAGTGGGAAGCCAACATTCTTCCGAAGGAGAGAGCAGGGACAGGTTAGCCAATCCTAGAGTAGGCCGCAAACTAAAATGGGCAGAGCTAAAAGAAGGTGAGAAAAAGTCGGCCCGGCTCTCAGCCCATCAGAAGCTGCCTCAGGACTAGTCTCTCTGAAATTAACACGTCTTGGAAAAAGGCTTTCCATTCTTCTTGAAAGGAGAATTGTCTTGCTTAGTTTGCGTAGTTTTGCCTAGGGGAAAGTTCCTAGAGATTAGACTCTCTTCAGGTGAGAAGAGATGTTTATTGCTTGAATACAGCTTTGTGGATTACTTAGCAGGCCTTGTTATTGTCTCCCAAGAAGGCAAAAGGTTTTGAAAAACACAACAGGTTGCCCTGTCTATTTGGTGTGGAGGGCATTAATTGCTATTAGAGCTCGAGCTTTGAACTTTTTCAAACTTCCAAATTTTTCTGCATGTCTAGACTGCTCAAGCTTTCATTTAAAACAAAAATGGGCAAAATCGGTCTGGTAGATCTTGAGTAATTACTGTACATTCTATAGTGATATGAGATCAAGGATCTTATTTTTTATAGATTTCTACTCTAATCCAAGAAAGTAATTCTACCTCATTGTATGTCATGAATGTAATTTTCCTTTACTGTCATACTGCTCTATACTTCATAAAGCTGGCATTGAAATTAAATGCTCTGAAAACACAGGGTTTGTCCCTGAGAAGAGGTCTTGCCATAGAAGTCCATTGTTTCAAGCATAGCTACAATTGACACCAATTAAATATCTCCTCTCAACCTGTAGCATTTAACTGCTACGTTGTGAACTTTTTAATAGCTTGTAAAGAGAGTTCATTTATATCTCTTCCCTTTGCATTTATTGCTTTATTGGAGACCTCTGCCCTGTAAATACATAGATCATGTAAGAGGGCAGAGTGTAAAATTGCCTCTTCAGCTAATGATTCTTTATATCAGTCCTCTACTCACATATTACATGATGCAAATTCCATCTGCCAGTGCTGCTGCATATTCCCCATGAATATCAATGGAAATTGTGTGAAGACCTGGCTCAACTCCCACTGAGCTACAAAAAAAGTAGAGCATGGTCTATGCACTCTGCAAGCATTCAGATCTTGCGTACGTATATATAACCATTTTTGTCCTATCTACGGATCTATCCGGTGGGCGAAGCTTCCATCCTGCTGCCATTGAAGGGGAAAAGGAAACCACTGTCGTCAAAGACACCATTCAGATGGGAGCAATACCTGCTCTCACCCTTGAGATTGGATTCCACTTATATGGCATTCTTGAAAGCTTTTGGTTTAATCTGCCAAAGAAGTGAATTGGCTCTATCATCACTCCCTCTAATAGCAAACCTGAGCAGTGAGAGCCAACAGAAATGGAGCCAACACAGGGTCACTGAGAAGAGAGAGAGAGAGAGAGAGGTAGCACTAGGCTTGGGGGAACCCTGATGCTTACAGAAGTACAAATAAACATTTTAAATAAAAAGCAAAGAGGGCATCCACCTGTTAAATAACATGGTGAAGACTGAGCATTTTCAGAAGCCACAGAATGATGATTCAATTTGAAAAGAAGAGAAGAAAATGGAGGTGGGGGAATGCCCTGCCTTAGCTCCTTACAGCATATAATATCCTGGAGGATGGCATGGCTGACTAGCAGGCAGGAACCATGAACAGGATCTCTCCAGGGTTTCTTGCAGGAGTTTTTCCAGTCCTACCAAGTGAACCTGGGACCTTCTGCAGGCAAAAGGCAGTGCTCTGTAACAACGAGCTATGCCCCTGCCCTCTATATGGAAAACTACTTTCCACATAGAGTCTTTTGCCGGAAGCATCAAGGATTAAATTTAATGATCCATATCTGAAGGGTACAGCTAAAGTTCACAAGGTCAAAACTAATTTTCCATGCGATATACTGATTCAATATGACTTAAGTGAACCATAGAAGGAATAACTTGGTGCACGTTCTTCAGACAAAACATTCAACTAATAACTTATTGTTTTCTGCTGCTTTGGATGTGGTTATGAGACCATGCAGAATAACACTGTCTTCGCATTTCCCCTCTTTGTCATAAAATGGTTTATCTCTAGTAAAAGCAGAAAAAAGGATCATAAGTAGAGCCTGTTCAGACAATACACTAAGCCATGGTTAGGCCACTAACCCTTTTTCAGCAAATGGTAAGTGAGCATGTTTAAACCATGGTTATATCCACCATGGTTAGGAAAGGTTCACACAACACACTAAGCCATAATGTTTAGCTCAAAATCCTTAACCTCTGTGGCTTAGCATGTCATCTGAACAGGGCCATTGATAAACTTTAAAATTAATATAAAGTATTTGCTAATTTTTCCATCCTTCCTTCCTCTCCGTGAATATTACTAAACATGCAAAATTCATGCATTCATAAAATGAACACACAAGTTCGTAACAAATATATTTTCTTATAAGGACATCTGATGTACCCAACCTAACAAACACCAGCCTTTTAAGACAGTGGCAAAATGGTGTTACTGAAAGGGTCATAGCGATGTCCCTTTAGTTGAGGTTGGACAGTAAAAAAAAAGCATTCTACCATTATAAAGGGGTAATTGGGAGGGTCATTCTTTCATAAAATTGAAAACGTTTCACCAATCTTCCTGAAATTTACATGTGCCAGAAAGAAATGTTGGTTTTACATACCTTGTAAATTTCAAGAAGATTGGTGAAAGATTGAGGGTAGGAAGGCAGTTTAAAGTACAAAACTCTCTCACACTCACTGTGATTACTGAATTTAGGTTGGCTATTTAGGTTGGCAGAGGTGACTGTGGGGTTGTGGAAAACTGATGATGAACAACTTAGGGCCACCTATTTCTCTTTTTTTGTTTAAAGCAGCCCTTCCCCAACCTGGTGCCCTCCAAAAGTGTTGGACTACAACTCCCATCATTGCAAGTCAGTATGTCCCATGGTTAGGAATGGTGGGACTTATAATCTCAAACATCTGGAGGGCAGCAAGATGGGGAATGTGCTGTGCTACTGGCTTGTCTTGCAATGATACTGACACTCACCTCTGCATATCATATTCTCCACCCTGTCCTCATGGCTTATCTGCTTTGGGAGAATGAGAATTTCACTGGCATTTTCTGCCTCCTTAGGGAGGATGTGGCATTAAGGCTTGTGAGCCTTAACTCCCAATTTCCCTGCTTTTTGGTGCTTGGTTGAAAACTATAGAGCCTTAACATTGTTTTGGAAACCATAGGTTTTTTTGTTTATTGAGTAAGTCTTAACATCCATATTAAAATGTCTCATATTAGCCCTCCTCCTCCCCACAAAAACCTCTTCCCAGAAAATTGCACACAAATGAAAACCTCACACAAATTGAGATCATATAAATTAACAGACTACTCTGAGGGAATCTCTCTTTTACTGTGGGGCAGACTACCAGCCTCTATCATCCTGCCAAGTGATAAGAGTGGGGAGGGGCCATAGTTCAGTGGTAGAGCATCCATTTTGCATGCAGAAGGCCCTAGATACAATCCTCCAGCATCTGCAGGTAGGGCTAAATGGACCCATAGTCTGACTCAGTATAAGTCTGCTTCCTATATTACTAAGGGCACAATCCTATGCATGTTTAGATATGAAAAAGGCCTACAACTTCCAGCATGCTCCTTGCTGGGAGTTGCAGGCCCTTTTTCTGTCTAAACGTGCAGGATTGCACCTTAAGACAATTATTCTTTAAACCAGATGTTAGGTTCATGCATTGTAAAATGTATGGTAGAAACGGATCTCTCCCTGGGCTCATTGTTGGCCCTAAAAACACCCCTGGCAACATCCATGCTCCCCTTTGCATGATCAGTCAGCCCAACCCAGAGGTGTCATGGCTGCCGAGTCATGGCCATGTACACAGAGATCCCCCCTGACACACACACATTCCTAGCCTCCTGCCAGGAGCAGGCGGTGGAGGAGGAGGGACATTCAGACATGGACAAATTCTACTAGTGGGAGGGGGAATGCGACACGCCCCCTGCTGGATTTGGCGGCAGCCACGTGTTCATTGTCCTCGTTGGCCCACAGCCCAAAGCACAACTGTTTATTCCTTTGTGGGAAAAGTTGAAGAGTGACAGCACCAGGAAGCTCCCTGAAACCCAAGCTCGGCACATACAAATTGCCTTCCTACTCTCTTTGTGCTCATTTCGCTCCGTCGCAGCTGTGTTTTATTCAGGGGTCATTGCATAATTTAATTTGAACACCTTATTGTCAACAGTGATTATAGATTTCGAATATCATAAGAGGAAGCGTCCAATTATGGGAATGGTAAAGGAGACCAAACAAATAAATGCAAAGGGATTTTCTCTTCTTTTTTTACAGTTAATTTTCTTAAGTCTGGAGGATTAGCTTCAGTCATTTACATCCCCGATGAGTTAAGCAAAGTATCCTGTTGCAGATTATATATATATATATATATATATATATATATATATATATATATATATTATGAAAATGAAGTATTTTCCTGATGGCCCATTAGTAAGAAGCAAGCATGAACTTCCATTCATCATTCTTCCCAAATATGTGGATCTGTTTTTCATCATTCGCTATTGGCATGCAATCCGGGGCAGTTGAATTATCTTTTCTGCCTGCGTATAAGGTGCTAGCGGCAAACAGGCTCATTAAAGTGTCTGTTTCCGGCGTGAAGACAAAAGTCATACGAAGGAAGGGGTGGAATGGAAGTTGTAAAACAATGCAGGACTATTAAATTCTTTTTGTAGGGGGAAAAGAAAGTCTTAAAGTGAGATGAAAAATATTGATTCCATTTTATGTGGAACTAATGAGTTGGTCCAAAAGGCATTGCTCACTAAAAACATTTATTCTCTCTCTCTCTCTCTCTCTCTCTCTCTCTCTCTCTCTCTCTCTCTCTCTCTCATTGCATATTATAAACAGATGATGTCTTTTATTCTTATCATAAAAAAAAAAGGAACGAACAAAAGCTATTGGATTTGCTCCCAATGTGTCATGGTACAGATCTTGCACTTTGCACAACAGCATCTGTTGTCAAGTATTTCCAATGCACTTTCAGTCGAGCGCAAAATATTCAGATCAAAACCATGCCAGTTTTAGTGTTGCTTTCTGCAAAAAGTGTACTGGAAAATACTTTGGATTTCAGGGCCGCCAACTAATGTCTGTGATGTTTCCTCTTTTTGCTATTGGTGGAAAAAAAATGTAGGAAATTTCAACGCAGGCAGTCTGATCTTGATAGGAGTTGCACAATGTAGACATTTTGGTTTTGTGTTGAAAATGTGTTTTGAACCTGGGTAATTGTGTTATAATTATTTCTGGATAGGGTTTCCTATGTATTATGGGTCTAAAATGGGACAGGTTCATGTGTTACATATCTGAGAGGAATCACAGGTGTGAGAATCACTCACCAACAGAAATACAACCCCCCTCCAAAAAAAACCCAAACAAACAACAACAACAACATGAGCTAACATTTCAGCATTCTTGGACAATCCCCAAAGTGGCCATTCTCACAAAAAATGATTCTGCTGGATCGATGGAGTGTGAGATGGCAAGGCAGGAGTTCATTTAAAGAGTTGGATGTATAAGTCAGGGGCCTAAATAAAAATGGTGGTGCTTCTCCCGTTGTGAAGTCTGAGTGAGCCATTTATCCATTTATACCACTTAATTTATTATATGTTGTATCCAATGTTAGTCCTACTTAGAGTAGACCCATTGAAACTAATGAGACATAAGTGAGTCATGACTAAATTAAGGCTGATTCATTTCAATGAGTCTACAAGTAGGACTAATATTGAATAAAAATCAATGGGCAGAATCCACCTGTGCTCTTCCGTTTCTAGAATGGCTTTGGTTTAGTGGACACTTTTACTAATGAAAGGGAAGGAAAGGGCTGCTTCTTCTTCTTCTTCTTCTTCTTCTTCTTCTTCTTCTTCTTCTTCTTCTTCTTCTTCTTCTTCTTCTTCTTCCTCCTCTTCTCCTCCTCCTCCTCCTCCTCCTCCTCCTCCTCCTCCACCTCCTCTGATATCTCCCCCCTTGCAACCCATTGTGCTACCTTCCATACTGGCCTGGAGGGTTTCCCAATCATATGAAACAGATTTTGGGCTCCTGTGCTATTCTTCCATGGGTGAGGAACCTCAGGCTTTGTGGTCCTCTGGTTTTCCCCACTGGGGTTGCCCATTGGCCTTGCAAATGAAGTAAATGTCCATGTCTTACATATTTCATCTTGCCATTTTTCTACTTTGTGCAATATATTTTGGAAGTTAGGCAAGGAGCCAGGCATGGGACATAAGCCTAGTCTCCTAGCACTGGAAATTAGGCATGTGCTCCACTCCGATTAGAAGCGCAGAAGCAGGAGCGAATTGGCCTGCTCCGCCTTGCCCAGAGGCAGAGTAGAAGCGGACCACGGACCCCTAGAAGCAAGGTGAAGAGAAGCGCCCATTTTCGGAGCGCGCCGGTTCCCGCGGTCCGGTCCGATCGCCATCTTGAAACATTTCGCCCATAGGATTGCATTGTGGAAAAGAAAGGGGGATAACTGTGTTGTTTTTGAAGCTATCTTTCTGAAAATTCTTGTGCTCAGAGAGTCGTGGATGGGGGTCATTTTGAGACTACTCTCACCTCTCTGCGTGGTGCGGGTCGTGTGCTAGAATTTTTTTAAAAACCGGCGGGAAATACCTTTTTCGAAGGGCTGAGGGGCAGAGTCAACTCCCGGTCATGATCACATGATCCCAAAGTTGGAGGAGGGGATAGGCAAAACGGGTAACTTGGGATTCTGGGAAACTTCTCTTTCTTAGTCTGAACAGATTTTTTCCCAGTGTTTTTTAAAACAGTAGCCCCACCAAATGCACAAACACAACCTGAAATCATATACTAAGCCAATAATAAGAGAGCACTGCTCCCCACCCTAACTTTGGGGAACAACTGAAAAGATGTGGTGCAAGGGGATGAGCTCCCCTAGGGCATGCCATGTGGACATGCCCTCACTCTCTCCTGTACTTGGGGGGCTATCACAGCCCTCCAAAGAGAGTAACCTGGTGGAGCAATGCCTATCATGAGTTGAAGTGAGCGTTTACTTCTTAGTGGTGGAGCAATGTCTTTCATGAGTTGAACTGACAGCGTTGCTTCTTAAAAGACTGGTCACTAGGACCAGTCAAATTGGCAGCTGCTTCCCCCTCTCCCGGGCACGTCCCCCTATTACTGGTAAAAGACAGATATAGCCTTTTTAAAAAAGTTCTTCTTGTTGTTTATTCAGCAACACTGCTGCTTTTAATTCCACCCCTCCTTTGTTTATTTATTTATTTATTTATTCCATTTTATATGCATTACTGGCTTATCCTTGGCTCACTTCCTTATGCCCCCAGAAATGTCTGCTGCCTGCCTGCCTTCCCTCCCTCCTCCCCTGCCCACCTCGCAGGGATGTTGTGTGTGTCTGGCTTTGACTCAGGGGAGAAGTCCTTCCTGTGCTCTATTAGACTTTTGGAAGTTCCAAATCCATTTTTCAAGTGTGGAAGAAGATTTCATAGGTTTATCTCTACTCCCCAATTCATGGCATGTTGGGATTTCCTTTGAAATGGCCCCATTGAGATGTCTGCAGGTTTAAGCCCCGCCAAAAATCAGGGGATGATGGGACTGCCTTGAGTCTTGGTGTGCGTATGTATCCCTGGACAAGCTATCATGGTGGTGAGTTTGAGATTTTTAACGTGCAAATTGACGGAGCTATGGAAAGGGGTGTGAATGGGTGTTCTATGTGCATCGCACTGACGTCTGAGAGAAACCATAACAAGTTTTAATATAAGAGAAGCCTTACATTGGGTTTCCTCCAGCTAGAGAAAGTGAGCCATTTTGGTCTGATTAAAACAGGGCTTGGACTATGATGCATCACTCAACTATCTTCTTGTTTTACTTTAAGGCAGCATGAAGCACAAAGTAACTAAAAAATATGAGCTGTCAGTACTGTGCTTGTGATACCAGCTCTTGACATAAGGATATAACCTATCTGTATGTTTTAAACCTTTGTGGTCAACTTCTAAGTTACTTTAACATTTACCCATCAGATGGACCCTGCATGAATTCTTGGGTCTGCAAGAGTCCCAGCAGGTGATGAGCAGAAAGTCTGCTCAGCAGGTCCTTCTCAACAGGGGTTCCCAAAGAGCGAGCTAGAGCATGACCCAGAGGTCAAGGGGCGTATTCTAGGTATTTACATCTGGCCATGTTGACTGAGCCCTACAACGACAGTATCTTCATACAGTTCATTGAATTATTGTTCCAAGATGACAATACTCCTGGGAACATTTCCTTAGGTTGTTGGTGGCTTGCAAATGCCCTTCCGATTACAATTTATTTTGCAAGCAGGTGTATAGTATGTGTATCCTAATCTCATTCAGGCAGAGGTGCTTGAACCATTGCATTAAAGGAAATGATGTTCCATTTTAAGTGGGTTTCAAAAAATTTAGATACAAGAAAGGAGACTTCTTAATCTGTCTGAGTTGTGCTGAATATTCATCAATTTAAAAGTCTGAGGTGGAACGGGACATAGAACTATATAAATTTTGGTTCAGTTCTGCTTGATATAAATATACAGTCCCTGATTACCCTGGTCATCTAAGGGTGCAATCTAAGAGCTTTGGCTATGGGGTGGTATATAAAATAAATAAATAAATAAATAAAATAATACTATGCATGTTTAGACAGAAAAATGTCCTATAATTCCCAGCATTCCCCAGCCAGTATGGCTAGTTGCAGGGATCTTGGGACTTACAGTGGTTCTTTTTCTGTCTAAACATGCATAGGATTGTGCCCTTAGGCAGCCTCCCCAACCTGGGCCTAATCTACACCAGGCCAGTTATCCTGGGGTCCGTTCAAGAATGTCCCTGTGTGCATCCAAATGAAGCACAGGTGATGCTGGGGTCAACCAGAGATGAGCTCTCAGTTGTCCTGGGATAATTGGGACTGGGTTTTTCCTGGTTTTTCATGTGGTCTTGGGACAACCCCGAGGTCCACGGGTGGTGCGCTGCTTCCTCCTGGGGTCGTCCCTCCTCCCCATGAGTAGTGGGGATCACCAAACATGCACAGAGCTCTGCAGGGGGAGTCCGTGCCCATTGGGGATAAGCATTTTCTCCATCCATGGGATGGCTTTCAGCAGTTTCCAGGTTTGTCCCCCCCTCCCAAAAATGTACTTTTGGCGCAGGATCATGCCTACACAACTGCGTAATGTCTCCTTCTTTTTTAAAAAAAACCCAACAAAAAACACCACACTGGAATGTCCCTCTTCACTTCCGGGACTATGCGCTGGCGTTTGGACCCTGGGGGACGATCCTGGAAGCTGGAAAGCCCGAGATCTCCCCCCCCCCCATCCTGGAAGGCCTAGAACTGTAGATTAGGCCATGGTGTCCTCCAGATGTGTGTTAGTACAACTCTCAGCATCCAGCACTTCTGGAGGACACCAGGTTGGGGAAGGCTGATTGAAAGCAACTAAGCATAGTGGTGTCTAAATGGGTTAGGGAGGAGTATGAAGGATGCAGTGTAAAAGTGATGTGTTTCTCTTGTTTCTTATTTAAAAACCTTAACAGAGCTTTTGTCCCTGAAACAAGGGCCATCTTAGATCATGCTTTGTGGACTTGGTTTCATGTTTCTCTATTCTGACATATCCTTGACTAAGTAATGGGATACTCCTATAAAATCCACAGTCTTTCATACTGTGGTGACTTATTATATTTCTTTTATCAAGCCACGTATTAGACATCTAGTTTCAGATTTGTTCAGTCAAGCAATTGGGATGTGTCATTTGCTGATATTATTAATTGTCATAAAACACCAGGCAGATTGATTATAATGTTTGCCAACTCGTTCCTGGATTATGCAGAATGACCTTTCTCTAGACAGCATCACCTAAGAGTTAATAATGGGCCCTAGAGTCTGAATGAATGGTCTTAGCTGGTGAATGAATGGACACTAGGATAAATAAATGGTGAATGAATGGTCATCAGAGTCCTGATGAATGGTATCAGCTGGGTACTCCAAGTGGTAGATCCTGCTTGCACATGGGCAGCATTAGATACCGCCCACTGTTTCTATCACAGATTGTTTTGTTGTCAACAAATGAAAGAAAATGAACATCTCTAGCAGGGCTGATATTAGGCACTTAAAAGATTTGTGGCCTAATCCCATAGGACACAAATCTGCACAAAAATATCTTATCCTAATTTATATTTCTGTATGCAAATTTTGAAATAATTGCTAAGATGGATTTAAATTTCACAGAAGGCAAAACCAGCCAATTAATTTATCATCCAAATCACCTCAAATAAGATTAGTTCTACAGTTAATTCACACCCCATCTGTCAGGATAAGGCTCTGTCTCCTCAGTGTAGATTCCAAATCGGATTCAGAGGCTGAAGTAGATCAGCTTAAACAAAAAGTGAGGGAGGAAATTCTCTATGACTATTTAGGAATCCAGGAGGAATCTTCACAGGAACTTATTGAACAGGAGGCTCAGGTTCAGAGATGATCTTCTCCTTCCCCCCCTGGGAACTTCAGAATGAGCAAATCCCAGAGTCTGCCACAGAATCGAGCAGATGGAGTTGAGAGGAGGTGGGAGGTGGTCCACTAGATGAGCAACATGACAGAAGTTGTGGCAGACCCTCCCTAAAGGAGGAGTCCACTTAAAAGCCTGTCGGGCACAGTGGGAAATAATCCATTTAGTTGATAGGCAACTGCCTTGCTTTATTAAGCCAATTCAGCTTAGAAAATAGTTCATAGATTCACACCCTTCATGTGTGAAGAGGTGTCTATTTACTGAATAAAGGTTTTATAGCTTGCACAGCAGACCTCTTTATTATCTCACATCTCAATTGGAGGGCTTGGAATCACAACG
Source organism: Elgaria multicarinata webbii (assembly GCF_023053635.1). Taxonomy (NCBI): domain Eukaryota; kingdom Metazoa; phylum Chordata; class Lepidosauria; order Squamata; family Anguidae; genus Elgaria; species Elgaria multicarinata. The sequence goes on along the minus strand of NC_086175.1, from coordinate 31,793,670 downwards.
CCATCCAAGACAATCCCATATCAGTGGTTACAAATAATTTGCAAACTCTCTCTGTCCCTTCCTCCACTTCTTCCCCACCTCCCACAACTCTCTTTTTCTTTCCTTCCTGGAAAACCCTCCCCCCCTCCATGCAATTAAACTTACAAAAACATCTTCAATTGACAGCAATAGAAAATTGTTTTCTAGACTTAATTGCCATGCAGGGAGTGTTCCAGCATGTGGCACAGAGAGGGTTAATCCTTCTTTCCTGGTTGCAATCCCTCTTACAGGCCATGGCTAAACCATGCCTATATCCCGGGATCGCCCCTGGATCATCCCTGTACATCCAAATGACACACAGGGGATACCGGGAGCAGGCAGGGACGACCCTTCCATTTTCCTGGGATAACCCTTAGGTCTAGCTAAGGTCGAAGATTGCTTCCCCACTGCATGGGAATTAAGTTAAGAAACAAATCTTCCATTTGCCTCAGTAGATCTGGGACCTTGCGAAATAGATAGGAGGCCTTGGGGAATAGACCTGGGACCCTGGGGAATATATTTGGGCCAAGCTCTATCAATGCCCCTCATCTCCAAATTCCTATTTTGGTTATTTAGATGAAATACAGCCTACCTGATACATAACAATTTTCTAGTTTCTAGGTTTTTATGCAGCTTTTCGAAAACACACACACACAGTTATTTCTTAACAAGTAAAACCAAATTTGTTTGATGAATTAACATTTCAAGTACAGTGGGACGTCTGTATCACAAATTACCATTAAGCGATGTCCGGAATACTGGATGCATTTGGCTGGGCAGCCATAATTTATGTAACGATTCAACACATTTCACATCCTACCTTGATACAATTAGGATAGGAAAAAGCTTTCCTGCTGACATTAACAGATGTTGTTTGAGATCGTTTTGCTGCACTCAGACCGGAGGCAATCAGCAGTGAATGAAATTGCTTCTCCAAAACGCAGACATCGACTCTGCCAGTCAAGGCCTGGACAAAAAACGTGAAAAGGTCTTGCTGCAGATGTCGAAACTCATTGTAAAAATCACAAATGGACAAGTACGACCCCAGGAAAGCAAAGCAGGTTTGTGCATATTGTTCCGCTTACCCAAGTAGTAGGTAGTAGGTGGTGTGTGTGTGTGTGTGTGTGTGTGTGTGTGTGTGTGTGTGTGTGTGTACATACAAATGAGCTTTTACAGGATTTTGGAAAATAATATTGAAGTTGTTTTCACAAATTTAACAGCAAACTCAGCTCTCTTTTTACAGAGCTCATCTACACCAAGCAGGATATTGCACTATGAAAGTGGTATATAAAAGGCAGCAACTCACACTACTGCTTTATAGCAGTATTGAAGTGCACTGACAACTGTTGGGTCCCATTGACATGTATCATATACCGCTTTCATATCACTTTTGTAGTGCTATATCCTGCTTGGTGTAGATGTGTCATGGGCCCCAACAGTTGTCAGTGCACTTCAGCACCACTATAAAGCAGTAGTGTGGCTCCTGCCTTTTATATACCACTTTTTTACCGCTTTCATAGTGGGATATCCTGCTTGGTGTAGATGAGCCCATAGAGAAAATGCCCCCATCTGTGCACAATAGGGAGCTATCAGCAGGATTGAGGGGAACCTCTAAGAACTGCCGTAGTAAACAACAAGAACATGCAGAAGAAAAACCGTAAAGGGGGAGGCCAACCAAAAACAGCCCATTGAGGACTGGGCATACTCAGTGGCAACAGAATGCTGACTGATTGTTGGAAAGGATGTGGCGAGGACACAGAAAACTGGAATGGAGTATCCAGAAAGAAGCCATGGCTGGCTGGCAGGCACATGGAATAGGAGTATCCAACACAGCAACATTTTGTTACAAGTTCCACTTCTATAACTCTCAATACTGGTTGATGGAAACAAACAGAGAGAGGCTATTGTTCTCATGGTCTTTTTGTGTGTGTCTGGGAACAATCTAGCTGGCTACAGTTGGAAGCAGGTTGCTGGACTATAGTTGACAGTTTGATTATTCTCTCCATCAAGGTATGTTCTCAGTCAAAGTCTGGTTAAAAGATTTGCCCACAACAGGTTGCTAGGCTTGGTGTTCCTTTACTGATAGCTCCATAAAAACACATTGGTGCTAAACCTTAATGTGGGATTTAACTTGTGCCAGGGCTTCCCACGAAAATATGGGCCCTGTTCAGATGACACTCTAAGCCATGGTGGTTAAGCATTTTGAGCTAAACGTTATGGCTTAGCATGTCATGCAAACCATTCCTAACCATGGTGGTGACAAAACCACAGTTTAAACTAGGGCTGGTCACGGACCTCCCGAACTGCTTTGTGGCCCAATCTGCAACTTTCGGATCAGGCTGATCTGCTTCAGGTGAATCTGACCCTCCCCCGCTCCGTGGAGCAGAGCGAGATCCGGAGGGGCGGATTGAGATTTTGCCCCTTCTTCCCTACTTACTTGCCTCCGCGGTGGATGGCGGAGGCAGATAAGTGGGGAAGGGGGGGCAAAATGGGGGCTGAAGAAGTCCCTCTCCCCCCTGCCCCCTTACCTGGTTCTGCCGCTGTCACCACAGGTAAGCCCCCTCCCCCCCACTTACCTGGCTCCGTTGCTATCCAGTGCAGGCTTCAACTGAGGGCCAGGCCTCAAACCGGAAAAGCAGGCCGTGGCCTGCTCTTCCGGCTTGAGGCCTGGCCCTCAGTTGAAGCCTGCGTCAAGCCGTGATGGAGCCAGGTAAGCTCCCCCCCTGCCTCCTTACCTGGCTCTGCCACCGCACGGACTGCGGCAGCGGAGCCAGATAAGCCCCCCTCCCCCCACTTACGTGCATCTGTCGCAGTCCGGCGCAGGCTTCAATTGAGGCCCAGGCTTCAGTTGAAGCCTGCGATGGACACAGGTAAGTCCCCCTCCCCCCCTGCCCCCTTACCTGGCTCCACCATCATTGCCGCACAGACTGCAGCGCTGGCGGTGCCAGGTGAGCCCCCCTCCTACCCACTTACCTGCATTTGGAGCTCCGGATGGAGGCAAACCGCTTTGCCTCAATCCGCAGCTCCCCCGACCCGATTCAGATCCGCCTTTGGCAGAGGTGGATCGGGTCGCTCCGCTCCGGATTTGCGATAAGAATCGGAGCGGAGCACAGCCCTAGTTTAAACATGCTCACTTACAATTCGGTGCAAAAGGGTTAGTGACCTAACCATGGCTTAGCATGTTGTCTGAACAGAGCCAGCAAGTAAAGATAGGTGAAAGCATCTTTCTGTAACCACCACCAAGTAAGTACAGAGAATCCCACCTCAATAGAGGTTGGTAGAAGGGCTTCCAGAGACTTGAATCCTGACCTTTTAAATGAAGCACTGCCGTAGTGTCAATGCTGACTTCCTCTGTAGAGGAACATTTAAAAAAAGAAAAGACAGAGAAAGCTATCTTTGTTATGGGCAAAGGAATCCAATCATGAATGAAACTGGGTTGGATTGGATTTATCCTGGCCAGTGGTGGGGAATGTGAGACCTAGCAAGGATAGCCAAGGCAGAGGGAGGAGGGGAGTTTTAGGCCAAAACATTTCCCTTCCCTGCTCCAGGCCAAAAGAAATGGTGTGTTTCATGGTCATAGAATCATCAAATAGTAGAGTCGGAAGGGGCCTATAATGCCATTGAGTCCAATCCCCTGCTCAATGCAGGAATCCACCTTAAAGAATCCCTGACAGATGGTTGTCCAGCTGCCTCTTGAATGCCTCTAGTGTGGTGTACCATATCACTTCTTTACTGTAAGAATATAAGCATCTCCCTCATTTATCTACAGCCTTCCCCCTCCACCCCACCCCAAGCAAACAAAAGGATTTTTGAGTTCCAGGAAAGTGGGACAAGGAGGAAGTGAGATCTGTTTCGGAAAAAGAGGGAATGGTTTGCTTGGGAGTGATCCTGAGAAGTAATGTCTGGATCCACAGTAGTAAGTTTTGCTCCTCTATCTGTTACTTTTCTGCTTTTAATAATGTATTTATCCTGCATAACAAAATATGGAGGGCTTGACTATTATTGGATGTTGCTATTTGTGTGTGTTTATCTGGGGATCAAGAGGCTTCAAATGAGAGTTTTTTTTTTTAAGGAATCTACTGTCCATGTTGACTATTTTACCATTCCTTCGGCACATCTGGTTCTCAGTTTAAAACTGGAGTGGGGGTAGGGAAATCCATGATATTGGCAAGGCATTCTGCCTATAGGGGGAAATAAAGAAAGACACACACATACAAGAAACCCTCCTGATTTTTCCCCCTGATTAGACTCGGTGTCTCTATGGGCTTCTTATTGACAGGGAAATATTTCTGGGTTTAGGACAAAGAGAAAAGCATGCTCCAGCTTTGTATATATTTTAAGCCTTTCTTATTTACCTTGGTGTAAAATGTTTTGCAAACCCGAGAAACAGTACAATTTATGTAGGATCCACCCTGGAGAGATGCAGATCGGATTGTGTCAGTTTATTAAATTCATGACAAATAAGTTTAGGAAATCGGTAAAAATTTCAGCATTTTGGCACACACAGCTCTATCTTCCTGTGACATCTGAATAAGGAGAGGCTGTGGAAGCCCTGGATCAGTGCCTAAACTCAGTAATAGGCTGGATGAGGGCCAGTAGTCTGAAGCTGAATCCTGGCAAGGTGGAAGCCCTGTGGGTGAGTGGTTCATGAATCTGGGAGATAGGCTCATTGCCCGTTCTGGAAAGGGTTGAAAGATCAGGTTCGAAGTCTGGGGTTCTCCTAGATCCATCACTGTCACCGGAGGCACAGAAGGCTGCAGTGGCTCAGGGTGCCTTTTACCAGCTTTGTCTGGTTCACCAACTGCAGCCTCTTCCGGACAGGGATAGCTTGGCAACAGTGGTAGAGGCACTAGTAACCTCAGGACTAGATTCTGCAATGCGCTCTATGTGGGGCTGCCCTGAAGGCTGCTCTGGCAGCTGGAGCTAGTGCAGAATGCTGCAGCTCGGCTGTTGTCAGGAGCTGGCCCTTTTCAGCATGCACCTCCTTTGCTGAGGGAATTGCACTGGCTGCCTATTCGCTACCAGGCCAGCTTTAAGGTTTTGGTACTAGTGTACAAAGCCCTAAACAGCCTGGGATCAGAGTACTTAAGAGAGCGCCTTCTCCCTTACCAACCTGTCTTGTTACTGAGGGCATGTTCCTGCTGGTTCCACATGGACTTATGGCCTGATTGGAGTCCACCTGGAGAAGAGCCTTCAGTGTGGTGGCCCCCTTCCTATGGAACTCTTGCCTTTGGAGGTCAGGGAGGCACCAGCATTCTATTGTTTCCAGTGCTTCCTGAAAACACCTTTATTTCAGGCAGCCTTCCTTGAAGCCACGGTTTTATCACAAAGGCTTCCAGAACCCAGGAAGCCACGGTTTTATCAGACTTCTTTTTTCTTTATTTTTAACATGATGCTTTATTCTTTTGAACTCTTTTAGATTTTTATTGTACTGGAATCTGTCTAGATATGGAGTGGTATACAAATGTTGTGAGTAAATAAATAAATAAATAAATAAATAACATAAATACTCCTCCCCTTCTTGACACAGTCTTCTAAAGGATGTATTCTCTAAACCTGTAACTCATTGATTTCCCTTCCCTGCACTCATCATTGGTTTTACTGGGCTAAAACCTATGTTCTTAATTGGGGAGGAAGAAGTCACACTTGCCTGCTTGTGAGCTTCCCATAGACACCCGGCTGGCCCCTTTGTGAACAGAATGCTGGACTAGGTAGCTTTTGGTCTAATCTTCTTATGTTCCCTTCTTATGCAGGGATCTTATGTTCCTTCCTGACTGCAATTATAGCAATTTGTCAAACTTGGAATATGAGCAAACGTAACTACGGAATTACTGAGAAGAAAATGTTGTTGAATGCAAACTAACTCCGACCAACTTCCTGTCTCTAGTCGGGGCAGGCGTCAAGGGTTGGCATAGTGAGGAATCTGGTTTTCAGTTCAAAACACCTTATCTGGGGACTACATTACCTCTAGTTATAGGAGTCCCCAATGTCCAGACCTATAGAAGAGTCACACAGAAAGCCTCCATGAATAGAGGAGGCACCCCACTGCAGACAACCATCTCCTACACCTGGAGGGCAACAAGAACAGTCATGGAGGGTGTGTGTCTGCCTTTACAACTCCTGAAGAAGGAAACAGGCAGGCAGGTAGGCAAGTTGGCCATTCAGGAGAGGTTCAAGCAGGATTCAACTGATCTGCATTGCCTTGGATCCAAATTGAGATTCAGATTTCTCATTTTCTTGTAGACATGCACTGGAAAAAAGAAATACTTATACCTTTTCATTTTTCATGATACAAACATGAAATTTTGAGAATTTATAGATGCTGTGGAGGTGCTCATGTCTGCCAAATTTCAGACAGTTTGGTGCAGTGGCATTCATGTAATCCACTGGTAAAATTTGCTTTTTTCATGGAAACCACTCAAAACAAAGTGCTATAGCTTTTTCATTTTTCATGATACAAACATGAAATTTGGAAACCTAACAAACACTGTGGAGGTGCTCATGGCTGCTAAGTTCCAGACAGATTGGTGTATTCATGTAATAAACTGGTAAAGTTTGCTTTTTTCAGGGAAAAATGGAGGAAGGAGGAACGATTGGAACAAACACACTAAAGGCAACTAGAAGAATTCTTTTAAATAATTTTTGTGGTTTTTTTTTTTTTAAAAAGACAAGCAGAAAGGGAAATAGAGGCAAAAGATAACAGTGAGAGAAGGAAGATCCAAGGACCAACATCCAAAACCACACACCAACAACAAACCTAAGATAGCCACCCCCAAACATCCTACTCCTACCAAGGGATTTGCTAGACCTGCCGGCTTATCCCGGCAGGGAGGCGGGGTGGCAGCGTGCTGACGTTAGCGCGTGCTGCCGCAGCTTCCAGACGCCGGACGCGCAGGGACGTCGGATCCCTGCAGTGTCCGCCATTTATTTATTTATTTAGTTTAATGGGGCCGCGTGCGGCCCGAAGACTGCGGACTGGTAAGTCCTTTTGTTAAAACGGGGGGGGGGGGGGGAGGATGGCAAGGGGGGATGGCAAGGGGGGAGGGTGGGTGAGAGAGCGCCGCGCACCGCCGCCCGAGCAAGCAGGCGAGCGGCACTTGCCCGGGCAAGGCCTGGCATGGGGCAGCATTGCCCGGGCAAGCGCCGCTCGCCTGCTTGCTCGGGCGGTGGTGCGCGGCGCTCTCTCACCCACCCTCCCCCCTTGCCATCCTTCCCCCTGCCCCTCTCTTCCCCCCCTCCGGGCCGATGGGCACAGTGCTCGTATGAGCGCTGTGCCAGGTCCGCGGCTTTTTGCGGCTACTCGTAAGCGAGTAGCCGCAAAAAGCCGCAGACCGTCCTAGACGTTTCGCAGCCTGAGGCCGGGGCTGTGAAAAAGGCATGCCATAAGCGACTTTGCTTATGGTGCGTTGGAGGAGGCCTCAGTGCGGCCTGGGCCCGGATTCCCCTGTGCGTCATGTGGACGCACAGCAGGGAAACCGGGTCTCAAGGCGCGCTAAGGCCTCGTCTTGCAAGGCCCCAAGTCTAACCTGCAAGGAGCAAGGACGGAGGAAGTTTGATCTTGCCATTGGCCTTAAGCCCTCCTCCATCATTGTGATTGGAGGCTGCTGGAGATAATTGGGAGACTTCAGGAGGACTGGGGGATGAAGCTGTCAGTTAACAGCCAATTTCCCCCTCCAAACTCCTCCCCCCTCCTTACTCTAACAACAACAAAAAAGTTCCAAGCACAGACTGTCTGTGCTTGAAAAAAGACCTGAATCAATCTAAATCAATTTGGACCATGCTGATTCACTTCGGATTGATTTGGACTGGTTTTGATTTGCTTTGGATCTCTTTCAAGGCCCTCCGAATCACCCTGATTCATATCAGATTTGGGATTCACATCCAAGGTGATGCCCAGCTCTAGTCTGTGTGCAACTTGGCCTGCAATTTAGCAAGGTGCTACTCTTACATGGAGGAGACAGGCAAAAATTAGCAGTTCTTATTGGCTCCTCGGGTCACCTAATTACTGCTGAATTAAATGTATGTTGACAGTGGTCCTCTCTGAGAAGGCCCCTCATCACCGACTGCAGTGATGCTCCATTGCTGCTCATTCCCATAGCATGGAAGCTGCAGGTACTAAGGTACTGCCTGGACTTCACACCCAGAGTTCTACGCTTGACAGTCTCCAACACTTTACATTGTCTCTGTCCTGGTTGAAAGATTGTCCTGTGTGGACCCCTTAAGTGGCAGCCGCAAATGGGTCTGAGTGTGGAACTTCCTTTAGCCAGAAGGCTGAATTGTATTTGGGAGAAACTTTGGGGGACCACATTCCAGTGGTGGGTGGAGCCATGGGCAAAAGGGGCGGGCCAAAAATACCAGCATAATTTAGCTTAAAGCTCTTACTGCCAGTAGCTAGACCTTAGGGGGAACTGCTCAAACCCAGGAAAACACCCAATGATTGGTAGTTGGGGGTGAAGGGAACACAGCCAGGGGAAGGAGTGTGGCCCTCTGGGAAACTGCAGAGGGCTATATTGGAACCTTGACCCTGAGGTTCTGCACCCCTAGATTACAGGTTCTTGCCCCATTGCTGATTTCTGAGTAGGAGATACTCGTCTTCAAATGGGTCCATTCTCTGTTCATTCCATCAGTGCTGCAAAAAACAACAATACTGAAGTCTGTGCGTACACTGCAGGAAGGTGTCTGCATGGGCCAACAATGTGTTTTCCTCTGATGGCTGAAGCATTTTCACACATGGCTCCACTTTTACTCTTCCTCCCATCGCTCTTTTGCAATACGGCTGGGAATGGTCCGGTTGGTGCTACAGGACATACGGCTTCAATTTTTCCTGCAGATCAGTAAATATACGTTGCAGATATATAGCAGATCAGAGACACAAATAATGCAGCATTTTTTTTTAATGCTTTGAAACCTGGGATTTGTTGAAGGGGCGCATTATGCACCCCTCTTACTCTTGTTCCCTTTCTGGAAGGTTCCTTGTGGCTTCCTGGATTTTGGAGACATTCCTTTTCCTTTGATGCCAAACTATTTTATGTAAGTTCTGAGACAATCAACTTGGCCATCTCTACCTTCTTTCTTTGGATGCAATTTCCTTCTGATTTTAAATTTGTCACTGGGGAAACCTTTTTTTTCTTCTCCTAAGCCAAACAGCTGTTTTTATTTTATTTTATATTTTTCTCTGATTCCGCCCTCTCTCTCTCTCTCTCTCTCTCTCTCTCTCCCTCTCCCTCCCTTCCCCTTACTAAAGAGGTCAAGTTCCTTTCTTTGGAGTTCATTCTGTTCTCTTCCTTCATATCAAAATAATAAAATACAGATTATAAATGGAATGGGATTTGCTTCAGTTATTTTAAATTTTGTTGATTTTCCCCATCATTGCTTCCCGCCCCCCCCCCCCCCGATACATCGCTGTGCCTCTGGTAATAATAATAATAATAATTCTACATTTGGATGCAGCACTTCTTGAATCAAAAAGCCCATCATGGAGGGAAAATGAGTCACACAGATCTATCTTGAATCTCCAATTCACAAACATTGTTTTATTTACTTTGAAAATTTTCAACCTGCTTCCCCATTCAAGGAGGGAAAAAAGTCTGATCAGCAGATTTTAAATCTTATGTACTATAGTTGCTAAGATGTTCCCAGTTCAAATGTCACCTTAGCCACAATCTCACTAAGTCAGAGATAAGCAACTTGTGGACCTCTAGGTGTTTTGGCTTACAGATTCCACTAGCCCTAGCCATCATAGCCAGTGGTGAGGGATCAGGGGAGCTGCAGGCCAAAACATCTGGAAGGCCACACCTGCACCAGGTGGATGTAAGCAAGCCACCATTTCTTTAGCACAAACCCCCTATGTGCAATACTGCAGATCACAGAGCTATTGTAAGTATGACTGAGACGGGATGGGTGAGAAGATAGTTTCAATTCATTTTTGATAAGAATTTAACGATTCCGCATATTTCTTCATGTCCATGGAAGTTTTGAGTGCTTAGCTCTTGAAAAATTGGGTTTGAATCTCTTTATGTTCAACTGTGTTAGTGCTAGTGATGGGTAAACTAAACACACATGGATTTGTGACTTACTCAGAAACTAACGAAGAGCTTTATCACACCAGGGTTATACTGTGCAATCACTGAGAATTGCGTGCAAAGGACTCTGAAGTTTTCCAGCTTATAATCTGCTTTGACTGTGAAGTACACCCATACATCCTGCTTTAATTGTGCTTCAAAGGCAGAAGACCCGACCTATTTTGGTACTACTTTTGGAGTGAATCATTTGTTGTTTTCCGAGTGGCCACTGGAGACACAGGAGCAGGATTTGATGTGTTTAAAGAAAAATTAAACAAATGCTTACATCTGTATAAGTTTTAAAGATAAAGACATAAAAATTGGCACAGTAATAGATATTAAGGAGAGCTTTAAACATACCAAATTTGAATCAGATTGGGTCATCTGTTGATTTTTTATGATTTTTTTACATTTCCCCCCTTAAAGCCATTTCCTGGTATGCAAAGGATCTTAGGAGCGCTTCCGCCCGGGGTGTGATTTAGCTAGCAACAACAACAACAGCAACAGCTTAGCACTGTAGGGGATAATTCGAGGGAAACAGGTACGTGGGATGAAGCTAAAATTCATCCATGTGAGCTTGGCTGAGAGTTCTTGTTTAATACGAAAACTCGTTCCATGGATACGAGTTTTTGTGCATGTGAAGTATCAAGGTGCATGTTGGAAGCTGGGGTCTGGAATCATTTAGTGCAGCATGCCGCCATTTCTCATCACATTATGCACTCTTTCTGATCGGTCGCTTCCATGTGGCAAGCTTATGTGATGATGCCATGTAACATTGTCCTTTCCCTTCCTCTCCTCCTGAAACCTCTCTCCCCCTAAAAATCCCAAACGGCACTACAAGTAGGGATGTCTGGATTTTGTGAAACCCATCCCATGTGCATTTCATGGTTTGTGCAGTGTTGTTTGTTCTGGCATTGGAAAAATACATAAATAATTCTATAAGAAAGTTCACAATGATTTACGTAATTTTCATTAGTACATAACATTTAGCATATTGACCCCCCTATTCCATACAACTTTTCCCCGCCTATATTTTCCAGCATGGCATATGTCTCAGGAGAAAATTTCATATACTCCTGCAAATAAATTTGTGTAAATTTCGTGGAAGTGAAAATTAATAAATAAAGCCAAAAGTCCATGGACTCTGTGTGGCCCAGGGCAGATTCTGCAGGTCAGATTCTTCAAAATCCGAACTCATTTAGCCCACCTTGAATTTCTCCACCATCCCTAACTACAAGGTTGCAGTTCCAGGCTAGCCAGGCCCCATGAACAGAAGGGCTCCTGTTAGGGGCTGAGAGTGTAGTGCATTATTTTCAGGGATATATACCCATAGAAATGTTGCCTCAAAAGGAACCCTTCTATGGAAGGAATCACAGCCAAGGATTTCGAGAAAGTGGTTCAACAACAGCATCCCATCATGCTTTGCCAATGCAAATGCTGCCTCACAAGTATCCCTTTGAACCACCGTTATGGAAATGAATTGGTTTCACTTTGGTAAAGAAACACACAAAAAGAACACCGACCTGAATTTTTCTGGAAATGGGCACACACCCTAAATTGCAGAGGTATGTCTCTGTCTATAACTGGTTTGCCTCCTATCTAGCGGGTCGCTCTTTCAGCGTGTTGGCTAATGGCAGCTCGTCTTCCTCCTTTCTCCTTTCAGTAGGGGTTCCGCAAGGCTCGGTGCTTGGCCCGTTGTTGTTTTCCTTATACATGTTGCTCTTGGGCAAGCTTATTCAATCTCATGGCCTCCAATATCATCTGTACGCTGATGATACACAACTATATCTGTCTTCTCCGGAACTTTCTCCTGATGTTCACGATCGTATCTCGGCATGTCTTTCAGATATCTCAGCTTGGCTGCTTCATCGTCGTTTGAAACTCAATATGGCAAAGACTGAATTGCTCGTTTTTCCTCCTAAACCTTCTCCTCATCTCTCATTCTCTCTTACTGTCAATGATGTTACGCTTACTCCGGTCAAGGAAGCTCGTAGCCTTGGCTTTATATTTGACTCCTCGCTCTCCTTTATTCCTCATATTGAGGCAGTAGCTAAATCTTGTCGATTTTTCCTGTATAATATTGCCAGGATTCGATCATTTTTGTCTGTCTCTTCCGCCAAGACACTTGTTCATGCGCTGGTTATTTCACGGTTGGACTACTGCAACCTTCTTCTCTCTGGCCTTCCTTCTTCTCACATCAGTCCGTTGGTTTCTGTTCACCACTCTGCCGCAAAGATCATCTTCTTGGCTCGCCGCTCTGACCATGTTACTCCGCTTCTGAAATCTCTTCATTGGCTTCCAGTTCACTTCAGAATCCAATATAAACTTCTCCTGTTAACTTTCAAAGCTTTTCACGGTCTAGCTCCTTCCTATCTCTCCTCTCTCATCTCACACTATTGCCCCGCTCGTGCTCTTCGCTCCTCTGATGCCATGTTTCTCGCCTGCCCAAGGGCCTCTACTTCCCTTGCTCGGCTCCGTCCATTTTCTTCTGCTGCCCCTTATGCCTGGAACGCTCTTCCAGAACATTTGAGAACTACAAGTTCAATCGCAGCTTTTAAAGCTCAACTAAAAACTTTTCTTTTTCCTAAAGCTTTTAAAACTTGATGTTGTGCAGACTTTATACTGTTAGTTTTACCCTACCCTGTGCCTGCTTACCCTACCCTGTGCCTGTTTGCCTTCTCCTCCCCTCCTTATTGTTTTACTATGATTTTATTAGATTGTAAGCCTATGCGGCAGAGTCTTGCTATTTACTGTTTTACTCTGTACAGCACCATGTACATTGATGGTGCTATATAAATAATAATAATAATAATAATAATAATAATAATAATAATAATAATCCAAGCACTAGAAAGACAGACATACATCACTTGGCCATCATCAGTGTAATGTACATTCCGATAATCTGATTGAAAATGAGCTCATAGCCTACGTGCCAAAACAAAATGTTTAAAATGTCAGCTTAAAGATGTCCCTTGTTATTTCTGCACCTTTTCTAAACAGAGGATTACACCTAGGAGTGTGCAAATGGATAACATGTTCAGATAAGTAAACCAAATTTACTGCATTCGTTGGACCTTTGTTTTATATATTTTACCAGTGGGTAGGTGTGATGATTTGCAGGGGTGGGGAGGAGGCCAAGGGACAAACTTGCACCCACTCTCTCCAGCAGGTGTATACACAACACGCACAAATGCATCATGCACAACCACTCACAGATGCATAAGTATTACACACATACAGCAGATAAAATGGATAGAGCAGAGAGAGAAATGTCTTTGGGCCTCCGTCCATCTTGAACATTCTTTCATGCACACAAGGACATGGCAATCTCCCCCCACCCAACACACACCTCTCTGTTCACCCCCTCCTTCCCTTTTCTCCTCCACCCCACATTTCTCCTTCCATCTGCCACTGCCTTTCTTTCTCCTCACTGCTCCACCCATATACCGTTTTGTGCATGAAACATCTTGACTTCCTATCCATCAGCATTTGCAGTGCCTTCTCAGGGGGGCTCCTACCCTTTTGCAGTGCTTTCTTTCACTGCATAACATGTATTGTTTCTGCTTGTCCACCACATGTGTGAGCAAGTGGGAAGCAGGAGGTTCTGTTTATGCCAACTTTAGTGTCCACAGCTTTGAATGTTAGAGGGACCGTTGTACAGCACATAGTTGTACAACACATAGCCTGCAGAAGGTCCCAAGTTCCATCCACAGTAAGAACAGGTCCAGTTAGCTCTGGATGCAGAAGTCCTGTACCCTAGCCCCTGGAGAACTGCTTCCAGTAGAAGACAAATAGTCTACTCAGTTTTTGATGGCCAAATAGTCTGATGTGGTACAAGGCCGCTCCCCACGTTCCCCAGTGATCATGCGGAACTGGACACAATGAAAAGTTGTTTAGATAGAACTCTATTCCTAGTGAACTGAATACTGTCACCATGACTACTCATGACCTTCTGTTCTGCAACATGTTGTCATTGCTTTTTCCTTCTGCATCTAGCAAACAAGACTAAGAATGAACTTGGTCACTTGAGCAGCTTTTGCAGAACATTTTGGGGAGAACAACATTGCTACCTGGGATGACTGTTGATGTCTTGTTTTTAAAGCATCAACCTGCAATAATTAAACTTTATCGTTCTACACTCTCCCACCAAACTGTGTGTGTAAGAAAGAAAGAGAGAGAGAGAGAGCGATTGGGTGGGGGGAGAGAAGGAGGGGGAGGGAGAGGGAGAGAAATGTTTCTCAAACTGGTTCTGCAGTCTTTGGCATTTAAATCAACGGCCAAGAAGCACTCACAGTGGATTCTTTGCAAATAACTTACAGTTAACCACATAAGATGCATCAGGATTAAGCTAAACCTTCTTTTGATACCTAATGTGTTATGCTTTCCAAAGCAATTTGGTGGCAGAGACAAATTGTTAAAAAGTGCAAGGAAATTCACATGCATCGCAAGCCGCGGCCGATCTTTGGGCAGTGAGCATGGGAAATAGAGAATTCCTATTTGTGCCGCTTCCAGCTCCTTGCCATGTTTCTTCATCCAAGCCAAAACTGCATTGCTCAATATTCCACTGTGGCCAGTGAAAGGCTGAATGGAATTTAGTTCTCTTTTGTATGCTCTGTAAGGAAAAGAGAAAAGGGCACAGTAAAGCTTTTATTGACCCAACTCCAAATCCAGTGTGTCTAACTAGGAAATTGTTCATTCAGATGGAAGCCAAAAAAGCATCTATGCTTTAGTGCGGCTGAGGCAGCAAAATCAATTCAGAAAACAACGGCTGTGTTGGGTATGTTCTTTAGGGGGAGGGAAGTGTAGGGCTAACACAGGATAAAGCATTTTTGTTATGCTGTGGTTTATAAAATTAGAATTGACGAGAGACAGCAAGGACAATAATCCCCCTCCCCTCCCTGTCTCACTCCCAAGGCTAGCCATCAGATACTGTAACTCAGGAAGCAACATCTCTGGTCTTTCTGGCCTGTTAGTAGACTTGACAGCCATCTCAAGAGGTGAGGGAAATGAGGTCCCATTTTCTTATCAAGGTGATTTATGGCTTTCCCTTTAATTTGGACTCCAGCCCAGCAAACTATTTTCCTGGGTCACCTTAGCCTGTACGACATGTGACCCATCAAGCGGAAAATGCCGCCCATTAGGTATGTATAGGAGGAGCCCATGGCACAGTAAACTTTCAGCTTTTGCTGTCTGCCTGGAACAGCAAAAGTGAAGGGGTGAAGGAGAGATGTTGTCAAACAGCCTGGAATCCACAAAGTATGGGTGGTGTTCAGAGTTTGGCTGGGTGGATCGCAACTTGTGCAGGCCCCTTCTAATCTGGCTGCCTTAGAGCCGAACTAGAAATGAGCAGAGCTCTAAACCAGATCACCAAAAATGGCAGCCTCCTGATTAGTTCTTATCCTGGAATGTGGGAATGGGGAACTTCAAGCCCCTCCCCCTTCCTGAAGCCCCACCCCTTCAAAAGGAGAAAAAGCAGGAGACTGCCTGAGCACTCAGTTGCTTCTCCCTCAGTCAGCCCTTCCTGGAACTGGCTGAGCAGGGCTCAACTGGCTCCAGGAAGTGTTGGCAGAGTACACTTCACTTGTCCTTCCCCAGTCAGCACCTCAGCCAGGGCCCTGATGGCATTGCAGCATGGACCCAGGGGTGTGAGTGCCCATATCATCTGGCTTTTAGGGGATGGGGGCAATATGCCCCCGGAATGGTTTTGGTTCCCCGCTCTCATTGTAACATTTAGTAGGGTTTACCAGAGTCCTGATGTAACAATGTGCTATTTTACCGCACGATTGGCTGAAGATGGTAGAAGGCTGGGAGAATGTAGCTAGACATAACATCAGGAAATGGGTAAATCCTATTAGATATTATGGAATCAGAAGTATATAAATGCAATAAATAAATAAATAAATAAATAAATAAACACACAGCTGCTGTTTTGGGCAGCAGCTGTGTGTTTAGCACAACATGTCATTAGTTGGCCTTCAGTTTCTGGACTATGTTGGCTCCTGCTCCACTTGCTTACCATTTCTTGACTCCGCTATCTTAGTTTACTGCTCAGTTGTACCGTTCGGTAGCATTTCGTTGCTTCAAACCACATGCTCATGACAAAAACAATGCTTACAACGATTAATTAAATATCTACAAGGTTGAGGGATTAGCTTCACACGCACAAGGCGATCTGGCTAATTTCAGTCACTGCACTGGGATAAAGCTAAAAACAACAGCACCAATGGGGATCAAAAACAGCTGGGTGAGAAAAAGGAGAGCGAATCATCCCGAGCAGTGTTTATGGGTTTGGAGCAGATCTGGAAGTGAGCAAGTGGCCTCTCGAAGTTTTCCACGCTCTTTGTGGACATAGAAATTGGTGGGGGGAGGAGAGCTGAAATTCTCCAACAATTTCTCACAGGTAAGCATCACCATTGCCAAGGGTTGTAGGATAGCTTCTTTCTTTCTTTCTTTCTTTCTTTCTTTCTTTCTTTCTTTCTTTCTTTCTTTCTTTCCTAAGGGTTTTTGGGGTTTTCTGTATTGCCACTGCAAGCAGCAATAGCCTCAACTGTGCTGTCAGTCTGCCTCCCATTTTGGATCCTCCACAATGCCCCATATATGTACACAGAATCATTCTAGGGCATTGTAGGGGGCAGGGAAGGGGATGTAGCCACCACAAAAATATAATGGTGAAGAAAATTTGGAAAAAAATTGTGCAAAGTGTCCTTTTATTTCGAGGGGAGAAGAAAAAAGAAAACTCTTGATTTTTCGGAGAAACGTGTATTCCGAGAAATTTTGGCTCAGCTCTATTATTATTATTATTATTATTATTATTATTATTATTATTATTTCTATGCCACCCCATAGCCAAAGCTTTTGGGGTGGTTTACAGGGCTCAGCACCCTTTCTAGGGTCTTCGAAATGTTACAATTTTGAGGCGTGATTGTACATAAATGTTTGCTCTAATGTAGGTGCTGGCAACACCGCTCCTTCCCTGAAAGCCCTGCAGCAAGTGTGAAGAGAGGGTCAATGCTGCAACCGGCTCCAGGGAAAGGGTGGGGCTGACACTGTGCCAAAATAGGTCCTCCAATTTCCTAAAAGTTTTCTTTCCCATGAAAGTAGAATCATAGAATTATAAAATTATAGAATAGTAGAGTCGGAAGGGGCCTATAAGGCCATCGAGTCCAACCCCCTGCTCAATGCAGGAATCCACCCTAAAGCATACATGACGGTTGTCCAGCTGCCTCTTGAATGCTTCTAGTGTGGGGGAGCCCACTACCTCCTTAGGCAATTGGTCCCATTGTTGTACTGCTCTAACAGTCAGGAAATTTTTCCTGACTGTTAGAGCAGTACTGTTAGAACACTTCCATTTTTTCTGCCTCATGTCAGGGCATTTTATAATTCATTTTGCATGTGTGTTGGTGGTGCTTTTGGCTGTGAGGTGGCTGAGGGTACTCTCTGTATTTTTCTTCCTATTGCAAATCTCACCATTGCGCCACAATCTCCCAGGCTGGCTGCACTTCTTGATCTGCAAAGGCCTTATGGGAGGATTAAATTTAAGATGTCTTTGCCTGGGTGGGAAGTGAGGGAAGCCAAGGAGGCTATAGGCTGTAAGAAAGGAGACTGTACAATGAAAGGCAGGACACTCACACACACACTCCTCAGCCGTCTCATAAGTAAGGTAAGCACAAGAACCCTGAACCAAACCCATGAGAGTTTCTCTAAAAATTCTTCTCCTTCGAATTTCTTTTCGAAAGCAATTTCTTTTCTATTAAATTGAATGAGAATGGTCAAAATTTTCAAGGGAGAATGTTTTTGTACAGTTTTGAGATTCCCTTGATAAAGAGTCTTTCTTCAAATGTGTCGGGAACCTAAAATGGCAGCTGCCTTTTTGGGTTTGATAAATTAAACACCAAACCAAACCAGGATGTTACAAATACAAATAGAAGTACTACTTTTTATACTGAAGCATTATTATACTCTGCAGATGACCCCTGTAACAAGGTACTGATGCAGAATCAAGGGGAGGGACCATAGCTCTGTGGCAGGACACACACACTTTGCTCCTATACCCAACCACCAACACCTCCAATTCAGAGGATCAGGCAGCAGGTGAACAAATCCACTGTTGGGCTGGATAAAGAAATATTCTGACTGGCATAAGTTTCCTAACTGATTGCACATGCTTGCTTCTAACCAACCCCCTCCCCTTCTTTTTCCCAGCAGCTACAACACTGCTGAATTAAAGATTACAGATTTGTCCAAATTAGAGAGCAAATAAAAGATCTTATCAAGATCCGTTAACTCAAAGGTACAGCTACACAGGCCTACTGTTCATGTCAACACTCATCTTTTTTTTCAGCTTGCTGAGGGTTGCCAGATCTCTAACTGTGACCCTGAAACTCCAGCTTTGAGGTCTTTTTTCAGGGCCTCAGGACAGCAAGTCTAAGGGCTTCTCTTACTGAGGTTTCATTTTCTGGAGTCTTTGCTGGATTACAATCAGCACAGTACACACGCTTCTCCCCTCCCACCTGATTCCTTTGTGAGCAAGTTCCATACATTTCATTTATACAGCCAGTAGATGGCGCTGCGATATCGCACGATTTTGGCAGTTTATATTTATTACTGTATTTTTGGCAATTTATAAAATGGCGGAAAAAGCTTAAAAAACCATGGGAGAGGCACTGGAGGTTGCCAACATTGTGAAAAGGACCTGTGAAGTTCCGTGAATGAGGACTTATGAGTACACAATAAGTGCCTTGTGTAGAAAGAGATTAAATCTCAGGTGTTTTAGCTAGTCTCAACTTACTACCTTTGCATCTATATCTATATCTATATCTATTTAATCAAGTGATTAAAAAGAGAAAAGATTCTGAAAGAGAAAAGATTCCCATAGAAAGTTTTTTTTTCTCCCCAATATTTTTTCTCAATTTCCAATTAGAGGCTAAAGGCCACTCATTGGAAATTATCTGAAGCAGAACAGAACATGCTCAGTGCAGGCAACGGGGTGGCGTGGGGTGGGAAAGAGGCTAGAGCTACAGAAAGGAAATCCAAGAGGTGATGTCAGAGAGAGTGTCTGAAAGTCCATTATCACAAGAATGATTCAATTACAGAATGGAAGACAAGTAAGACAATGGTTTTTTTTTTTTTACACAAAGCTGTTAATCTGCTGCATTTACTTTTGGTTTTGTTGTAGAAATGAGATCCTTTCCTGCTGTTTTGCTACATAACCTCTAAGTGGCACTGTAGTATAGCAGAATAGCACTAATTCATAAGAGGAAATCATGCTTTCTTTCACAACAGATATAATACCATTTCCCCTGCTCTAAAAATACTTTCGGAAAGTGCTGTTTACAAACAGAAATGTGTTTTATATTCATTATGTGTTTTATATTTGCTGTTGTTCCCCGCCTCGATCCAAGTGGAGAGGCAGGTAAGAAATTATTATTATTATTATTATTAAATGGGAGGGTCATGACATTGTCTAAAGAACCTGTAAACAATTGTGAGTAGGGAATGATGGGTGCACAGTAAATATCTCCTGTAGAAAAACTCAGTGAATGAGGGAGTGACACACAAATGGTCAGTGGTTGCTGCTGATCGGAGAGAGAGTGAGGAAAGTGGAAATTTTCAAGCCCTTCATGTTAGTCCCTTTCCACCAAACACTCTTTCCCTGAGTGCAACTACCGAAACACATCAAAACTACATCTCTTGCACAGGTTGTTTGGCCTATGATTGCCATTCCAGTAAGTAATGCACACATAGAAAGTGTGTTTTCTCATATGGGGAACATGTGGACAGACAACAGGAACCTCATGCTAGCTCCCCTACTTAAAGCAAAGCATTCTGTTAAATTCAATTATGAATGGAACTGTGTCCAATTTTTCAACTATACAGAGCAGCAATCACAGTTGCTCAGAGCATGCATTTCAAATTCCAAGTATAAATGTTAAGCACTGTGTAAATATTTCTGTGATTACAAAATCAGTTTGTTCATTATTGTAAAAATAAATAATAAATGGTTAAACACAACTCTTTTTGTGTATTTAGTTGCATAAAAGAAACCCATAGTGTGTGTGTGTGTGTGTGTGTGTGTATGTGTGTCTGTCATGGTCTGTAGGGTGACCGTGGCCAGATCTATAACAAGCAGAATATAACACTTTGAAAACGGTTTGAAAACAGTATATGGAATGTGTCATGGGCCCCAACAGTTGTCAATACCATTATAAACCATTATAAAGCAGTAGTGTAGATCCTGCCCATGTGGAAAGGAGGGCAGGGCTCCTGTATCTTTAACAATTGAATAGAAAAGGGAATTTCAGCAGGTGTCATTTGCATGCATGCAGCACCTAGTGAAATTCCCTCTTCATCACAACAGTTAAAGCTGCAAGAGCCCTACCATCTTTTGTATCTGGTCACTCTAGTATAGCTCCTGCAGCTTTAACTGTTGTGATGAAGAGGGAATTCCACCAGGTGCTGCATATATAGAAATGACACCTGCTGAAATTCCCTCTTCATCACAACAGTTAAAGCTGCATGAGCCTTGCACTCTTTGAAGAGTTTAAGACAGCCATAAAGACTAGTCAGACCTACCAAGATGAATTTTAAACCTAAGAATTTTAAGATGTTATGATTGTTATTTTAATATTGTATTGGTTTTATACACTCTTTTAACTAATTTTATGTGTTATATTGTGTTTGGTGTTGTTCCCTACCTCGATCCAGAGGGAGAGGCAGGTAATAAATATATTATTATTATTATTATTATTATTATTATTATTATTAGCCTCCTAGTGTGAAGTGTTCCTACCAGCAACTTAAGACACAATTGTTTGCCTGGATATTCCTTTGATGGGTAGCATTTCCATCACCATTGTCACGGTTTCATTGTCTCTTGATTGGTTTTATGGTATTTCCCCCCATGATTTTATCTTATGAAACACTTTGGGATTTATTTATATTTTAAAAATGAAACATGGTATAGAAGCATCCACTGCCTGGGATAGCAATCTCACTTTTCCTAATGGTTGATCCTGCCTTGATACTGCATGGAAAAAAGACGTGGTGAGGAGAGAGAAAGCAGAAAGAACAAGAACATGGTCCTTTGCTTGAGACCTCCAAAATCCTGCAGCCAGAAAGGATTTCAGCAATGTGTTTAACTATTGAAAGGGATAGACTTTCAGCTTCAATTAGAATAAGCAAGATTTCATTTATTTTTTGCCATTCTATTTCCTCTCCACTTCAGTGAAACCCGTTTGGTTCTAGCCAAAATATGCTTGCCTTCCTGCCCACTGTTTTTAATCCAGCTCTTGTTCAGTGTGGTTTCTGAGACTTCAACTGAACTTCAACTCTAAACTTTGATCTACATTTTGCTATCAGTTTATGCTGAATGCTTAAACCTGGAGGGCACCAGAAGCTACTTCTCTCTCAGCTTGACATCTTTTGAAGGAAATAATTCAATCCACCATCACCCCCAAATCCACTTCATAATCTGCTTCTGTGGGTGGATACACTCTACTTCACTCTTCCTAATTTTACATTAAATTCCATGCCTGTGGAAATATTAATTTCTGTACAGGAGCACCATGGGATGAGGTCAATTCATTCCCCATTCAGGAAGGGAAACGTTGCAAAGCTTTGCAAGGAAACATTTGGAAGAAGAGCAACAGTGGGCCTTTTGCAGCAAATGTTGTTAGTGAGCATGTTTAAACCATGACTATGTAGCCATCATGGTTAGGAATGGTTCACATGACATACTAAGCCATAATGTTTAGTTCAAAATGCTTAACCACCATGACGTAGCATGTCATCTGAACAGGGTCAGTGTCGCATAGTGAAACTATGGAACTCACTAACAGAAGATCTAATGATGGCCACCAGTTTGGATGGCTTTAAAAGGGGGCTGGATAAATTCCTGGAGAAGAAGGCTATCAATGACTACTAGTCCTGATGGCTAAATGCTACCTCCAATATCAGAGGCAGTAAGTCTGTGTGCACATGGGTGGGAGGGTACTGTTGCACTCTTGACCTGCTTGTGGGTCCCTGGTTGACAGCTGGTTGGCCTCTGTGTGAACAGAGTGCTGGACTAGATGGACCCTTGGTCTTTAAAGCCTTACATGGTTTGAGCCTAGGCTACCTGCAGTATCACCTTCTCTGGTACAATCCGCCCCGCACACTCAGGTCCTCTGGGAAGAATTTCCTTCAGCCAGCCAAAATTAGGCTGACAGGTATTACCCAGAGGACCTTCTCTTCTGCTGCTCCCAGACTGTGGAATGGCCTGCCGGAGGAGATTCATCAACTTAACAGTCTTTTAGCATTTAAAAAGCTATAAAGACTGATCTCTTCCAGCAGGCCTATCCAGTGGAATTTTAGTATGCTTTTAGGATGTTTTAACAATGTATACTATGTTTTTAATCAGTATTTTATGTATTTTATACCTACTGTTGTTCCCCGCCTCGATCCAGGCGGAGAGGCGGGTAAAAAATAAATTTATTATTATTATTGGTCTGACACAGCATGGCTCTTCTTAGGTTCTTATGTACTATTTCAGTTAAAACAAGTTGAAATTCCATTTGGGAGGCGCTCTTAGGGGCTACGTTCCAGTGGTGGGAGGGCTGAAGGCAATAGAGGCAGGGCCAACATTACCAAAACCCTTGCATGTTTTAATTTAAATCCCTTACTGACAGTAACTAAGCCTTAGGAGAAGCATTTCAGCCTTTTAGAATGGGGAAAAATGCACAAAAGCCAGGAAATCACCAAACAATTGGTGGGGTGGGGGGGGAGTGAGGGGGGTCTGTCTATCTGGGGAACCCTGGATGGCAAGACTGGGACCCCAAGTGAGCAAGATTCTACCCTGAGCCTGAATTAAAAACTTGGTATGTCAAAGTACAACATTGACCTTTGTAGGTGTGCCACAAACGCTTGCTGGATGAAATGGATTTTTTCAGGAGTGTAGGTCAGATTTGCACAGCATGGTCCACCTTGCTCGGGGCAGTCGACCGGACATGTCTTGCAGCTTTCCAGGCATTTGACATCTTTCTCCCCTATTTTTGCAGTCCTTGTCAGGCAAATTAAACAGGATGTTTATGAAAACCCTCATGGGACATTATGCATAGCTGATGGGTTGTGTAGGTGAGTCTGATGTTGCATAGGCTGGCAATGGTTATAAGAGAGAGAGAGAGAGAGAGAGAGAGAGAGAGATATTGGAGAGAGACTATGGGAGAGGAGACTGGAAGTAAGAAGGACTGGTCTGGTTGGACATCATTCCCTGCTCACAGGTGTACTTAGAAAATAGAAGGGTCCATGGCTCAGTGGCAGAGCACCTGCTTTGCATACAGAAGGGCCCAAGTCAGTCCCCAGCATCTCCAGGTAGTGATGGAAAAATTCCTGCCTCAAACTCTGGAGAGTTGCTGCCAGTCAGTGTTGACAACACTAGCCTAGATGGACCAATGGTCTAACTAAGTATAAGTTAGTGAGTTATAAGTGAGTTATATGATCTATAAAGATACCCACAGGGAACTGTATACTTTTCAACTTATTCATAAATGATCTGGAATTGGGAGTGAGCAGTGAAACAGCCATGTTTACTGATGGCACCAAATTATTTAGGGTGTTTAAAACAAACAAACAAACAAGACCACAAGGAGCTCCAAAAGGATCATGCCAAACTGGGAGAATGGGCTTCAAAATGGCAAATATAGTTCAACGTAAGCAAATGTAAAGTGATGTATATTAGGGCAAAAAAACCCGCAACTTCCAAGTATCTGAGCTAGCAGTGACTGACCAAGAAAGAGATCTTGGGGTTGTGGTGGACAGCTTGCTGAAAATGTTGACCCAGTGTGTGGCTACTCTGAAAAAGGCAAACCATGTTAGGGATTAGAACATAAGAACACAAGAAGTGCCCTGATGCTGGATCAGACCGAAGGTCCGTCTAGTCCAGCACTCTGTTCACACAGTGACCAACCAACCATTGCCCAGGAATGAACAAGCAGGACATGGTGCAACAGCCATGTTCCCCAGCAATTGGTGCACTCAGGCTTACTGCCTCAAATACTGGAGATAGCACACAACTATCAGGGCTAGTAGCCATTGAGAGCCTTAGCCTCCAGGAATTTATCCAACCCCCTTTTAAAGCCATCCAAATTGGTGGTCATCACTACATCTTGTGGTAGTGAGTTCCATAATTTAACTATGCGCTGTGTGAAGAAGTACTTCCTTTTATTTGTCCTGGCTCTCCCACCATTCAACTTCATGGGATGACCCCGGGTTCTAGTATTTTGAGAGAGGGAGAAAAATGTCTTCCTATCCACATTCTCCATACCGTGCATAATTTTATATACCTCTATCATGTCTCCCCTTAGCCTCCTTTTCTCCATGCTAAATAATCCCAGTTGATGTTACCTTCCCTTGTAGGGGAGATGCTCCAGCCCCTTAATCATTTTAGTTGCCCTTTTCTGCATTTTTTCCAGCTCTATAATATCCTTTTTTTAGGTGTGGTGACCAGAACTGTACACAGTATTCTAAGTGTAGTCGCACCATCGATTTGTATAAGGGCAGTATGATACTGGCTGTTTTATTCTCAGTTCCTTTTTTTATAATGCCTAACATGGAGTTTGCCTTCTTTACAGCGGCCACACACTGGGTGGACATTTCTGAGCTGTCCACCACAATCCCAAGATCTCTTTCTTGTTTGGTCACTTCCAGCTCAGTCCAGCGTTCTGTTCATACAGTGGCAAAACAGCTGTTAACAAGAACCCACTAGCAGGACACAAGTTTCCAGAGGTCTAGATAATGATCTAGTGGAATATTCTTTTCTTCCCTTTAGAGTTTGGGATGTCAGTCTAAGGCCCTTTCTACACCTTCTGTTTTTCGAGGGATGATCCCTTGATCATCCCTGTGCATCCAAATGATGCACAGGGGATCCCGGGAGCAAGGAAGGATGATCCCTTCATTTCCCTGGGATAACTGAGACCTCAGTTATCCTGGTTTTACCTGCAGTCCCGGGATGACCAAAAGGACCGCGGGCGGTGTGGGCGCCCATCCCAGCTTCCCTCTTCCCTGTGAGTACCGTGGGTCATCAGAGGGAAGGAGCTGGGACGGGGGAAGTCCAGGGCCATCAGGGGTGGGGTGGGGAGCGGGTCTTGGCTTCTTTTTTTACCTTAATTTTCGCTGGAACACAGAGTGCACTCCAGCTCTTTTTCTTTAAAAATAATAATAATGATGGGCGAGACATCCTTGATGTCGCGCGGCCCATGTGGACTGAGGACAATGTTCCTGGAGGTAGGTAAGTCTGGGATTGCCCCCTCTTCCTTTCTCTACACCCATAGTTGTAGAAAGGGCCTAAGTTAGCATCTAGGCCTATGGTAGAACAGTAACCTGACCACCTTCTGACTCTCTCTAGGCTGCCAAAATGAAAATTTGCAGAAGTGGACATATTTTCTTTCATCAGATCAGCAAACTCAGGAGTCACCATATTGATATTTCTACTTTTTCCATTAATAACATGTTTCCATCTCAGATAAGCACAAGCAATCCTTTTTTAAAAAAAACAAAAACAAAAACTCCATTGAGCTCCATCTTGGAGACATACACATTAACTGTGTTCGATCATAAGGTCATATTCATCAGATTAAAAGAACAGCTGAGGTTTTGAAGAACTGTGTTCCACGGAGGTTTTTTTTGGTTACTATTTATATAACATGCCATAATTTCTGCAGAATATTAAGGAGGCTTGTTAAAATCTCTGCAAAGTGAAGTAAACCCCCAATCCTTCATCGATTCATCTCAGAACAATGTAAGCTTCGTTTAACCCAAAGAGCAGTTCAGAATGCATGCATTCAGCTGAATGTTATCTCTAGACAGTTTGGTGTAATTATTTAATTAACGGAAATGAAGTACTGTGGTATTGAAGGCACTGAATGAGTGTCGGAGGGCGCTGTGGATGGCTCTCGGAGCAGCTCCATTTCAGGGTAATTCACATTTTCAAATAATGAAATAGTGAGTTTTCATGTCTTGCCCCTCTGTTCCTCTTTCAGCTTTGTGCTGCAATTCAGCCAAAGAAAGTTGTCTTCTGCCAGATAGCAGGAACGTTGGTTGCTGTGGCAACAGTTGATTGGGGTGGATGGGGGGGGGTAAGCCCTTTAAAATAAAGATGGCTCCTTTCCAACTTCTTGCTTGTAGCAAAACCCACCACCACCACCACCCAGCACTGGGCATTCTGTAATCAATAAACCTGTTGTTTGCTTTGAGGACTTCACTCAGCCTTTGAATGTTGAGCTGTTGAAAACAACACATTTGTGCTATTCTCTGACAAGTTTTAGAAATGGAAAATGGATGGAAATAATGATTTTACAGCAGAAATAGGGAAAAAAATAGCTTAATGTCTCAGAAAGCATGGCCTCAAAGCAAAGGTGTCAAACCTTAGACTGAGGGAGGCAAATCTGGTCTGCCGGTGGTCATTCTCTGGCAAGACAAATTTAAATAGAAATACAGTACCCTATGGGTTCTCTAGTTGAATGTGCCCCCAGACATTTTCTTGGCTCCCACCAAGGTGTCTTATTATTCCCCACTCTTCCTCTTCTTCCTTCGCACCTGGAGTCATTGTGAAATACATTTCTGTTGGTGTTGAAAACTGTGGGTACTTAGTCTTTGGAACAGGTTAATTGTCCTTTGCCCTGTCTCGCATAGCAGCCATTTTGTGGTGGTCCCCAGGACAGTTTCTTAAATTGCCACATGTGCCCACAGCCCCTCAAGGTTGCCTGCACTTGCTCTATGCTTTCTGTACCCTGTAGTTAAGCCTTGTACTTAAAAGATGCTGAACAAAACATTTGCTTTCCACAAAATCCAGTCTGCTTTGGCCCTAGTCTCTGATATGAAGACCATAGTAGGTCTGGTCCAAAACACTTCACTGACTTATTATAGAGAAGTTTACAACTGCAGAGAATGCAGCTTGTCCTTCTCTGGCCAGTGGCATTATAACTTTCCATAATGCAGATTATTATTATTATTATTATTATTATTATTATTATTATTATTATTATTATTTGCATTTTTATGCACATTTGTAATGGTGATAGCACTTGCATTTCCTCTAATATTACGTGTTTTTCCTTCTTTATAGTCTCCCTAGCATTTCTCCAATTCCTTCATATATGTTAGGATATAAAACAGGGTTGAACTTCATATATTCCAGGATATATACATATCCAATGTAGGGGTGTATGCAAGTTTATGCATACTCCTGCATTGTAGGAGCTGGGCCCTTATTCTCAACTCACTACACAATAAGTGGATTATGCATTTAAAAGGACTGCATGCAATCAAGAAGAAATTTTAATTAATCACCAATAGAACTGGCTCTGTGGAAATAATGTGGCCTGACAGTTTAAGGTTTGATCAGCACATCATGGAGATTAAGAACACTTTTTGACTTGAACAGACAGAGTCCCAGAGAGTCAGTTCAGTCTGAAATACTTTAGAAAAGCTAGTGTGCACAGATCACACAATGTCATTGTTTCTCCTAATGCTGCCATTCCATTGGAAGCCAATGCGGGGCTCTTTTAACTTCCGAGATATCTTCCAATATCATGCTGTCCTGGTCAACACTGAAGCAACAAAGATTACAAGACATCAAACTACAATCTTTTTATCCCATGCTCTCTGTGTATAAAACAAGGAGTCAGCTTCTCTTTGAAGTACTAATTGACTGTCTGTATCAATCAGTGCCTAATCCTTTTCCTGCATGCATTTAGGTCTCCACAGTAACTGAGCCCGCTTCTCTCTGTTACATACAGGAAGAAACTTCTTTTTTCTATTGGTCACAATGAAAATGAGTCATTGATCCAAATTTTAGAAAGTAGATGATCTAAAAGCAGCATTGTGTTCTGTTCTTGCTTTCACTAGGCAGGTCTGGTGGCGGAAATCTTAAAATCTGGAGTAGGCCTACTGAATATATCTAATAACCCACCCAATGTGACAGTAAGAGACTTGAGGACTACAGCTAACATGTGAGGACCTGTTGGACACCTTTTGGATTTTGCCACCTAGTGGCAAATGAGGAGTGCTGTTGCCTCCTTGCACTGTTTCCTGTTGGCTTCCTCCAACTTCCTGTCACTTTTATCAGTATAGCCTGACCTCCTTAAGTTTGAACTTCTTTGGAACAGATTTGGTAATGGGCCATACTTTCTTTGGCAGTTTTACAGTGGGGACAGCTATTGCCATGGTGTCAAAGGAGAAATGCAAGGGAAAACAATGACAGAGAAGTTGGGCATTTGGCTGGAGGCTGCTGCTTCCTTGTAGTCCCTGCACATTTTCAAACTCAACATGGATGAGCCAGACAATGGGAAACCTGCCCAAAGAACTTCCATTTTTAGCAAGGAGGACCACAGCAACCATTGCATCAATATAGTTCCACACTGAGAACATGATTTGGCCAAAGTTGAGCATGGTTTAAGTGCCATTAATTTCAGTGGGAGAATTATGCTGCAGTGCTACATGCTCTTCCTTGGGAGTGAGTCCCATCTGTTTTATCATGGTTTCTGTTGCAATATTTTAATGATATTTATTTATGTCTTTGTTTTATATTGATTTTATATTTTATTATATATGCATTGTGAATCAGAGATTTTAAACAATGTAAAAGTAGTATTAAATAAATGAATGAATAAATAAATATACTGGATTCTGTGGAGCTTACATCTACATATGATTGCAGTCCACAGCACATGTTTAAACCTCTCCCCTTAACATCAATAGGACTTTAACACTGTTTAACTTTGGCTGGATCATGCCCAAAATGTGTAACAACTTTGATTAAAAATCAATATAACTGTGTGCTGGGAAGTGGTCCTCAATAAGGGGTAAGCATTGATGTTCCGAGAACTAATAACAACAGGAAAATGCATAATTGATCTAAGGCTCACCAGAGACACAGCAAGAGAAAGCAGCAACTGCAGCATGATTAAAGACAACATAAGAGATATGGAATCTGGAACAGAACATAGCTTGGATTAGAATCAGCCTGAGGCTTTCTTGAAGAATGTTGGCGTTTTGCCAGCAAATTACTTTAACATGCAAAAGGTGGATAAACAAAAATGACCTTGAGTTGTAACTCCAAGGTAAAGACAATCATATTTGTCCCTAGCAGCTACCATGCTCCTTGTACATTGCATAGCAAGCTAGCAGTCTCAAGTGGCAGCAAGAGGTACCGGCAGACTCCCCTCCACTAACTGAGGAAGGTCTGTAGTTCGGTGGTAGAACACGTCCTTTGCATGCAAAAGGCCCCAGGTTTGCACTCATTTCAGGTTGCCCTTGAAGCACTAAATCACCTTTGCACGCAACGCAATCGGCAGGGTTGAAGAGAATCAGTGGGGGGTGTAAGCACCCAACTGGATTCTGCCCTAGCTCACCAATCCAACAGAAGTTGCCAGGACTGTAAAATTGGGGTGGTGTGGGGTTGTCAATCATCTGACAGGCATACAGTATGGTAGGCTAAGGTTGACGGAATATAATGTATGTGCAGTATTACTTGGACTAAGAAGCGCCGCTTGGATGCAAGTACCATCATGAGCAGGTGGCTGCACCTTTTGCAGAGCATCTTACAGTGATAAAAATAAACATTCCGGATAAGTCAGAGCTGGAGAAAGTAATTGGGAGCAGATGCCCCAGGTCCTGCCATCCCACCAACCAGTTGTGTGCACAGTAGTCATCACCTTGATTTGGCAAGAAGAAGCAGAGATGCTTCGACCTGCAGGGGAAAAGATCCCAAGGGCAGAAGCAGGCAGAAGACAGACGAGATGCAAACGGTATCACTGCTGGCAGTTACACAGCCCTGGAAGACTGAAGGGCATTGGCCCAGGTTTGGCTTTATGAAACTTCTAATCTCCTTGTACCAGCTTGGCTGTACTGTAGAGTTGCAAAAATGATTAATGGAAACATGGAGCATGGCCAAGAAAGAACATTACAGGCTACGTCTCTCTCCATTCTGATCTAATTCATAACACAAAGCACACCAGTGTGCTCAGCATGCCCAGAACCTCGGATAAAACGATGTCACGCCAAAGGAGCATTTCAAAACTGGCACAGTGTGCTGGGTTTTCATAAGGCTCTCAAATCCACTGGTGCAAAGAGACGTTGGCGGTGGCAATCTCTTTGTCACAAAGGGTGTAACCTGTTTTTGTCTGTAGGAAATATCACTACATGCTTTCTCCAAAGCTACTGTTCTGAAAGTGAATGGACCAGTTCTCATAACTACTTTTGACTGCATGGAGCTTCCTCCCTCTCCTTTCTGGCCCAAGTTTCAGTTTTCTTCCTTTCTCCCCTGTTGGAGTGATTATGTGAGCTGCTACCGTGGGCTCAGATTCCACTTGGGTGCACATCCTCAACCAATTTTTGTAAGGTGTGATGGCGAGGGGTGGATGAGAAAAGTGTTTGGTTCGCATTTCAATGCAAGTTTACCAAACATGAACCACAGCACTTGTTGCCACTGAAGGGTAAAATCAGAACAACGTCCTACTTAGAGCAGAGCCACTGAAATAAATGGGACTTAAGTGACTCATGGCACACAAAGATATGCATTGGAGAAAATGTGCACTTTTGCAAAAGAGAGCACAAAAATGAATGCACTTGGGGGGAAAGCCATAAAAATGCAGATTTTAAAAATGTGCATGATAATGTGTCCAATTTTTGTTGCGCAGACTAAAACACACACAATCATGCATGGAATTAGGACAGAATGAACTTTGCATTGGAAAAGGGAGAACCTGAGTGAAAGCAGGCTTGACACCCCGCAAGGTATTGAGATTAGGGTGTCAGACTGGGACTTGAGAAGGTGACTTTGAAGGTCACTGGGTGACACTGGGCCACTGCCAGACATCCTCTCTTAGCGTTACTTACCTCACAGGGCTGTAGAGAGAAGAAAAAGAAGAAGTTGGGGGGAAGTTGGTATATAAATGTAATAACCATGTACAGAATCACAAGGATGGACTTATTTCCAACTGATTGTGAAAGCACAGGCCCTCAGCAGGGCCAAAGTGTCCTACACTACTGCTTTAAAGCGCTTTATAACAGTTTTGACAACTCTTGGGGCCCAGGACACACTGCATATACAGTTTTCAAAACATTTTCAAAGTGCTTTAAAGCAGTTGTGAAGATTCCCCATGTGTGTAAAGGGCCTAGAGTTAAACATAATAATAATAATAATGAAGAAATATGAAAGAAGAACCCCCCACCAAATGTTCAAGTAAAATATGACTGTCCTTTCCTTTCTGAAACATTTGGAAATTTTGGTGGCCATTTTGAAGCCTGCCATGTTTTTTTGTGAATCCTAAAGAATGGGTATATGTGAATCAGTATTGTGCATCTTGCAATGTTGCCATTCTTGTCACGGTTTAGACCCTTTCTCCTCTATAATTGCATAATTAACTTTTAGGTTCCGCCTTTACCTGGCCCGCAGAATCAAATATATTGCAGTGCAGCCTCCAGCATCTGCGTCTGACTTCAGGGACCCTTGTTTGAAGAAACACTCCAGATCTGTTTCCTGACATAGCTGGCAACAGCTCTGGCCTAACCCAGACCACCCCCTCTCCACCCCCTGCAGTTGCAATGTTGAAAAGGAAACACAATTGTAAAACTAAGATAATGGCATGAAAAACAGTTTCCAGGAGATCTGAATGCTGGAGTGCTGGAATGTTGAGCAATGCTAGTTTTGATCTGAGTTCAGGGCTGACTGTTCTTTCCAGCTGTCCATATATTGCCCCTCAGGTAAATGTAATAGCAAGAGAAACGTGACTCTGAAAGTAAGTCCTGTGCTGTTTCATTTGTGCTGAAAAATTTCCATTATGCCTTAGAAGGCGTCTAGAAATGCTGTGTAATAACCATACAGAGTGTTTTTTTTTTTAAAAAAAAAAAAAGCTTCCCCCTTCCAAATTTAAATGAAAAAAATAGTTCCAGTACGATTAAAATATCTGAAAGCCATAGAATTCTCTAGTGTGCATAACAGTTACATAAATTACTGCAGTTCAGGGTTCTGCAGACTGTTGTAGAAACTGTCAAAACAGGCCTTTCCTGTATCATTCCAAGCTCCAGACCCTAGAAGGCTCTTGTACCTTTAAAACTTGCACGTGGAGGGAAGGGAAACCTGCCAGCTTTCCCAACAATGCACACTGTCATAGGAAAAGTTGCACCTAAAAGAACACTTTACAACACTTAAAGGTACAGGACCTGACACCTTTCTCTGTAAACCCATTTTGATTCACATTCCGGGCACAACTCTGAACTGCAATATATTCTCGGTTACTGCCATTCTAATTTTAGATGCTTTAGAGCTATATCACTAAAAATGGAATAAACATAGGGGAAAAAAAAGATGTGTGGGAAGGAACAAGGTTTCTAGTCAGGAAGAAAGGAAACAATGAATAGAGAGACGAAGTTGCTATAAGAGTTATTGAGATAATGTATGTGAAACGCTACATAAATATTTATTATATTCTCTCTCCCTCTCTTGTAATGCCACAAACCAAGGAATAAAAGCTTACCATCACCCTGTGAAATGGGCACCCAGACAGAATTACCTACCGATGCATTCTGTCTATCATTATCCTCCTTCTCTTAAAGCTTCATCACACCAGGGGTTAACACCCTCCCTACCTTCGCTTCTCTGCCCATGTTTTCATTCCAAAAGAGGAAGTACAGAACGAGCATGAGGCCCATTGAGTCCCCTGTTCTAATGGCGCTGCTTCTCCTGCACACAGCAGAAGAGAGCAGCAATTCCGAGTTTAAAAAAGCATCGGACTTAATGAGGTTTTTTTTTGTAGTGCAAGGAAGGCCAGAAGGGGCGAAAGGCACGGGGGAGGCAGATGATGTCATATGAGAGACCTGAGCAAACTCCACGAGTGCTCAGTAATGAGAATGAAATAAACGCTCGTCGGATGGGGCTCTTAGACCTGGCATCAGCACCTAGGGTCCTAGGGCAGCTGCTGTTGTTCTAGTAGGGCCCTCCGGAAATTACACCTACCACAGGTCCTCTATATTAGATAGCTGGATCTCGGCACTTCCCTTTTAATTTTACATGTTTCAGCACATCATTGGAAATTAAAATGGCAGCTTCCAACCATTCCTGAAGTGCTGTTGCTGCTGCCACCACTGTCAAGTAAGCCTGAGGGTGTGTGTACATGTGTACACGAGACATCACTTTGTCCATCTCTCTCTCAAACCTGGAGCTGTTTTTGCCTCCTATCATGAGGCATTGAGTAACTACAATTTCACCCTTGTTCCATGCTCATAGGCACTACTGTAATTTAGGATCCTATAGGTTATGCATAGATCATGTTCAGACCTGGATCCAGTAGCTGTGGCTTTAACTACAGCTTGATCTGCAGACCAGTGATCACGTTTATCCCTGCGCTGTGAAAAGCTTTTCCTTCCGATTTTTGCACCTCAATCTGCTGTTAAAGGAAGAAGAGCAGACCATGCTGCATGTTGTTGATGATGGTGATAATAGTAATAATAATAATAATAATAATAATAATGTCTATACTGCCCAATAGCCAAAGCTCTCCCAGTAGTTCACAACACTTAAAAGCATAAATATAACAATATAATAAGACATAATATAAAATCTTAAAAAGTTTAAAACAGAATCAAACCAAAGTTTTTACAAAAAATCACAGTAAAGGCCAGCAGCAGCGTACAAATTTAGAAACACAACACATTTTTCTTAAAACTGGAAGCCTAAAAGGCGCGGGAGAATAGAAAAATCTTCAACTAGCACTGAAAAGATTATAACGTAGGTGCCAGGCAAACCTCTCTAGAATTGATTATCTTCCATGGGCAGACCATTTGAATTGGTCCCCCTCCCTTGCAGACAGGAAAGTCCACTGAGAGTCTAAACCTCAATAGGAAGGGATCTAACCATGACGTTTTCAGACCACCATTCTCCTGTCCAGTTGAGAAAACAAAATCAAGTGTGCCATTCTACATGTTTGTCATAGCCTGGCAGCCTCAGCATGGAAGTTGAGAACTCCCAGAACCATCATTCTAGGGGGGGTTTGTGGTAAGTTGGCAACTGAGATACGCTTTGTAAGTTCTTCTCCATAGTAAGCACCCAATATATTTCACTCCTGGGCTGAGGTTTCTTAGTTCTCTTCCAGTCCTATTTGCCAAGGGAAGTTTGTTTTGTGATGTTACTAACCTCACCCCAGAAAACCCCCCAAAACCACGCCCCTCCATGTGAAATCACCCAAAAGTATTGGTTTGTAGTCTAATCACCATGTGAATGCAAGCTGCAAAATGCTGTAATTTTGGCGTGCTCAGATCCATCTGCAGTCCTGATCAAAGAGAAGCTGAAATTAATGTAAGAACAGTCAGGTGT
Organism: Elgaria multicarinata webbii; assembly: GCF_023053635.1. Lineage (NCBI taxonomy): Eukaryota > Metazoa > Chordata > Lepidosauria > Squamata > Anguidae > Elgaria > Elgaria multicarinata. The sequence goes on along the minus strand of NC_086175.1, from coordinate 31,759,242 downwards.
TTTTGTATGCGCAATGAGTTCTCCAAAGTAATAGCGGAAAGGAACAGATGAAACATACTGGCCTCAATGGATATATTTATGAATGAACCAGGAATTGTCAACTCTTCCTGATTTAGTACAATAAAGTAATCTGATGTTTAAAACATTGTAGCCCTTTGATGAGGCAGGGCTGTGTATGATACGGTGTTTTATTGCAGAGCAGCAGCCCTGGAAGTCATTCTATGCGGTACACTTTTATAGGAGCTGAGCAGGCAATCCGGTGTTAGGAGAGTGGTTCTTGCGCAATAGGAGTCTCTAGAGAAGGTTCCTGGGACAGGCAGCATCCTGTTAAGAAAACGGGAATGGACTCCAGACCAGAGAGCGTTCCAGGAAAGATCCTACTCATGAGGAGGCTTTACTGCTTAAAAAATAATATTCAGGAAGGTATAATGCCAATTCTGACTCTGTCATCTGGTTCTCATAAGCTTCATGTTTGTGTACATTGTGGATTTCCCCTTCATCTCTCTGATAGCTTCATCCCACATACCTGTTTCCCTCGAATTATTCCCTACAGTGCTAAGCTGTCGCCGTTGTTGTTGTTGTTGTTGTTGTTGTTGTTGTTAGCTAAATCACACCCCGGGTGGCAGCGCTCCTAAGATCCTTTGCATACCAGGAAATGTAAAAAATCATTAAAAAAATCAATGGATGACCCAATCCACTTCAAATTTGGTATGCTTAAAGCTCTCCTTAATATCTATTACTGTGCTAATTTTGATGTCTTTATCTTTAAAGCTTACACAGACGTAAGCATTTGTTTATTTTTTCTTTAAACATATCAAATCCTGCTCCTGCGACCCCAGTGGCCACTTGGAAAACAACAAATGGTTCGCTCCAAAAGTAGTACCAAAATAGGTCGGGTCTTTTGCCTTTGAAGCACAATTAAAGCAGGATGCATGGGAGTACTTCACAGTCAAAGCAGATTATAAACGGGAAAACTTCAGAGTACTTTGCATGCAATTCTCAGTGATTGCACAGTATAACCCTGGTGTGATAAAGCTCTTAGATTATGATGACTAAGACCCCTTATTGTTTGTCCCTGGTGTGATAGACACACACACCACACACATTTCGATAGCCATTTATATTGGCTGGTCCTCAGATTGCCAGTACATCATGTTGGATTAATCATATCATTGAGAACAGAAACTCTGCCCCAGGGAGCCTGTCTCACACACCTAAACACTTCCTACTGTTAGGGTGGTCATATGTCCTACTTTACAGTCCTCTGTTTGGAGGGCTGCCCAGTCTAATTCTGGTTTAAAGAAAAACCTTGAGAAACCAGGAGAAGAACCCTGAAGTTGCTCATCCACAGTTAGCATCTGGACAGCATGTGGATCAGGCATACAGGGCCAGATCTACACCAAGCAGGATATAACAATTTGAAGCCAGTTTGAAAATGGTATCCTGTGTCCTGGGCCCCATCAGTTGTCAGTGCACTTCAATATCATTGTAATGCAGTCGTGAAGATCCTGCCCAGGTCACCTAGTCACCCATCTTCCTGTCTATGGTGAGATGTATTGCATATCTACATCAATTTTAGTGATAATTTCTAAATTTGAATGCATATGCCAATTTTATTCAAATCGGTGTCCTCCTTTTCTCCGTGATGCATTTCCTACATTTTGGCAACTGGCTGGATTAGGTAGCTGAGTGATAAAAACATCCAGGTAAGTGATGATGGTGGTCAAGGAACATTCCTGTCTTCACAAACAGCTATGCCTTTCCTGCGGCATTTATGTTTAAAAATTAACAGCATACCTTGAACGGCTCATCTTCTTTGCTCATGCCCCCATGGGTTGTTCTCGAGGCTTCAAGTTGAGAGCCAAAGCAGACATTCTGCAAATATGTAGCAGATAGCTGCCTATCTGGTTTTGCTTTACTTAATTACAGGTGCCAGGAGTGGGGGAATCCTTTAAAAAAATGTTATGTGCAGGGAAGATGCGGGGGACATAACAAGATTCATGCTAGATCAGGCCAAAGGCATCAATTGGAACCATTTTCCTGCATTCTAGCTGGGGGTGGGGTCGGGAATTTACACTCTGATCACACTGGAGAGTAAACACATAAGCCTCCCCTCCCTGTGTGCAATGTTTCTCCTAAGGATCTTGTCCTGCACGCTTGTACTTAATTCAAGCAAAATTGGAGACATAACTGCCTGCTACATACTTACAGAATATTTTCCTCTTTGGCTTTAAGCGCTGGGCCCCAGGTCTGACTGAGAGTTCCACAGCAAAGTTATACTTCCCAAAGAGATGTATTTTCTTAGGCCTTAGCTAGACCTAAGGTTTATCCCGGGATCTTCCTGGGGTCGTCCCTGCCTGCTCCCGGGATATCCTGTGTGTTATTTACATAAACAGGGATGACCCCGGGATGATCCCAGGATAAACCTTAGGTCTAGCTAAGGCCTTAGTGTGTTTGACAAAGGAGGGAGGAGTCAAAGGGAGGGAGAGAGAGAGAGAGAGGGAGGAATCAATGTAGGGTCAAAATTTAATCACATTGGGGCTTTGGTGTGTGGGGACAAGAGAGTGGACAAAACTCTTCTCCATTTCATATTTTAAGGGAGAAGAAGGAATTTCAAGGCTTGTGGGGCAAAGCAAAACTCACTTGCACTTCATTTAGCTGGCAGCCACCATTATGTTTTCCTGAGATAGCCCTTGGCAATGCTATGACATAGCATCTTTCTGGGGAAAAACAAAATGGTGGCTGCCATCCAACAGAAACTAGGGAATCATCAGTAGTTTCATGTTACAACCTCAAAAATAGTCAAAATGCCCCCTCCCTTTTAACAAGCTTCCAACAAAAGCCAGAGTAGAGAAGTCAACATTATTTCATGTTTTGGTTTCACTTCTACATTTCCAGTAGGTGTTGATGCTTTCATCCCTCTATGGTTACCAATGTAAAAAGAAGACCATTTGGGTTCAGTGTTCTGAAGAGGAGTTGTTATACAATCTCAATAAACTCCCATTTGCCTAAATGTTCTGCAATGTTATTGGTTCAACAATAAGAAGGCCTCCTCTCAACTTGAGAGTCAGGATGATATACTTTGCAACCCTTCTGAGCAGTTTTCCTAAAAGAAGGCCCTGCTATGGAGTCGAGCAGGGATTGTGGCAGTGAAGAACCTTTGGGTTAAATCCTAGAACTTGGGCTTCCACCCTGGTGCCCATGGGTGCCCATGGGCTTGCAGACACCTGCCAGGCTTCCTGTCCCTCCTGATGTTTTTTTTTAAAACCAACATCTTCATCATCATCATCATCATCATCTAACTGGGAAGCTGGCATGTTGCAAGGAAAACTGCTGGCTTCTGGGAAATAAGTGTTTTGTGACTGGTGATGCCCACAATGGCAGCCATTTTATTAATGGGAATCCCCTTCCCATGGCAGCCATTTTGTGAGAGCACCTATGACATTCCCTCAAAATTCCAAAAGTTTTTTGAAGGGGTGGGTGGGCTGTCTTAGAGGATGATAATTTTTTTAGTCTGAACTAATAAAAGCCTATGTAAAAGGGGTTTGATCGGATTCTTTCAGGTGCAAAGTCTCCTGACATCAGGCATCTGGTATTTCAGAGATATACTGCCTTTGAACAGGGATGTTGCACTTGGCTCAAATGGATAGTAGTTGTTAACACAATGAGGCCACTGTGGCTGTGTGTAATCCTTAAAACCTGATATTACCAATCCTTCATCAAATACCAGGCAGGGACTTTCAACAATTCCAGCATGGATAATGAGCTGATCAGGTGACTGTTTCAAGAAGGATTCAACATCACTTCAATAATGACCATAGGAAATACGGGAAATACTGAACCCTACACGCAGAGTTTGTAGCACATTGGACATGTTTGGTAGCTGAAGTGTACAGATGAATATCCTTGGATAATTATATCTGGAGCTCTCATTCTGAGTTGGGCTCTCTGTTGGCTTAACTAGACATTGTGGAACACACAGAGTTGCTATACATCTGTCTCTCTCCTTTCTTTGTAATGTCAAGGTAAGCACACAATGTCCACTGCCATCACATACTATAATGAAGGTGAGTCCAGCAATCGGTTATAACACAGCTGCAAGTATGCCAGGACAGCTGGCAAGAGTCAAAATGCATTGAAAATACTTAGACAAGTTTTTGAATGAAGTGCAATCCCTTTCTATTCCCTTTTCTATCTTTAGAATGAAGCAACGAACTAGCCTAGTACACATTTTTTCAGGTGTTCAGCTTCATGTTATAGGAACAGGCTGTCCACTTATGCATCATGAAAAAAGGGGACAAAAGAGGATACACATTTGCATACAATTTGCATATGCTATTGTATCTGTATATATGCACCTTTAAAAATAATTACTATAATTGAAAACACGTAAAACTCCACAAATACTTAAGAACTGGGTACAACTGTGACCAGGTGATCCATGTGTCTGCTCAGCCTGCTCTCCAGGTTGATAGGCATCTTCAAGGCCCCAGATGCTCTCCCTTCTTATGGCTCTTTGTGTTAAATCCATTGTTAGGCAAGCAGACTTCTTCTCGGGCAACAGTTTTCCTTCACCTCCTCCTCCCTATGGATATATGAGAAATTTGTTTGATTTGGTTTTTGATCAGGATTTACCCAGTCCACACCTTCTGGACCCAACACAGAGTCAAATGCAATCTGGTCGGAGTCTGTATATATTCGAGCTTGCCATGTTATTCACAGACAAAAAAAAAAGCATTCGACAGCATGCATACATTTGAAAAATGTGCTTGGTACAAAGGCCTACTCTTAAAAATGTGCACAAATACATTTGAATCAATGGGAGAAGATTGGGTACATTTCAAAAATACACATGAAAATCCCCACAAGTTTCCATGTGAAAAGAAAAACAGCACACAATCAAATATGGACTTGAGTTGGAACAAGTTTCAAGATGGTATTTGGAGAACTTCAGCAAGCTTGGAATTGATGTTTTGCATATCCTTACATCTCACTGTAGCTCCCTGCACTCTCCCCAAATCTATTCCACAGGTTCCCCCAATTCTGTGGTGCAGATTTGGGGTATGCATTGGAGACTGCAGTGGGAAGGGGGAAATTTGACCCACCAACGGTGTCTGTTCCATTGGTAGAAGGACACTATTGGGTACAATCCCCTATCTTTAAACTGGAGTTGGAGCAGACAGGGGCCTTTTAAATAAAAGACACCTTCAAATAGCAGACTGTCCTCTGTAAAGGTGGGCAGATGGGCACTCTAGGAAGCACACCCTATCCCAGAATACACAAATGCTTCTTTACATCTTTTAAACATTTTCTTTGCCATTTCATATGAACATAAGATGTTTACTGGCATCTCTCCAATGTACCTCATATAATGGAACCAGTCTGTGTATTTTGCTATGGAAGTTAACACTCTCTTGCAAATACAAATCACAGGAACAGCCTCTAGATGTCACTATATCTGGAACTGAAATTAATACTTTTCATCAGTATTGAAATGTTCATATCATTACAAGTGTGTAAGGAATGTTGTAGAGCTAACATTTGAATCATAAAGAACTTGAAGAAAGTTCCTTAAAAATGAACGGGATCAGCTTTTAAGTAAACATGATGAGCATTAGAGTGGAAAATGGTTACTTGTTGACTCAGGAACATTGTGATCTTGAATAACAGCGAATTCACACAAACAACAATCCTACCACATTCTACCACATATCTACACCTGCTGTGTGAAAAAGTTCTCTGTACCACTTTGAAGGATGATGCAGATGACCAAAGTAGCCTAGGGTTGCCCGAATGTTTTCTGTGGGTAGTTTGGTAAACTGCATGGGCTCAAAGTGTGTTTTATTTATCTTGGTCAGAAATGGTGTCCTGAGCCATTCTAGAAAAAGTCTACAGCAGAGGTGAGTACATTGGGATCTACTGGTAAACCTCTGGGCAATTTGAAGCAGAAATCAGCAATGATTTCTGACTCCAAGGACTGGGCAGGATCTACACTACTGCTTTAAAATGGTTTATGACAGTAGTGACAACTGTTGGGGTGCAGGACACACTCCATAGACAGTTTTGAAACCATTTTCAAAGTGTCATGTCCTGTTTGATGTAGATCTGGCCCAGATCTACACCAAACAGGATATAACATTTTGGAAGCAATTTGAAAACGGTATATAGAATGTGTCATGGGCCCCAACAGTTGTTAGTGCACTTCAATACCATTATAAATTATTATTATTATTATTATTATTATTATTATTATTATTATTATTATTTATTTATTTATATAGCACCATCAATGTACATGGTGCTGTACAGATTACACAGTAAATAGCAAGACCCTGCCACATAGGCTTACAATCTAATAAAGTTGTAGTAAACAATAAGGAGGGAAAGAGAATGCAAACAGGCACAGGGAAGTGTAAACCGGCACCGGGTAGGGTGAGGCTAACAGTATAGAGTCAGAACAAACTCAACATTTAAAAGCTATAGGGAAAAGAAAAGTTTTTAGCTGAGTTTTAAAAGCTGTGATTGAGTTGGTAGTTCTCAAGTGTTCTGGAAGAGCGTTCCAGGCGTAAGGGGCAGCAGAAGAAAAAGGACGAAGCCGAGTAAGGGAAGTGGAGGTCCTTGGGCAGGCGAGAAGCATGGCATCAGAGGAGCGGAGAGCACGAGCGGGGCAATAGTGTGAGATGAGAGAGGAGAGATAGACAGGAGCTAGACCGTGAAAAGCTTTGAAGGTCAGCAGGAGAAGTTTATATTGGATTCTGGAGTGAATTGGAAGCCAATGAAGAGATTTCAGAAGTGGAGTGACATGGTCAGAGCGGCGGGCCAAGAAGAAGAAGCAGTAGTGTAGATCCTGCTGTTTAACAATAGGAACAACATGCCGACAAAATGAGTCCACAACAAAATGTGTGGGAAAACTGTGAACTCCATTCAGTTCTGGTACACAAAATGAATTTTTGGGCTCAGAATTGTTTCATGCTGTGTGTATGTCTTTTGCACCTGGTCCAGTTACTGGATCTAGGGTAAAACAAACAAACAAAGTAGATCTCACAAGCCTGAGCAATGCCCTCTCCTGCTCTACAGGAGCACAGGAGGGACAAAACTAAAACTTGCAAGGCAATAGATGGTGGCTTTGTGGCCTAGCCAGCACTGCTTAAAGATGCCAATTGTTTGAACCAGCACCTCAACAAGGGGAGATAAATATGCAACTGCAGTGATTTAGTTAATTAATCAATCATAATTTTAATCTGTCCAATGGCAAATGTTCTCTGAATGGATTACAAATACTGTAGTTAAAAGGCTAAAATGTAATACAAACAGTTAAAAATATAAAATACAATGCAAATATTTAAAAGAATAAATTATAATTCAAAAGAAAACAACAAACACTATGTATATTATATATACATATGCAGCCATAAAAATTTATAACTAGGTCTCTAAAATGCCTAGGAGAAGTGAAAGACCTTTGCCTGGCTCAAAAAAGATTACAACGTATGCACCAGGTGAATCTCTTTGAGGAGAACGTCCCTCAAGTAAGGTGCCACAAAATGAAGGCCTTGTCTTTTAGCCACCAGTGGGGGCTCCTGGAGGAGGATGTCCAAAAATGACCTAACTGTCTGAGCAAGTACATAAGAGAAGAGATGTTCCTTCAGAAACACTGGTCTCAAGCAATTCAGGGTTTTAATGGTCAATACCAAAAGTTTTAATTGGGCTTGGAAATGGACTGGAAGCCAGTGCAGCTGATGAAGCACTGGCATCGAATTATCATATTGGCAAGTCCCAGTTAATAATCTAACAGCTCTGTTTTAAACCAACTGAAGATTCTGAAATGTCTTCAAAGGTAACCCCACATACAGCACATTGCAGTAATCCAACTGGGAAGTTACTAGTGTCACCAGGCTTTTTCTGTCCAGTTAGAATTGCAGCTGGCTGAAGCTGATAAAAGACACTCCTGGCCACTGAAGTCACCTATTCCTCAAGTGACAATGATGGATCCAGGAGCACTCCCAAACTGCACACCTGATCTTTCAGGGGGGAGTTCAACCCCCTCCAGAACAGGATGAACACCACTCAAAACCAAGCAGATGAACCATTCTAATAGGTCCTGACTTTTGCAGAGAGGAACATCTTCTGAAAATCTAAACCTCAACAGATAGTGATCCAACCATGATAAAGGAGTAGATGTTAAATCCCCCACTTTCAGATAACTGACTTCTTGCCTAACTGAGAAAACCAAATCTGGAGTGTGATGTGCTCCATGTATTGGGCTGGTGGCATGCCTCAAAAGCCCCATGTTGTCATGGTGTACATGAAGTCCTGAGCTTTGCCAGATTGGACAGTCCCAGCTTGTTCATTGAAGGCATCCAGGACGATTATCCTAGAAGCCCTTAGCACCAAAACTGAGACTATCTTTGTCAGCTCACGCAGGGAGAGTGCTGGACAGTAGGCCGTGCAGTGCACCAACAGAATCTCTAACCTGTTCTGGGTTTCCAAGACCAGATGCAAATACATGATAGTGGCACTCAGGCACACAGGAAATCTGGAGACGGAATTCCTATAGAACACAACAACCCCCTCCCCAACTTTCAAGCCTGTGCAGAATCTTTACCAACTACCTAGGTGGACAGAAGTGGTTGAGACTAACTTCCTACTTTTCACCCAGCCAGGCTTCGGTTACAGGGATGGGTGAAAAATTTGTTCAGTTTTGACTTCCATGAGAAGTAACCAAATTCGAACTAAACATGAACTGGAATGCCATTAGGCATCAAAGTCCATGCTTCTCTGAAGTCTGCAATTGTAGTTTGCAAATTAAAAAGTGTGCACAAAAATGTGTACATTTAAAAAAGTGCATACAAAAATGTATGTCTTTTGGGGTGGGGGAAGCATGAAAACGCATACAACTTTTCATGCGGACTACAAAAAAATCAATCCCAATCTGATGTGGAAATGTGATGGAACAAAATGAAAAGTCGGAAGATGAAAACCTGCACAAAAATGAGCTTGACGGAATTGGCCATCGCTAGACATAGGACATGAAAGATTTTATGTAAATTTATTTGGGCCAAGGGCGTTCTGCAATGAAAACCGGAATGAAGGATGTGTAGAATTTGTCAAGTTGCACAAAACTGTAGAAAAAGTACCCTTTATATAAACTATGAGAAAAATAACCAGACTGTTAGCCACCTGTCACCCACCCCCTTGAGGTAAGCAGTCCTTAATTGTTTGTCTTTACACACTCTGCTAGGGTAGCTCCCAGTTTTATTACTTACAACTACAACATGTGTTCAGCAGGTGGAAATGTCAGTATTTAAGGGCACCCAACACTCATTCTTCTCTTCAGCTGCTTATGCACCTGAATGGAGCCGGGAACAGAGAGTTGTTCTAAATCTTGCAACTCGTCAGTTATTCATACAAAAGTATGTGACACAGGTGTCTGGATGTCAAAAGATCATTCTTTACTTGCATGCTCCATAAGGATGGAAGCAAATGTGTGAAACAGGCTGGGTGACTTGGCCAAAGTCATTCAAAGTGGGTGCCATGTCAGTGACCCCAGGTCAAAGGTTGCATTGCTTGGGTGTCTTGCAAACGTTTGGCAGATTAAATGCCTGCCTCCTGTGGTTAACAAATAAGCCATGGCATGTTGAAAGAATACACATGCATTTGAACTTTTAACTAATCGAAACAAGAACACCAAATGACCACACTGGATCAGTTAAAATAAGGGCCACTTTGTACAAACAGCACAATGAAAGTGTCAATGCGCGTCCTACATGGAGCAAGTTCAGGTGTAGACAATGTGTGTGACATGTTTGGATGGTCTCCCACAGAACATTTCCCTGCCTGTAGAAAATGAACATGTCAGAAAAACATATGGGTGGTACCCTTTTCCCTGATTCCTGCATTGAGCAGGGGGTTGGGCTTGATGGACTTGTAGGCCCCTTCCAACTCTGCTATTCTATGATTCTATTCTATGATAGATCAAGTTTTTATGTGCAAGGATTGTCTTTCTGCTTCAGGGAACACCGTGCATGCCCCTGTAGTCTGCAGAAGTAAAGTTTCGGAAAAGCAATGATATTTGAACCTGCTGGCAGGGTACTACCACAGATTTCTTCCCCACTTCAGTGTAGCTGCTGCTGCCTTGACTGCCCTATGCCAAAAAAGATGGCCTGTCCAAGTACAGTGGACTGAAACCTGCCAACAGGCCTTCAATCTTTTGAAAGCCTGACTGATGGCTGCACCCATCCTATAGTAAGGTGACCATATGAAAAGGAGGACAGGGCTCCTGTATCTTTAATAGTAATATAGAAAAGGGAATTGCAGCAGGTGTCAATTAAAGAGGGTGTAATTCCCTCTTCATGAGCCTGGACTGGGGGTAGTGAGGTTACAGGAGGGACTTGACCAACAACTTCATCCTATTTGAATAAAAAAGTGTTGCTCAGAGAGAAGGCCCTAGCTATCATTGAAAAGGAGTGTCTTGCCATTGAATGGGCCCTGGGCAAACTGCGGCCCTATCTGGGGGGCCGACGATCCTTCATTTAATTGATCCATGGCATGTTTCTTGATCAGTCCTCACTCTGCATTGTGATCCCCCTGCCCTCAAAAATGATGTTTCGGAGTAGTGGTGACAACAACATAATTTTGCCCTTTGAAGGGCAAGCAGAAAAGTACTCAGGAGCACTTTCTACCAGGAAAATGGCTTTAGGTGGCTTTAAAACTGATTACACAAATTTATGGAGGATAGGTTCCTGTTGGACTGGGAGTCAGGAAATCTGGGTTCTAGTCTCCACTTGGCCATGGAAGCTCACGAGGTGACTTTGGGCCAGTCACTTATTCTCAGCCCAACCTACCTCACAAGGTTGTTGTTGTGAGGATAAAATGGAGAGGAGGAGGGTTATGTATGCCACCTCGGGTTCCTTGGAGGAAAAAAGGTAGGATATAAATGTAATAAATAAATATTTATAAAAAAATAAATAAAGCAGTTGGACATCTGTATTCTAATGCTTCACTTGATAAACAGTTTTCAGACTTTTCCATGTAAGTGGGCTCACACTCACTCAAAAAGGATTGTCACTTGGTATTTCCTAAAGGCCATATTTTGAGAGAAACTATCTTGAAATGTGTAAGTTCTGTTTTCATGCTCCAGCTGTTTTCTTTACCAAAAACGTGCTGTTTACTGGAGCAAGGAACAGCTTGCATTCATTATTCAATGGCAACGAGGTTTTGACTAGGGCTGAAGTGCCTTTCCTTCGAAGGGAAGGGAAAGTAGTTCAGCCCAAGTTCACAGAGCGGCTGGAATTAACTTTGGGAGCACTTGGCATTTGTTACATTCGGACTTTTTGTCGTATTGCTCCGGATTTGTATTCATTGCATTATACTTTTTGACCACTGGCTAACATATTTAAAAGCCACCAAAAAACCCACACCACTACAACAAAGAGCTTTATCACAACAGCGTTATACTGTGCAATCATTGCAAATTGTGTGCAAAGGACTACGAAGTTTACCAGTTTATAATCTGCTTTTATTGTGAAGTACTCTGAAGTTTTCCAGTTTATAATCTGCTTTGACTGTGAAGTACTCCCATACATTCTGCTTTAATTGTGCTTCAAAGGCAAAAGACCCGTCCTATTTTGGTACTAAGCGAATCATTTGTTGTTTTCCAAGCGGCCACTGGGGTCGCAGGAGCAAGATTTGATATGTTTAACGAAAAATTAAACAAATGCTTACATCTGCATAAGCTTTAAAGATAAAGACATCAAAATTGGCACAGTATTAGATATTAAGGAGAGCTTTAACCATACCAAATTTGAATCAGATTGGATCATCTGTTGATTTTTTATGATTTTTTTACATTCCCCTCTTAAACCCATTTCCTGGTATGCAAAGGACCTTAGGACGCTGCCGCCCGGGGTGTGATTTAGCTAACAACAACAACAGCGACAGCTTAGCACTGTAGGGGATAATTCGAGGGAAACAGGTACGTGGGATGAAGCTAATTGTCATCAAGCAATTTAAGAGTTGAACGTATTCCCCACCCCCACTCTGAGCCCAATTCTGAAATTTCAACTACGATGTGCTCCTGTTGGCATCAGCGTGGGCATAAAGAAGTCCAAATGCCTCACTCAACCTTACTGCTACCCCATTCTCTTTTCACTTTTCTGGCAGTGGGCATGCCTTGCTACAGGACTCTCTTTAATATCTGGTACCCCCACCATTGCCATGCCCCACATGCTAGAGACCCTGGGAAATGGAGTTTCCCCATTATTGCTGAGTCCTTAATACAGAAATCAGGTGCCCTGGAAACTACGTGCCCTAACCCTCCTTATCCTGGGACTCATACATCAGCGGTCTTAGGGAAGTTCAGTTGTTCAGGATCAGTTTAACCTGTGTGGTCCCTTATAGAAAAACAACTGTTGCAGGCAAATACCTGCATAGGACTATAGTTTCCATCACATGTCTAAATTCTGGAAGAGTGGCTGCATTAGTCTGTTACATAAAACAACAGCAAGTGTTGTTTCCTAACTAATTCATTTGAGTTTTCTTGGGCAACAACCTGCTTAATCAGATGGATAAAGTGGACAGTGTGTGTGTGTGTGTGTGTGTGTGTGTGTGTGTGTGTGTGTGTGTGTAATGCTCACAGAATCAGAGATGGTGGGGGTAACAGTCAGCCCCACTGAACCCAAGCATGTTCATATTAGGGCTATCATCTGCTTAAAAAGTCCTTGGCAAATTATTTTTTATGACTTTTAGTTGGTGAAATCTGCACAAATTTGCAGATGAACAAAACAGTACTACTAAAGGAAGGCAATGACACCAACCACACATTTTTAGATGATGCCTATAGATGGCTCTTGCTTGGAAGAGGCATTCCATTATGGGTGGGTAAGAGACAAATGAGAATACCTCTTTTAAGATGGGACCTGAAAATTTAGGGTGCATTTATTCTAATATATATGTTTTGGTCAAGCATTTTTTCCTAATATAATTCATTTTTAATGTTATTTTTTCACTAATACCTTTTTGTATGCCCCTCTCCCTAATATAAACATTCTTATATACATTTGTTAATTCAAAAAGTATATTGCTAACTTTAGAGAAGTGTAAATACTGAAAGATAACTGCAATAATGTGAATTAGGCAAATTTGCATTAAAATGTGAACTGAATTAATTTCTCACCTAACCCTACTCAGATGTATACTGCACTGAGTTCAATGAGGCTAACTCCCAAGTGTGTACAGGATTGCAGACTAAGTGTTGCTCTAAAGTGTCACTATGATCTCTCTGTCTTCCTAGTTATCCACCTTTGTCATTCCTATCAACTAGGTTGAGGTTATTGCCTCCAAAATCTTTGACCCCAATAAAGCTGCAATCCAATGCACATTTACTGAGGAGTAAGCACTATTAAATGTAATGGGACTCATTTCAGAGTAGACCCATATAGGTTTGCTCTGTAAATTAGTCTTTAACGGAGGAATGGGCCCTCTGGGTATTTTGGCCTAAAATTCCCATCAGCCTTAGCCAGCACAGCTAATGGTGAGTGTGATGGGACTTGTAGTCCAATACATCTGGAGGCCCACAACTTGCCCATCTCTACTTTAAGGTGACACAAGACTTTTTATCATTTATACTGTTTGCTCATATGTAGAAATTGACTTACTGACTTACCTTGCACCAATGTTTTTGAAAACATTTCCTAGAATTTGCATTCCAAACCCTTGTAACCTTAAGGGCAACCTCTCCAAGCAGGAATAACTCCATTTCTATTCCCAAATAAGAGTAGCCATAACAGTACCCAGTCATGTTTAATAAGCTTAAAACAAGAACATGAAATATTTTAAACACACACAAATTGTTTTTCTTTACATGGTGACTCATATTTTCCTGTGGAAGGTATTAAAATTGTGCTTGGTATTCACAGAATAAAGAAGTTAGATTTCACATCTCTCCATGTAAACTCACCTTTCTGCAAAGAAATAAGGAGCATACAATCCTTTAAAATGTACATTTTTAATTAACCTTTGCAAATTACATGTTCTTGTAAATCTTGTTTAGTATATATAAAAAGTTGACATTTATTGGAAATACTGTTTTCCTCTTATAGTGGAGGACAATTGTAATGACAGATTTTTCCATGGACTATACTGCTCAAGAACATATAAACCCAGTGTACATTCCTTCATAGGCCCCAGGTTTGTTGTGTAGTTAGCATATAGATAATATTGGGTTGCTCATGCAAAGTGAAAGGCAGTTTTCAGCTTTTCTTTCCATTACCTAATGTCAAGTATCTTTTTCTTCAAGGGCTAAAATGTTTGCTTCATGGAATAGCTATTTGGATATATAAACTGACATACACTTCACTGTTCTGTAAATTGCATAGTGTGCACAGGATTAAATTCTTGCACTAAATGTAGTTAACATTGGTATTCACATGATTTGTTTAATAACAGCAACTTTGGGGCACTGTCAAACCCAGTTTACCTTCAGTAGTCACAGTTCATCAACTATTTGTCCTTTTTATAAGTAGTACACTTAAATAAAGGAATATTCGTAGACTTTAATGTTTTGATTCCCTCCGTGTTTAAAATCTAAAGGAAGGGGAGCAAGTCGAGTTTCTTGTCAATGGCCCCTGCTGGGGAGTGGGCCATTGACAAGGCCCAGCCATGCCTCCCCTCGCTGCCAGCTGTGGCTGCTCTGTTTGCAGAAGGATGCAGGTCCAGTCCTTGACATATCCAATTAAAATGGATGGATGGACAAAACCATTTCACTTTCTATAATGTTCATGTTTTTTCAAGAGTAAGTTCTTTCTATCCTGCATCAATTTGCAAATATTTTCTTTCTTTTTTTTCAATTAATACTTTTATTTATTTTCCACAAAAAACAGACACATAAGGAAAGGTACAAAAAACAACAACACTACAAACTATACAAACTACTACACCACACATACATCTACTAAAATAAACACAATACATAAGGCTATATTTCATTTAAAGCGATCTTCATGTCAGACGGCAAACATCCGTTGTTTCTAGATTGCCAGGTATGAATTTCATAACAACAAGCTGATCTATCTATCTATCTATCTATCTATCTATCTATCTATCTATCTATCTATCTATCTCAAAGGCAAAGGTACAAGTTATATATAAAACCCACAAACAAATAAATCATCCTTCTGCTGTTCTTGTATATACTCGATAAAAGGTTTCCAGTCCAATACATATGAGGCTATTGTTCTTTCATGTACTAGTGCCGTTAATTTTGCCATCTCCGCCAATTCCATCACCTTGAGGAGCCATTCTTCCATTGTTGGTACTTGTTCCCCCCCCCCCCCCAATATTGCACATATAGTAGTCTTGCTGCTGTCACCATATGTTGAAATAACAATCTTTTTTCTTTAAATTGATCATCCCCGAGTCCAAGCAAAAACAATTCTGGTTTCATTTCTATGTTTATCTTTAATTATTTTTTTTTGCATTAATAGATGTATTTTAACCTAGTATGCTTTTGCTCTTTTACAAGACCACCACATATGATAAAAGGTGCCTTCTTGTTCTTCACATTTCCAACAGTCCCCCAAACAACCAGTATACATTTTCGCTAACTTTGATGGAGACATATACCATCTATACATCATCTTACATTTTTTCCCCTTTAATCTGGTACTTAAAGTGTACTTTAAACCTTTTGTCCACATATTTTTCCATAATTCAATTGGAATCTTATGCCCCACATTGCAAATGTTTTCTTTAAAACTCCATATGAAAATGTGCCCACGTTTTCATGTGCACAGATAATTCATATGCATTTTTTAACTTTTCCTAGTGTATGCATATTTCTTCAAGAGCTCTCCCCTAGGAAAGGTAGTATCATTTCTGAGCTCATAGCTGAAGAACATGCTGACCTGGTTGGACGAAAGGGGAGGAATTAATCTCTCCCGAATGTGTCCACCAGGATTTTCTCCACAGCATCAAGTTCATCTAGAGGGGCAAGGAGGAGTAGCAGCCTTGGACTACAGAGATTCTATTGCCCTGGTCAGATACTCTATCCAGCAATTCACCAGTTTTGAATCTCTGTACCTGGTGTTGGGCACCCAAGTTAGGACAGGGATCCTATTGGTTGACCACCCACCCCTCTGGCCAACAGTCTCCCTACCTGAGCCAACTGAGGTGGTGTCGAGCATGTTGTTGAGGACCCCAAGTCTTATGGCTTATTCATGTTGAGGCTACCTTAACAGGAGCGGCTCAGGATTTCATGGCCACCATGTCAACCATGGGCCTGTCTCAGATTACATTTTGCCTGTGCCAGGACATACTTTGGACCTGGTCTTCTGTGCTGGATTGGGAGAAAATGATCTGCAGGTAGGAGGTTTTAAGGTGATCCTTTGGCATGGACAGATCATCATCTGATCAGTTTTGACCTTCAGGCCACCTGTAACCTCTGTAGGGGTGGAGGACCAAATTTGATGGTCCACCCTCAGAAGTGATGAATCTGGATGGTTTCCTGAGGTCTCTGGGGGATTTTCCTGCAGGCTTAGCTGGCGGTCCTGACGAGGTCCTGGCCACCGCTTGAAATGAGGAGTTGACCTGGGCTATCGATATGATTGTTCCTAAACATTCTCGACCTAGTCGTAGAACTGTGGCAGCTCCTTGGTATTCTAAGGAGCTGAGGGCAATGAAATGACAGTGTCGACAATTAGAATGCAAATGGTGGAAGACTCAGAATAAATACGACTGAACACAGGTAAGAATCCATTTGCGATCTTACTTTGTGGTAGTGATGGCAGTGAAGAAATCCTACTTCTCTGCCAACATTGCATCTGCTCAGTGCTGTCCAGTGGAGCTCTTTCAGGTGGTCAAAGGTCTCTTAGGTGTAGGCCTTGCAACACAACAACCTGAACCCTCAAAGGCCCGTTGTGAACAATTTGCGAGACACTTCTCAGATAAAATCGCTCGTATTCATGCCAACTTGGATGCCTTTGTTTTGCCAGAGTCTAATATAGATGGGACTAGTGTACCATCTTGTCAGGTTATGCATACCTTTCTGGTTGTGCAACCTGAGTGTATGGGCAAACTGCTTGGAGGACTGAGGCCTACTACTTGGCCCTTAGACCCTTGCCACCTGGCTTTTGAAATCTGCCAGAGCTGGACTGGATATCTGGACTTCTGAGGTGGTAAATGCCTCCTTGAAGTCTGGTGAGGTCCTCACAGCCTTAAAAGAAGCTGTGGTGAGGAACTGATGCCTGGAGTTTAGAAAGAAACAATAAAAGACCATCAGCGTAAATACCATTTTACTAATTTATATCTAGCCTTTCCCCATGTATATGATACCTTCCCACATATTTCCAACACTATTTAAAAATTGCATCCCTTCATTTTTTCATTGTGCTTTTTTAAAAAAATCCACAAAACAGTTTCTGATGGTACATGCCGATGCTAGAAAGGCAGGAGTCGTAGTACTCTTTAAACAGGTATCGTGCAGCAACTTCTTTTAATAAATTGTGACAGGCAGCCATTCAGGTAGTTTTTAAAAAGCAGAGGATCAAATATTAATCAGGTCCATATGTTCAACCTCCAGAGCGTTGTTCCCCTTCCATTGTTATTTCTGAAAAAAGGGTGCAACCAGGATGGAGAACAAGCTGAAGGCAAGTCTGTGTGATTGTAATTTTACAGAAGACTTCAAGAATATGCCATGTTCAGATCACTCTTACTATTGCTTTCTTTGTGCAATGTCCTTTGTACCCTAAAACAGAGTGATAATCAATCATAGACATTTTGACTAATTAAAATGAGTTGGATAAATTGAAAGAGTCCATCTCCAGTTTTTTTTTTTTAAAAAAACCTCTTCAATAACTTGTGCATGACTTGGCCATCATCTGTTCCCATGCAAATGACATCAATATGGAAGAAAATTAAACATGTGTGTTCCAGCTTGGATCAAGATTCAATGTAACTGCTCTGGCAAAGCTGGAGCTCCAAGGATTGCATTTATTTGTATACATTGTACCTCTGCCACACTGTCACAAATATGCAATAATTGTCAGACCAGGATCTCTCTCTCTCTCTCTCTCTCTCTCTCTCTCTCTCTCTCTCCCCACCCCCTTTGGCATTGTCACATTATCCACTGGGAGAGAAAGAAGTACATATTTAGAAATGTAAAGGCTTTGCTATAGAACATATGATTTAGATTCAGGGAAAGAACAATTTGCCAAGTTAACTCTAGAATTTCGAGAGCTGTTGTAGCATAGTGGCAAAGTGCATGAGCAGAGACTGGAAGAAAGTTCTGATTCAAATCTTACCGCTGCGAAGTCTACAACGGCCCCGTTCAGTCAACACACTAAACCATGCTGCTTAACCACAAAATGGTTAATGGAATGCATTAACCTTAATACATTCCATTAACCATTTTGTGGTTTAGTGTGTTGTCTGAACAGGGCCAATCAGTGTTGCCTCCAGGTTTTTGAGGGCCCTTGGGCAAGACACCATCAATGGGTCCCTCCCTCAGTGGGTCTACCTTCTCATTGCCATGGTCACCAGATACTATTGCTCCTCCCTTCTTTCTCATGGTTGCTTGACAGGCAGAGAGCCAGTGAGCAAGTAGGCTCTTCCTCCTTCTCACCGCCACCATTTTATCCAAATAGGCCTTTAGCGTGTAAGTGGGTCTGTTCAATGCAGTTTTTATTTCATCGTTGTTGCATTTTTAATTGTGTTTTTAAGGCATTTTTCTTATTGTTTTAATTGAGTTTTATTTGTGATTGTAAGTGCCATTTTTCTTAGTAGAAAGGTGAGATACAAATAAAGTAATAAATAAATGTCTCAATGAACTTTTGAACATAATCCATCCTATGGTTAGCCTCTAGTTTTATTTACTTTATTTGTTTAAAACATTTCTATACCACCCATATCCAGAGCTCTATGGGTGTTCCATGCAAGAGAGGTCCAACCATAAAACGCAAGGACAATAAAACAAAACATACAATCTACTGCAAACTAAAACAGCCGCAGAATAAAACCAAACTAAAACCAAGAGCAGAGGACAACTGCAGTGCAAGGATCTAAAAAGCTTAATTTAAAAACAACAACAACAACCACCCTGAGGGACTAAACATCGTGAGAGAATACAAAGGGTTTCACCTGTTGTCAGAATGACTAGTGTAGGTACCAGGCGAGCCTCTATGAGAAGAGAAGGCCCATTCTGCCATGCTCGGCAAAGCCTGGGCATGGGGAGGGATTTGTGGGCGGAGCAGGGAAGAGACATGGCTATCCTGCATTGGCAGGATTTCGCGCCACTAGGGCAGGGAGGGGTTTTGGCCCTTTAAAAGTAGGTGCCTCACCCCTCGAAGCCTTCTTGCTTCAGCGGCTCCCGAAAGACAAGCTTCCTCCTTCCTCCTTCCAGGACATCCTCAGTGGCTCCAGAAAGACAAGCTTCTTCCTTCATCCACCGGACATTGACATCCTTGGGCTTAGGCCCTCAGGTTTGGAGCACGAGGGGGAGGGAACCCTTACTGCTCGAGGGATCCCAAAAGGTCAAAAGCCCTACGAGCGCTTGACTCGTGGGAGCTGAGAACAAGGGAAAGCCCCATCATCCAGCTGCAGGGGCTAATAAGGCTCGGGGGACCCACAAGTGGCTTGCCGTCCCCTGTGGCAGGTAGGGAAGGGCATCCAGAGGGAATATAATGGTGAGCTTCCAAGGCACTGTTACAGTGATAGGTGACTCCCGAGGGCTCCCAGTGTTGAGCCTTGTGGCCAGGCTGGGGGATAAAGACCACCTTTGAGGCCGACCTCTCTCACCCACCTTGAGCCTGGGGGCATGGGTTGGGGTGACAAGGGAAGGCCTCCCTACCCCATGTAGGGGATGGACAGCAGGGCGGAGAAACTGAGCGCCACCCTCTGGGCCTGGAAGCTCGCCTCTTCACTTAGTAAGGCCTGACGCAGTCCTGACTGGATGCCCGGTAGGAGCCCTTTGCAGATCTTGAATAAAAGTGGCCCAGTTTAATTCCAGCACTTGTGTTGTCTCTTATTTCTTGTGTCTGTCCCACAATTCAACAAACTCACTTCAGATAGTGAGAAGAAATGTGATTATGTGCATCAATATAAATGAGATCTACTAGTCATGTAAGCCCCTGTGGTTCATCCATGTCTAACCTTTAGAACTAAGCCAAATGGTTTTTCTTTGTCTGTGTGATCCAATATCCAAGGAAGAAACACATGAAGTAGAAGAACCTTTAGTTTGGGATAGAGTAGTTACGTTTGTCTAGGCCAACTTTACCAACCTGGTTCCCTCCAGATGAAGCACACATACACCCCAGCCAGCCATCTTGACTGGCACATGCTGGGTGCTGCAGTCCAATGTATATGGAGGTCGTCAGTTTGTGCTGGTCTAGAAGGACAGAATGTCTTTGAGGGATTTCCGATTACAGCATTCAGAACCTAGTGTCTTTCATTGTTGCATTAAGTGTGACCCAAATGTGAATAGCTGAGTAGTTTCACTTGTCCAGAAGTGCAATGAGGCTAACAAAGCTGAATTTTAATACTTCCTGTGGAACGAGTCTTTAAAAGCCACACACAACTGTTCGCCATATGCACTGTTTGTACTTTTTCAATCTGTTCTGTGACTGAGCGGATGATTTCATACTGCTGTTCGTCATGTCCCAGGACAACCTCAGTAATGAGGAATTATTTCTTAAAAGGGATTTGGGTAGGAAGGCACACAATTAATGCATAACATAAAGCAAATGGAACGAGGCTCGGGATATGGGCTAAGCAAAACATGAAATGCAATTCAGTCTAAGGGACTGTGCTTTGCCTTTTTTGTTGCAAAGCCAGTGCCAAGCGTAATTCACTGCTGTCCGTCCAAGATCACACTTCCTGTTTAAGCAGGTGCAATTGCGATAATTAGAAGTCATTAGGGAAGATTTTGGACTCCGCCTGGACAAAACAACAACATATAGGGAGTTATGTCTGAGTAACCTAAATGGGAACCATGTGGCTATTAATCAACACGAATACATCCCAGATTTATCACAACTTTTAATTAAAAGAATCCACATAGTCTCAGGCGGGGTAAGCAAGATGGTGCCCTCTAAATGTCTTGGTCTACAACACCCTAATCCTTGATCATTGCCCATGTTGGCTACTCCCTTACCCAGAATACTTTGCTCCCAGGCCCTGCCTATTTCATTATTTCATTCATAATGAAATGATGAAGATCATAGATAGACAAACAGACAGACATTAGTCGGCAAATCGACATCTGATTCAGGAGCTTGAAGTCTATTTTGCCCTGTAAAATTATCTCCTACAAGTAGTCAGGCTTCACAATAAATGTGTTGCTTAAGTGGGAAGCAAGGGCTTTGCACTGATGGAACATAACTACATGTTATATAGAAGATCTATCATTGGATCATAATATTCTCTTTCTAAAAGCAGCCACTATCACCACCCCTGAACCTTTTAACAGGAGGGTCCAGGAATAGAACCTTGGGCCTCCTGCGTGAGAAGTATTTATACTAACCCTGGACTACAATTCATTTTTTCTCCTCTAATCCTTTATTTATTGTATTTATTTCATGGGCTTATATACCACTTTCCAGGGAATTGTCAAAGCTGTTCACATTATTATTATTATTATTATTATTATTATTATTATTATTATTCGCAACAAAACGGGCAATAAAACTTTAATGCTGAGTCACACTTCAGAGAAAGCTTGCCTCTTATCCTTTAAGAAGAAGGATGGTCAGAAAATCTATCTAGTTCTAGTTGTAGATCTCTGAGTAATCTGCAGTAGATTAGCATGTTTTTGTTTTTGTTTTACTTTTGGTTGCTTAACAATAGCAACAAAAATTCTCCTCACACTCAGCCCTTAATTATACTTCTGAAATAAAATAATAATAATAAAAAACATTTGGGGTAACTGGGGGGAGGGGTGTCTTCATGGTGCCAGGTTGGTATTGCGTCCCTCAAAACCCCTGTGTTTTCCCTCCCTCGGGGTGGTGTCGGGTAATCCCAACACTGAGGAGGGAGTTTAGTGGTTCTGGGTGGCCATGTGAGGACTATAGCTCCCCCACCCCCTCGCTCTGGAGTCCCTGGAGAAAAGTCCCTGACTTTTTTCTTCGTCTGCAGCTTTGGCAGAAGGCCCTGGGATGGGTGTGCAATTGCAGCAGCAGCGTGTAATTGATGCTGAGGCATCGTGCGCCCACCCTGGGGCTTTCTCAGTGTTTAGACAGCCCCCCCCCCCGAGTGGGGTAGTTCTGTGAGCTCTGTTCAATTCTGTCATGCGTCTCCTGGAGGAATCCTCCTCTGAAGACACAGACAATGCCTAGGAGCCACCCACATAACATGATCTGGGGGAGCCTGGTCTCCCAGAAGAGATCACGGCTAGTCCATCCCTGCAGAAGGAGAGTTCCACCTCTGAGGCAGAGGCTGAGCCACCACCTAGCCCCTGAGAGCATCACAGTCTCAAGAGGCAGGCCAGTAGGGCTCTTTTGAAAAGGAGTGCCAATTTATAAAGGAGAAATCCTCAGGAGCAAGGCCCTCCTCCTGAGTAGGACTTTTGCCAGAGAGCTTGTAATGCACTGCAGCTGAGTTCTGGGTGGGGCTCAGAAAGCTCTGGTTATCTGAAGCTTCAGTTTTAGCCTAACTAGTGCTGGAACAACAGTGTTCATTAGCTTGTGTGTGTTGTGATTGGCTTTCTGTATTACTGACTCTTGGATTCCTCTTTGGCTCTGCTTCTGGATTGTATATGGTGACTTACTGCTTAACTGTGCTTTGACCTTTGCTTGTATCTGTACTACTCTTGCCTTTGCTTGATCCCATACTGGACTGGAACTTTTGTGCATGACCATTTGCCTGTTCTGTTGTCTTGCTTTTTGGATTGCTCCATTTCCTGTAACACTGAGTCAGATTTAGCCATAGCAGGACAAATTCTAATACTCACAACAAATTCTTGGGCTCAGAGTTCTTTAATTCTATGTGTATTTTTTCACACTAGGTTCTAGTTGGTGGATCTTTGGATTCTAGTAAAAAATGAAGTAGATCCTGCAAACTTGAAGTCTACTTCCTATTGTTTTAAGAGGAATGGAAATTGCCACTAACTTTCTAGGGATAATTATAGCTGCCAGCTATGCTTTCTCCAATACTGTCTGTAGAAAAAGGGAAAGGAATCTCTCGTGCAAGCACTGAGTCATTACTGACTCTTGGAGGGATGCCAGCTTTCGCTGACGTTTTCTTGGCAGGCCTTATAGCGGGGTGGTTTGCTATTACCTTCCCCGGCTGTTATTACCTTTTCCCCAGCTAACTGGGTACTCATTTTACTGACCTCAGGAGAATGGAAGGCTGAGTTGACTCGAACCGGCTGCCTGAAACCAGCTTCCGCTGGGATCGAACTCAGGCCGTGGGGAGAGTTTCAAAGTCAACTATCAAATAGTGACCTTGGTAGAGTATTGCACTGTTTTATGTATTCTTACTTCTAATCTATACAAAAACATGGAGCACTCACAGGAGGGAAAACAATGGCAATACACAACTATGCTAATTGGTTGGATGTATCCATTGTGGCCTTCAAATATAGCTTATAAATTTCACATAATTTGAAAGGTTTACTGGGATGATGTGCACCTGCACATTGTTAGCTAACACCCATCGGCACATTTTACAGCCCTTTAACAGCTCATAGTTCATGCAGCTGGAAGGTCATGTGAATTCCGAATGCCTTAAATTTGTCCTAAGTGGTGTTGACATTTTGGGGACTGAAAGAATGAAACAAAGCACACAGGAACCCCAATCCTTTGGAAACTGGTTTATCTATCTATCCCATCAACAGAAAAAGACTTAGCATCTCTGGAAGTCCAAACTATACTCAGACATGCAGCTGCAACGTTGTGGAACAAATGGTTGAAGGCCTGATTGCTATTAATAACTGGCATCTAGCCATCCCTAATAGCTAGCCTCTTCCTGCTCTTCACTGGAAAAAAAGAAGAAGTATATGTGTATTTTTATTGTTTTCTCATGCTTATTTGATTAAATATTAAAACTGCGCAGCTGTTTGTGGAGAACTTCAACTACTGCAAAACATTGTCATGACGTTTTACTTTTAATATGAAATTTGCCTTGCAAGGCTGCTGGTGGAATACTAGGGCAGCCCAATTATGAAGATATAGGCACTCAGGAGATGTTAAACAACAATACCTGAGGTCCATCTTGTAGAATAATGTGGAGCATGTCAATATTAGGTCTATGACCAACATTAGTAAAATTGGTAGATCCCACAAACTGGTATGGCTCCCTGCTGAAAAAAATACCTCTCACAAAAATAAAAAACACACATTCACCCTACCATATCTCAGTGAGAAACAGCAGCTTTCTAATATTGTGAGTCAGAAAAGCCCTCCAAAAAACCATGATTTGCCACAAATAGCACAATTCACAGAAAACTGCTGTCTTTCAAAGTAGTTCTGAAAATTTAAGAATGTTACCTTTAAGAATCTGTGAAAAAGTAACAGTGGAATCCTATGCACATCTATTCAATGGGAACTCCCAGTACATATAGGACTGCAGCCTAAATTATGTCATCCCAATTCAAGACAGTTTTAAGATTCTCTTATTTATATGTTGATTTTTTGTGTTTAGGACAGAGGTGGGCAGAAGGTATATCTCCAACTGTTTTGGGCTTCAACTCCCAGAAGCCCTGCATGATGCAGTGATGACCCTTTTTAAAAGGATTAAACAAATCTATATGTCTGTCAGCTATTAGCCATGACAGCTAAACAGAACCTCTATGTCCAGAAGGACTGTATGACTAAATCAGCCAACTTGGGACCCTCCAGATGTTTGGGATTATCTCCCATAAATTTTTCACCCCCCTGACCATTGGCCATACTGGATGGGGCTGATGTGAGTTGTATTCCAACATATCTGGGGCCTAGTACATCATGTGTACTAGACCCCAGATCTACTAGATGCTGAGTTCAAAGAATGGTGGGTGGCCATCCTCACCATGTCTTGTTCGTGTGCTTCCCAGAGCAACTTGGTGAATTGACATGTGTTGCAAACAGAATGTTGTACTAACATGGACTTTTGGTCCAAACCAACAAAGCAACAATTATGTTCTTACGTTTTCCAGCAGTCTCAGTGCAGCAGTTGTAACTTCTGAATCGGCCCCGGGAGCTTAATTTTAATGAAAATTGAGTTTTAATAGATACGTTCTCTACACTCTTTCTAATGTGCCAGTTATGGTCAATTCTCCCTGCCTCATTTCCTTTTGAATACACTTAAAGGTTACAATGACTCAAGCGCTGTAGTAGTCAGAAATCACAATTTCACTGGGAATACTCGTGTAAATAAGACAAGCCGGATTTGTTCCATATGCATTAATTGGCAAAATTAAACCTATACGCTCCTGCACAGGTTACATAATACTCGCATTCTTAAAACTTGTCGTTTGCCATCTGTACTCAGCATGTTGTCATACACGGTCGTTAACTTTGAAAAGCAAGTCTTGCTAAACAAAGGCTATAGAATAAATGGGTTGCCATAAGAAAACAATTTAAAAAGAGTCACCTGTTGAGAAAAGACACTTAATCAAACCGGGTTAAAGAAAGAGACCACCCAAGATTAGACAGACTATATTTTTTTTCACCCACAACAAAGTGTCACTTTTGAACCAGGTGCATTAAAAGAAATAACTGATTTTGGGAATCTAGGATCGAAAACATTGCTTCTAAAGGTAAACTTTTTCTCAGGAGTAAGCCCACTGATACCAATGTCATGGGTTATATGCTAGGTAGTTAGCTGGAGAGGAGGCAAACATACAGTGGTTAGTTACGAATCACCAAAAAAGGGGAAATACATCACCAAAACGAGAGCCCTGATTTGCATACAGTGTGCATGTGCTGATAGATTTGTAGTGATGCAAATAATTATTATGTTTTTAAATAGAAATGAAAGACATCTCACCATAGTTTGAAAGACCAACCTGGTGACCTCTTTTGAACTCCAGGTGCTGTTGATGAGCAACTTCAAAGCTTGGCTCTTTCTTCTGATGGTTCTTTATCTTTTAACAGGATTTGGGCTGCACAGCCCTTCAGATAGGGGATGTCTTCAAAATAGAGGACATTAATCTGGCAGCCCTTCAAATAGAGAACTGTTGTCTGCAGATGAGGACACGTGGACACACCAGAATGGTTTAGTGACTATAGCAATGGACTTGGGCCCAAGGGACCTGGATTTAGATTTTTGCTCATTGCTATTTAGCAGCATTGAGGTCAACCTGGAAAACATCTGCCTGCACATGGATTGGCTCAGGTTAACATCTGGCAAAGAAAAGGTGACCTGACCTGAGGCACCTCTCACAGGAATCATTCATCACCGTTCAGCAGAGCCGAATAATAGGAAAAATGCAGCGTGTGATTTTTCTTCTCATGGAAGAGGTGCTCTGCTCTTATGTAAGTTTGCAGCTCCATGTAAGGATGCTGGAGAAATTCAAGATGGAGCAAAATGAGTTGAGTTTTTTTTAGAATCTGATCTGCGGAATCTTCTGTGCAGAGTCCACGGATTATTTCCCCCCCCTCAAAATCCATGCAAATTCATTCACAGAAAAATACACATATTTCTGCTGAGATATATGCCATGCTGGAAAATACACGCAGGGAAAAGTCAGATGAAATGGGGGCCAATACATAAAATGTTATGTACAAATATGAACTACGGAAATTGCTGCAAACTTTCTTACGGAGTTATTTGTCTATTTTTCTGCATAATGAAAAAAATCAAATCCGTATGAGTAAGCAACACTGCACAAGTCATGAAACATATGCAGGAGGGATTTTTACAAAATCTGGCCACCCTTACTCACACATAAGCCCTCTCATGCAAGCAGTGTTTTTGCACAAATCAGTGAGAGTTGTATCATCGGAGCTGACACTAAGGGAGCCGGAGCAGAAATTGTGGGCTACACATGGTTCTTCTCTAGTTATGAGACCCTTCTTGAGCATAGGGATTGTCTTAGTATTTGGGAAATTAATAAAATTTGAAAAGAAAAGAAAAAAAAATAGGGATGGGAGTAAAGATCATTTGGGAAAATGCAAAATACAATCTGTGGAGGGTGAAGCCAGCAATCCTCTCCTGTGGTCCACCCTTCTCTGATGGAACTTTCCCTTCCTCCTCTGAGCTCTGCCCCCATCCCTGCCATTTCTGAATGCTGAAGCCATTTCAGGTCACACAAACACCCAAACCTCACTGAAGCCATCACGATGGAAAGATCCATCACAAAACAACTTCACAAAAACTTATTTTAAATTACATCAAGCTCCTCTCTGCAACGGCTACCCCAGATTGCTGCTCCATATTGGAGTTGGGACACAATCTTAGCAGTGAAGACATTTTACATTGGTTTTACTAAGCAGCGGCCCTCCGTATAATAAAGCTTCTTTATAGGCCCCAATGAGAGTGCAGCTGAAGATGTAGTTGCCTTAAAGTGGGTATGCCAGAGGGTATTTCCAGAAAAATGAAGTGACACTGTTCTATATTGGAATGAGTGACGCCGTTCTATATTATGTCCATCTAGTGTCCATTTATGCTGCTCATACCTTTTGGAAAATAACATTTGAAGGAACGAACGTTGCAAAAATGTGGGGTTTGCAGTATGAAAATCTGCAGTTGTTGTGGAAAGTGAAGGAACACCATGTACCACAATCGTGTGTGAGTTGCCGCAGCACCAGAGTAGATCTGGTCCTGGATAGCAGGCTAAACCAGCAGGCACACAGCTTACGTGGTCACAGTCTTCCCCATTGTGGTGAGATATAGTGTAATTCTATTTAAATTGTAATAATTATTTCTGAATTTTCACTTATACATATAAATTAGCACTTACAAATTTTGTGCAAATTGGTGTCCTCTTTTTTGATTATGCTTTTCCTCTTTTTTGGTGAGCATGCGGTGATACATTTATCAATTTTTGTAGTTTTCTGCTGTTGCCTTTCTGGATGCCATTCAGAGAGAAAGCACCTTAATTACTGGTTTTATTATTTGGTATTTTTGTATTCCATTCAATTCTGGAACACAGGGCACCTAGCAACCCAAGATCGTAACACAACCATAAAAATAAGGATCGCAACACTTTATTTTAAAAAAATCCATCAAAACAGCAGTAATAAATCTCTCTGTGACCTTGTGTCTGTCTTTCCATGTTTTGTTGTGTAAGCTAGATAGATATTAAAATGAAAGATAGAAATGTAATAATTGTTAATTTGCCCTCTGTATAGGGACCCAAGAGAGAGATTCCTGAAACCCTTGTTAACACAGGGATATAGGAATGCCCTTGCAGAAACAGTTCTTTTTCTTCTGAGTGATACCCACAGTTATGTGACACATAAAGTGGCTTTGTTTGCTCTGGCAGCAAAAAATATTAGGAAGAGAGAACTAGACAAAATTGCCATAAAGTGCCATGGAGATTCAGACTGCTGAGTGAAAGCTGAGTTTCAGTTATGGCAAGTTTCAAGTTATCTGTGTATTTTTGAGGTATTTGTATTACTTTATGAATGGATGCCTTCTTTTGATGTATTTGTCATGGCCTTTGGCTAGTACAATAATCTTTGGATTGATTTTTTTTTAAAAGTAATAAATAAATTAAACCTTACCACCCCACCCCACCCTTCATCTGGATAGCCTTCAGAAATGGGCAGAACAGTATGGGGAGCAGTGGGGACCACCAGCAAATAACAGCTGCAATGTAATACAGCAGGAAATAGTTGTTTCAAGGGAAGAAAAAGTATTGGAGGGGGGGGGAACTCCCCTTCTTCAGCAAAAGGTTGTGACAAAACGAAAGGAAAGAACTGTGAAACTCTTGAAAAACCAAATAAAGGTTTGTCACACACAAAAGAGAATGTAAACTCAAGTTAAGAAGAGTGGGAGGTTGCAATTAAAACAAAGCATTACTAAGGATGCTATTCTATGCATGTTTAGCCAGAAAAAAAGTCCTACAACCCCCCAGCATTCCACAGCCTGGGAGTGCTGGGAATTGTAGGACTTTTTTTTCCCCTGCCTAAATGCACATAGGATGATTGCACCCTACGGGAAATATCTCATTTTGGTTTTTGTTTCCCCTGAAACCTTTTAAACTGTGTCAAGCTCCAGAATTGGAAATTCTCCAAAAATTGGGGGCAGTGGCAGGGGTTTGGGGTGGTGGAGGAGGGAGCCTGAAAGGGGAAATTCTGATTGGATTTCTGAGAACATTCCTTTCTGAGCAATTTCAATCCAATGCTGCTTCAAAGACTAATGGAGGGCCATAAAATGGCTTGACTAATGTGATCACTCTACAGAAGAAGAAGACGAAGAAGAAGAAGCCGAAGCCGAAGCCATGCCTCAAGATGGGAAAGATGTAGCCCTCCAGATGTTGTGAAACTGCAATTACTATCATCCCTCACCATTGGCTGTGCCAGCTAGGGCTGATGGGAGTCGTAGTCTACCAACATTTGGAGGGTCATAAGCTCTCCATCCCTGGCCTCAAGGGTGCCTAATATGGAGCCATCTTTACACAGCATTACACAGCAAGAAATCTGAACTTGCTGGCTAGGATGCTTGCAAGAGGGAGCCATAGCCAATCACAGCTCACTGATCACTTCACATGTATGATGTTTGTGCTTCTGTTTCTCACGTTCACACTACATATTTATCTTTGAAAAACAAACACTCCACACACAGTATTCAATCCTGTTGGATTCAGAAACATCATTTCTGTTGATGCTAAATCAATATTATTTTCCATCGTTTTCCCAGAAATTCTATTAGCAGATCAGCATTCATAGGGCCTCTTCACACATCATAGTTTTACTCTCTTTTTTGAGATGAGTATTGAAAATTATGTCAATGGGACAAACATTGGTAAGCAAACACGTGCATCAGATTTATAGAGCAGCCTTCCCTGACCTGATGACCTCTGGATGTGTTGGACTACCCCTCCCATAATTGCCCATGCTGGGTAGGAATTATGGGAGTTGTAGTGCAACATATCTAGAAGTTTGGGGAAGACTGGAATAGTCTCATCAGGGAGTTGTGATTCAGTGCAGCTTGTTGAGGTTGCACTTGGTGGGAAGAGCCTGCCTCCGCATCCCACAAACGCGAGACATATACTATGGTGGGACACGGGAGAAGGCTTTCTCTGTTGTGGCACCCTGTCTGTGGAATGCCCTCCTCTTGGAGGCCCGACTGGCACCAACACTGATTTTATTCCGGCACCAAGTTAAGACATGGCTTTTTAACAAAGCCTTTGGTGGCTAATATTCACTAAGCTTATACATAGTTTTAATTGTTTTAATTGGTTTTACTGTTTTAAAATTTTGTACTGGTTTTAGCTTATTAATGGTTTAATTTGGTTTTAGCTGTGTATATTTATTGTTTTATATTGGTTCTAAAATTTTATCTGTATGCCGTCCTGAGATCCTTGTGATACAGGGCGGGATACAAATGTCTTAATAAATAAAATAAATAAATAAACCCTGGTTTGCATCTGACTAATGTGTGAAATGGCCCTCAGGAAGCCATTTCAGACTGATCGCTTGTAGATTTTACAGCCCTCTATGAGATCCACATCAAATACTAAACTTCAGTAGTTGACGTTTGAACAGCCTGCTGAGTTCCCCACTAGCCATATTTATGTCACCAAATAAGAAATGAATGCTTATTTAGAAAACTGTGCACAAAGTGTTTTTATTTCTTATTTAGCACTCCCCCCTTTTTTTTATTACTCTGTGGATTCATATGGGCCCAATCATAACATCAAGCGACCACTCTAAATAAGTATAAACTTCAATCGAAAGCGAGTCTTTCAAAGTTCATGCATCTTTCATAGTCCATGTAACCCTTGCTCACCACTTAAAAGACAGGACCAAAGGATTTATGATGAAGTTGGAATAAGCTTTCTTAAGAACATTTCATGTGCTGAACAGACTAGACAGCAAAGATCAAAATGAAGACCTAACCACGAAAATAAACTCGTGAGACACTTCTCTAAAGTGCAATCAGATGGCCCTATCCTTCTCGCATTCTGTTTTGGTGGCATGAATACTACTGATGCAAAGAAAACCCATAAAACTCTTCAAACATGGCGGACTTGAACTTGATAGTTGTACTAAGAAATCTAAGAAGTCAACCCCCACCCTGCCCTTAAGGTCCACATGTGTCCCATTCTCCCCATCTCAAAGCCTTACCCCACATTTCAAACTCCTTCCAGTTTTGCAACTGAGAGACATTAAAATGATATGCATTGTTACTTTGGGTCTACCTTGTACGAGAATAAAAGCCTTTCTGGTTTCTGTAAATGTGCTTCGTTTTTATGGTGCTTAGTGCTTACAACTGTTCAGTGCTTATCATTGTTGGAACTTGACCTAATTCTAGTAAGACATGGCTTGTACAATTAGAGTCATTGTGTGGCTCCTTTCAAAAGCCAGTGTGTTTGCATAAGAATAAGTACTGTATGCATTACACTTAAAAGTTATGTTTGAAAAGGTCTGTTGCATAATCCAAAGTAAGTAGAAATTCTGGATGCTATTTCCACTCACCCACCCAAAACCCCACCCCCTCTAGGCAGCTTTACACCATAGGGCACATTATATACACCAGCTTTCCTCATTCTGGTGCTTTCCAGATGTTTTGGACTACAGGCCCCATCTTTCATAAGTATTGGCCATGCTGGCTGAGGCTGATGGGAGCTGTAGTCCAAAGCATCTGGAGAATACCAGGTTGGGCAAGACTGATGTAAGCAGCATGAATAGAACCCTTCAGAGTTATTTTCCAACTGGTTTCTTCCATCTTTCTCATTAGGTAGCCAAGTTCATAGGATATAAACCAACTTATACTCTCCTTTTATAATAGAAGATATACCAGTCTTGCATATGCTGAGGCACAGTCAAGTCAGAAGTCTTATGGCCATCATTAAGGCAAGCACTGTGTTGCTCAAAAGGTGAGTTCCAGGCCAAAGTCTGAAGCTTTATAGGATGAAATGAAACCCCACTGGCTTCTTGATAACTCCTGAGTTGAAGTCCCTCCTGGCCAGCTCTATTAATAGCTTGGATAGCAAACCAGTGGCCCTTTCATATGGTGAGAATGTCCCAGTAGTGTAGAAAGAAAAACACTTTTGTCTAGCTACTAGATTCTTTGGTTTAAGATTCCTTGTGGGGCATGAGGCTGGAGCCATGACACAAACTGGATCATTCCTAAAGAAGAACCCATAACTCTTTGCAACTTAAGGTCTATTCAGGCATTTACTCCATCAATGATGATGCATGCACTGGCCACATCCCAGCTAACACATGATCAGCACATGGCTGATGGTGGTGGAATGTCTGTGTGCTTCTTCATGTGTAGGGTTTCCAACACAGGAATAGGAAACCTGATCAATCAGAGTCCCTTCCCCACTGTGGAGGAAAGCCTACGTACATAGAAATGGTGTCTCTTAGACTGACAGCAGTTTTGAGTTTTAGTATCAAGGAGGTGGAGCTAGCCCGTGTGATCTGGCTAGCCCTTTGAACTCCTCAATAGGGCTACACTGGTACTGCACACAGAGCCTGTTCAAACAACATGCTAAGCCACGATGGTTAAACATTTTGAGCTAAACATTATGGCTTACAGTGTGTTGTGCAAACCATGACTTAGTGTGTCGTGTGAACCATTCCTAACCATAGTGGCTACATAACCAAAGTTTAAATACGCTCACTAACTATTTATTGCAAAAGTGTTAGCAGCTTAACCATGGCTTAGTGTGTCATCTGAACAGGCCCAATGAGTAGATTTTTTTTTTTTTTTTTAGAAACAATGAACAGGTGATTGAACTAGGTATGCATGCAAAGGGCACAAATCTCTTTGTGTTTTTTTTTTTTTAAAAAGGCAAATGCATGTGTTTCGAAGAACTTGCTTTTGGTGCCATTGAAGCCACTGTAAAATAGAACCTTAGTGACATTTAACTTGCATGAGTACTAATAGAGATTTCTCTAGAAACCCATAGGAAAAGTCTTGCTTGATCAGACCAAAGACCTGCCTAGTCTAGCATCATGTTTCCCATAGAGGCCCTTGAGATGCCTCTGGTAAACCCACAAGCAACAGCCTTCTCCCCTTGCTGCTGGTACTCAGTGGGATACTCTGACTGAACCTTGAAGTTGTACACAGCCATTAGGTTGGATCCAGACTTAGTCATACTTAGAGTAGGCCCTTGAAAACAATGGGACTTAAGTTGCTCATGGCTAACTTAAATCCCATTAATTTCAATGGGTCTTCTCTAAACATGACTATGGCCAGATCTACACCAAGCAGGATATGACACTTCAAACGTTGTTTGAAAACAGCAGATGGAGTGTGTCCTGGGCCCCAACGGTTGTCAATACTGTTATAAACCATTATAAAGCTGTAGTGTAGATCCTGCCTAAGTCTGGATCCAACCCATCATAACTATTACAAAAAGCAATCTAAGTTCATCTGAGAAACTAGTCTTTTTTTTCATTCTCAGAATATGTTCCAAAAATTACTCCCCAGATGATTCTCCTTCTCTAAACACTGACAAACTGGCATTTTAACCCGCAAGCTGGTTACAAAGGTTTGCGATAATATAGCTTTTACAATCCCACTGTAGCTATTGTGTAGAGAATTCTTCAGTGGGATGGGCTAGCAAATTCTTGCCACGAGGTCTTTTGCCTGATGTTTCCATCCTGCTTTTTAAAAAGAATGATCATGGGGTTTCACAATAAAAATAACCCGCAGCTGTTTGCAGAGCCATGCGCTGGCAATGGCAAGCCATTCTAGCCTGAATGCCATGTAAAGCATGTGATCTTTCTTCCATGGTCAAATTCACACAAAAGGATTTTTGTAACCTTAGCTAGATTTTCACTGATCATCACAGGAGTTTATATCACTAGAAGTAACTGCAGGGTAAAAACTTTATTAGGATTAATTGTGCCATTTTAGTTGGTCCTAATCAAGGTCTCCCTTTACTGTTGTTTTGGAAATATTGTTGTTGTTTACAACTGACTAACATGGCTATTTGCATTTTTGGTATGGTTTATTACCAAGCTCTATTTAGAGTTATGAAGGAGTAGCACGATGACATATTTAACAGTATTGTAGGTGTTTCCAATTTGTTGATTATCTACCTATCTGTTGCCCTCAGTCTTCAGAGCAGAAGAAAATCACACTCTGGCTTCCACCACCATCCAGGGAAGGTTCCCCTGCCTCCCAGGAAGAATGTTACAAACAGGCGAAGACCAGCATCTCCCCACTAATCTTCCAGAGAAGTTACAGCTGCAGGGACCTTGCTTCCCCTATGCCTGTCAGCTCTTGATATTTATTTATTTAAAAGGTTCTTAAACTGCCCATTTGCAAGACTCTAAAAATACATTTTAGGTGGAGATAGCATTTTAGTGGGGGGAGCTAGTTTATTCATTCATTAGTACATTTATATCTTGCCTTTTTTTTTCCTCTTGCAAGGAATCCACCGTGGTTTACATGGCCCCCCTCCTTTCTATTTTATTCTCACAACAAAGGAGTTCTGGGCTGCATTAGAAGAAACATTCCATCAAAGACGTGTGAGGTCCTCTCTTCTCAGCACTAGTGAGAACACACCTGGAGTACTGTGTATGATTCCGGGCACCACATTTCCAGAAGGACATCAACAGGATAGAACAGTGTCAGAGCAGGGCAACAAAGATGATACAGGAACTTGAGGACATGCCCTATGAAGACATGCTGAAGGAACTTGGGATGTTCAGCCTGGAAAAAAGAAGACTGAGGGAAGATGTCAGCAGTGTTCAGGTACATAAAAGGCTGCCACAGGGAAGTTGGTGAAGAACTATTTTCCATGGCCACAGAAATTAGGACCTGAAATAATGGGAATAAATTACAGCTACCTAGATCCCGATTAAATATAAGGAAAAAAATTCCTGATGGTAAGATCTGTACAACAGTGGTACAGTCTACCTACGGAGGTTGTATGTTCTCCATCTCTGGAGGTTTGCTGGACACTCACCTC
Source organism: Elgaria multicarinata webbii (assembly GCF_023053635.1). Taxonomy (NCBI): domain Eukaryota; kingdom Metazoa; phylum Chordata; class Lepidosauria; order Squamata; family Anguidae; genus Elgaria; species Elgaria multicarinata. The sequence continues at coordinate 31,724,234 of NC_086175.1, read as the reverse complement.
TCATGGATGATTTAATTGGTTTCCCTGCACATTGCAGAGGGTTGCATTAGATGATCCTTGTGGTCCCTTCTGACTCAACAATTCTATGATTCTATGACAACACTCAAACATCAGTAATTCTTGCAAAATGCTGGTTTTGCATCTATACCTCACCTGTCATTATGATGACCATTCTGTTAGTGAGTATCGTATATCTACCACGCATGTATAAACCCAGTTTCCAGCCTTCCATCACACTCTTGCTTGACTAAGGTATAGATGAACAGAACCCAGGCAGGATTATGTGGATAAGGATGGACTTTGTTCTCAGTGCTGTTATCATTTCAACAGAGTGTTCCCCATACGAGAGAATAGTTGCCATTTATTTCTATGGGGAAGAAGTGAAGAGCTGCCCTTGATAGGGATGTGTGTGCAATGTGTCTCTGTGAAGAGTGCCTTGCCCCTCCAAGGGCTCTTTGTGCATAGAAGACCTCTCTCCACACACACACAATGGCAGGGATTTTATGATTTAATGAACAAGCATAGCTATGACACTGAACTCCAGTGTTAATGCTGCAGCTCAGGGGAAAGCTCTTTACAAGAGAAAATGTCTATTAATGGATCTTACCTGAGCCTGCTTATTGCTTGCTCAACACCTTAGGCAAATATTGGTTTTCTACTGTAGTACATACTTGGCATCGTTCGAGCTAACCCTTCTCTCAGAGTACATATAGTTTTGTGAAAATGTCAATACATCACTTTTGAAGGATAGCTTATGCAATCTTGGAATGTCTTTGCATGCTTGTTTTCCAGCAGGAATATTAATATTCTCATCACTCTATCAGTAGATTGTTACAGAGGAATTTCCCCCGGGATTCTTGTGCTCCGTAAGGTAGGCAGTTTTGGCCATGGCCTTTAGTTGCTCAGATCACTAAGGCTGCAACCCTAAGCATGCACATCAGGAAGAACATTCATTCTATTGAATTCAGGGCTGGCTGTTCCACACATTACATGGCAGTGAATCCAGGTGGTCATACTGAGTTTATCCCCCACAGAGAAGAGCAGCCAAGCTGCCATTTTGGGTGAGTGTAGCTGTCCCTTATGTGCATGCATGTATTTGTCATTTCCATAGTTGTCATTTTTAGGTGTGCATGCCATATCTAAAACATAGTATGAAAAGAGCAATGGCCAAGGGGTATGAGCAAAGGCCACACTGCTTTATTCACGATTCGGTGTGCTACACTTTGAGTCTACTGAGGCAGGAGAGGCACGTAGGATGGACAGTTGCAACAGAATTTACTGCTGTTATCCGGCTGTGCCACAAACTCCCGTTTGGATATTGTAATGAGGGCACACTCCAATGAGCTATGGGAGGACATCCCAGCAGGCCTCCATTTTTACAGACCCTTTTCTCCTTAGGTGAAGAGGGAGATCTGCCCTTGGAAGCCTCCTCTCAGCAGCTGAGGAACAATCTGCTGATATTGCTCCTCCAATGTTGTGCTTCTACAGCAGAGAGACCCAAAAGGAGGCAGACAGGGAGAGGCTGCAAATCTAAAGGATCCAAAGCCCTCCCAGTCCCCTGACATCTTTCTCAGATGGGGGAGAAACTGTCAGCACTGGAGCTGAAGTAGTTTATTTCCCTTCCTCTAAGATAAACAGAAGGGGAAAGTGAGTGTCCAACATGCTGCTATTATTATTATTATTATTATTATTATTATTATTATTAATTGCATTTGTATATCACTCCATAGTCGAAGCTCTCTGGGCAGTTTACATAAGATTAAAATACTTTAAAACCACAAAAACATACAATATATACATACATTTAAAACATGTATAACAATTTTTTAAAAAAAATGAATCTATTTTTTTTTTCAGACCAAGGCTCATCAGATATTGCTAAATGCTTGGGGGAAGAGAAAAGTCTTGACTGAAAAGATAACAATGTTGGCACCAGGAGGGCCTCATCAGGAAGTTTGTTCCACAGTTGGGGGGCCACCACAGAGAAGGTCCTCTCTCTTGTTGAACTCATTCACTGGGTGTGAATCCTTACATCCCCACTCCCAAAGGGCACCGTACACAAACCAGAGTGAGGTACCTGCAGGCTTGGGGGGACCCCAAGATTTGCAGAAGTACAAAAACAACCAAACAACAAACTTTAGAAAATAAATCGTAAGGAAAGGGGAACCCCAAAATAGCGCAATGAGGACCGAGAATGCTCAGTCGTCATAGAACGTTGGCTGGCTGTTGGAGACAGGGAAATAGAAAACCAGGGAGAGGGGAAATGGAATGGAGTGTCTTGGAAGAAGTTGTGGCTGGCTGGTTGGAACTCTGGACAGGAGCACTCCACATTGCAACATTTGTTGCAGCTCCCACATGTTTAACTTATTGTGTAGCGTCCTGAGAATTTTTTTACTGAAGGGTGGCAGAAATATTTTCTAAATAAATAGTAAATACCTAGAGCAGGCATGAAGCTAAAATGGTTCTGTTTAATCACTGGATGCCATCAAATTTAATCGAAGTAACAATATGGTAATATATTCAGCAAGTGCTTAATCAGGGGTTCCACCCCAACCCATTTTTCAAGGGCAAAATGTGAATATATATTATGTACAGGAGTTGGGCTTAGGGGGATTATTTATAGGGAATCCATTGAAATACGTGTAACACTCTAATTTAGCAATTGTACTTTTGTCTGCTAGGATGTGGTCAACCACATCTTCTGCCTTGAACTTCAAGCCAGCCCTCAGGCTAAACCTCTAGAGAATGTCTACAGCTGGATGAATTTGTGATAAATATGCTATTATGTGAATAAAAGGTAGCTTACCTCCAAAACCGTTCAACATCTTGCTGCCATTCATCTGGTAAATTGGTCGGCTGTTTGGCATCCAAGGCGTTACTAGACGAGGCTCTAGCGCGCGTTACCTTCCGCAGTCACGTCGAGGCTTCCAGATGACGTTCACGAGGATCCGCCGTTATCCTGCAGTGAAGCCTCTTTCTCCCGACTTTAAAAAAGTGAGTTTTAGGGCGCCTTTTCCTGCCGTCCCGCGGTAATTCGGAGTACGTGTGGGAGGATGTGAGGTCACTGCGGTCCGCACTGGGCAGGAAAAGGTGTGCTAAGGGGGAGTGGTCAGCGGCTTCGGTCAAGCCGCCTCCGCCATTTGCGCGCAGTCCGCCAGCTGGGGCAGCGCGGCGGAGCGGCTTTTTTTTTTTACTCCCCCAGTGACAGTTTGCGCAGGACCGGAGGACCGGAAAAGTGGCTGGTGACTCCTTGCGGTGGGCAGCTACCGTGGCCGCATAATGGCGGTGCTGTACGCTGCCTGTTAGTGTGGGTACCAGGCTGGCAGAGGGCAGAGCTGTTTGTGGGCTGCTGCCATGGCTACGGCCAGATGTGGGTTGGCTCCTTGGGATGGGGCACAGGGCACAGAGGCGATCATCGCCGCCGACACCTCAGAGGCATGATGGGAGATGTAGGCACAGAGTGGCCATGCAGGCGATTGACCTCGGGTCATATGACACCCGCCACGACCCCCATCAGGAAGTGAGCGCATCAATGTTGACCCTCAACAGCACCAGCAGCACTTCAGCTGGCACTGGCACTGCCGCCGCTGCCGCCGCCAGGGCCGGCGGCGGCATCGCTGACAGCTGCGCAAGTTTGCGGTCTTTCGGACGTGCGCAAACCGTGCAGCGAGCGAAAAAAAAAGCCGCGGCAATCAGGCCGGTGTGGCTGCGCAACCGTGCTCGCGGCGGCAGCAGCACAACCGGCGCAAACTTCCGCCACAAATCGAAGGCAGGTGTGGATCATGAGGCGTCACGGCTGAACGGGAAAATCCGCTTTCACCGCTCCTCAACGACGGAACACCCGGTAGGTCTAGCAACGGCCCCTGTCATATATTACAAAGTCAAAATTCAACAACCGTTTAAATTTGCAAAGCTCAGAATACAAATTTGTGCTGGGTTTGAACCCCAGTATAAGTATAGAAAAGGTAGATGGTGTGTTAGATTTTTACCCCGGCTGTGGAATGAGCTCCCTAAGGAGGTTCACTTGGCACCTACATTATATGCTTTTAGACGCCAGGTGAAGACCTTTTTATTCTCCCAGCATTTTAACAGTCTATAAATAAATTTTAACTTGGTGTTTTAAATGTGTAATTTTGCATTGCTGCTGTTTTTATCTGGTTGAGCTTTTATATTGTATTTTATAGTGTGGTTTTATACTGTTGTTTTATACTTTGAATGTTTTTAATTTTTGTGAACCGCCCAGAGAGCTCCGGCTATTGGGCGGTATAGAAATGCAGTAAATAAATAAATAAATAAATACTCTCCTTGATAAAAATGTTGTTAGCTATTTTAGGCTTGAGAGTGAGATGGGTTATACAATATGATGTATATGTACCAGCCCGATTATTAAGACCAAGTTGGGACGATGCCCTTCTGATGGTGCTACATTTGCTTTGGAGTTTGATACACAGCAACTGGGAAAAGGGTATTTTCAAGGGGCATGGCTCGATGGGGCGATATCCCGGGGATTGCCCCGGGATCATCCCTGTGCGTCCACATGACACACAGGGGATCCCGGGAGCCAGGAGGGATGATCCCTCCTTTTCAAAAGGATATCGCCCTACCCTTTAATCCTGACTTTTCCCGCGGTCCCAGGATGATCCCGAGACGGTGGAACATGTGGCTGAGCATTCTGCAAGGAGCCAGGAACTGGGCATGGGTGCTCTCCCCAACCCATCAGGGGTGGGGTGGGGAAAGTGGGAGCAGGCTTTTCTTTAAAAAAAACATACATTTTGCGTAGGCGTGCTCCTGCGCTCTTCTTTGATTAAACAACAACAACAAAAATGGTGGCCGCAACGTCCTCTTTCTCCTGGGACGTCACAAGCCGCATGTAGACTGAGGGGGAGGATCTCGTGGCCATCATATCGTGAGATCATCCCCCTCCACCCCCTCATCTAGCCACCCCCCTGATCTAGCAGTTGGTGCCAGATGCAAAAGATTGGCTCAAGCAGGTGTACATACGCTATGGATGAAGGGACATGGTGTCTCTGAGCACATCCTCAGCCCTGGAATTTGTGATCGGCTTCAGAACCAAGCTCTCACATCCTCCCACACAAAATACCATTCCTGGTTGTCTCCCAAGCATTCTCATTCAGCAACCTATTTTGGGGGGCAGAGGGAAGAGAAGGCTTTTTAGTGGTTGACATTACTAGACAATTGGAAATTAAAAACTCTTGCCGATCAACTCCAAATCACCTAGAAATCTATTAGTAGGTCCTGATCTGCTTCCTACCCACCCCTGGTTTAGATGTGTGTGTGTGTGTGTGTGTGTGTGTGTGTGTTTCCTACCACACAGCTATCCATTCATTTGAGGGCTCTGTATTTTACTTTTTATCATGGGCCTGACACTAACTTCTCTTAATGCTGGGCTTCTATAGTTAAATAAACACCAGTGACTGAGCAAAAATAAAATTATATATATATATATTCATTCAGCATCACCTGCAAACACATGGAAATAGGGTTGTGTAACAGGATATTCCTCAATGTTCCCTCAATGGATTGTTGTTGTTGTTTTCCTCTTCACCCTTTGCCCCAGGTAGCTTTTGATACTATCAGATGTTTGTGCAAAACAGTGAGTCAATTTGGCTCAGTTGTACAGATAGATTAACTGCTGTTTATGGATAAGTTCTGTTATGCTAATTTGTCGAAAGACTGGCCAACCGAGCAAGCCCAGGACTGGTATTTTCAAGTCTGTGTTTCAACTGAGATGCCCTTTTTAGCTGAATAAGAATTAGCTTTGCAGGCAGGGAAATGAAATGCAGAGCAAGAGTGTCTGAAAAGCAGTCTCAGGTCACATTCATATTTATGGTGGTAAACCAAATACCTTCTGTCCACAGCTTAAAACGTAAGTCAAGACTCCAAAACAAAAAAGGGCTACATGAGTGCAGAAGCAGCATCTGCCTCTGTATTCCTAGCTGGATGGGGGCAGGGAATCACAAGGTCCCCTTATCCAATGGTACAACCAGGGCTACACATGTGTAGCCTTCTAACCCAACTTGAAATGGGGAGAATATGGGATGTGGATTCAGTGCTATCCCCTTTTCCTATTCCACCAAAGAGGTGATCAGTGGGGTTTCAGGCAGCCTTTTAAGAACAAGGCTGCACCTTCCTGCCTATTCTGTATGTATACTGTTGGTTTGGAACCTATGATCATTTATTTCATATCAGTCCCATGGAAGTTGTCATAACTGTAGAACCATGTCCATTTAACACAGAGGTGTTGAACCCTAAAGTCTCTGGGGCACATTCCAGTGGTGGACGGGGCTAAAAGCAAAAGACTGTCAGCAGTGTTAAATGATCTTCACGGCCAGTGCAATTCCAAGCTCAAGTCAAACTGCTGGACTTTGCTTGTAAAACCCTAATTGGTCCCAGACTAGAACATCTGAAGGACTACCATCATCATATGAACCTGCCCACCAATTAAGAGACCTTTCTCAAGGTGCCCCTGCCTTTACAGGACAAGCAAGTGCCACTAGGGACCACACATTCTCTGTGGTGGCGCCCCAAATTTATTAATAAACATCCTCCCCAAACATATCCAATTGGCACCGTCTTTGCATTTAGACACTAAGCAATGCATGTAAAATCTCTCAACTTTACATACTTCCCCTCCCTTTTCCCTTTTATTGTGAATATTGGCAAAATATAACAGAAAATACATTGTGAAAACGGGGAGGGAGACACATACATTAAATATATAAGACTATCAACAATTTCAATCATGCGTACCATTCATAAAAAAAGAGAGAAAAAGGAAGAGTTATTCAAAGCTTTCAAGAAAAGCAGACCAGATATTTGTGTATTTATCCACTTGCGAGTCTATATAACACCCATTCAAAAGTTGATAATGTTATTAAATCCTCAATCCATTGCATTATTGCAGGTGTGGATTTGTCCTTCCAATGTGATAGTATAAGTCTTTTGGCTGTCATAAGAGCTCTGAAGATCCATCTGCGCTGACCAGGTGTTAACTTCTAAGAAGCCGTTAGGTAATTTAGGAAGACACACACATTGTTCCATATTATAGATTGTTTCAATACAAAGTTCATCCTTATTATTACTTCCTTTACATGCTTTTAATGATTCTTGAGATACTTTTTAAATTGCTTTTTACTTGCTCTCTTTTATTTGGTTGTTTATTTGCCAGCTCTGCTATTTCATTTGTTGCTTTCTATTGTTATCTGTTTGTTCTTATTATTTGGTGGTGGTTTTTTTTTTTTACTGTTTTTTATTTAGTGATGGGCAAGCCATGCTTTGGATAATGTCAGGTTGTACCCCCCAAAATTGGGAAGAAATTCTGTTTATTCCTGAACTAATCTGAATTTGCCTTTCCCACTTGAGCCTGAAAAACCTCAGCTCCCCACTAGAGCAGCCTTCATAAACCTGTTTGTAATATCACTCCTGTCTGCGGATGGGATGCGGGGGGTGAAGGATTCCATTGTGTTCCTCTCTTTCCTCCCAAATAAATTATGCACTATTTCCACCAAACTGATTGGGTATTGGGGTCTGTGGCTTAGTGGCAGAGCATATGCTTTGTGTGTGCCAAAGGTCCCAGGTTCAATTCTTGCCACCTCCAGGTAGGGCTGAAAATGTTCCTGCTCGAAAGCCCAGAGTGCCAGTCAAGTGTTGACAATGCTGGGCTAGATGGACCCATGGTTTGATTCAATTTAAGGCAGCTTCCTATGCTGTAAACTGGCTAAGCTTGAGCACATAGGAAGGGATATAGGAAGCTGCTTTATACCCAGTCACACAGTACAGAAATGTCTTTAGCTTATGTATTGAACAGTCACAAAATCAAAATCTGGGGAGGGTCTGTAGCTCAGTGAGAGAACACATACATTGTATGCAGAAGGTCCCAGGTTCAACCCCTAGCTTCTCCAGGTAGGGTGACAAAAATGGAAACACTGGAGAGCCACTACCACCTAGTGTCAACAATACTGGGCTAGATGGACCCATGGTCTGAGTCAGTATAAGGCAGCTTCCTAAGTCCCTATGATGGAGGATGGAATGATTTGACCCTGGCACCTGAATGAGATGGGGTTTTTTTTGGCTCTGTGAAATGCTCATATAGTATCCATTTGAGCATGCAGTTCCTTATGCACATAGGGACAGATGAACATATGCACATTGCTGGATTGGGTCAACTGGAAACATGTACTGTGCTCTCAAGCAAGGACATAATGAGAGTGCAGGCAAAAACTACAGGGAGAAAAGTATTTCTAGTCCAGGGGAAATGCTGCTGAAGCCTTGTAAACATTGAAAATGAAGCTAAAACCCAAACAGCTCTGTTTCGTACTGAAGGGGCACTTATCAATTACATATGGAAACAGAGAATGTTTTTCACTGAAACAGACTTCTAAATGAGCGTCTGTGTCTGGTTGAAAATGAAATCTTTGTCAGTTTTCAGATCCAGTGGAGTGACTTTTTTTTTCTTCATCTGCCCCCCCCCCCGTTAATCCATTAAGGCTTTTAAACCTTCCTTAACTTATTAACCCACCTAAATGCCTTTAAACATCTGGGGGTCAGTTCTACCATCATGTGATTGTCGGCTTGTATTTCCTTACCTCCCGCATTGTGTTTACAGAGAATGCAGTGTAAATTGTGTATGTGTGTGTATATGGAAAGGAAGAGGCCATCAGCAAGTTTGCAATTTACCAAAGTTTAGTCTATGAGGAATGCGTTATAAACAAAGACAAGCAAAGGCCACTTGCTTTGGCCAAGAACGTACCAGTTTCTTGTTATGTTGTTCTCTTGGTGTTCAGCTTCGTTCTTGTAACATGTCCCCCTTACACACACGATGGCTGCTCAAACCAAACCAAAAATTATTCAAGGTATCCCTTTAATTAGGTATGTCCAGCCTTTCCCAACCTGCTCTCCTCCAGATGTTTTGGATGACAACTTCCATCATTCCTGACCATTGGTCTTACTGGTTGGGGATGATGCAAGTTGAAGCCCAACACATTTGGAAGGAACTTGGGTGGAGAGAGGCAATATAGTCCCTTTCACTGCTATATTACTGCTTGCTGATGACTACTCAACTTATTCGCTTTTTTTTTTTTAAAAAAAAAAAAACCAATTCCAAATTAGTTTTGCATTAATTCACATGTTGTTCTGATGTATGGGTGGGGTGAGTGTTGCACACTGATTTTGTGACGTTTGAATTCAGTAAAAACAAATCAGTGTAAATCATGTGAAGGATTGCCATTCCTACAACATTCTTTTTGCAACTTTCTGATTTATAAGAGGTAATTTATGAGAGATTCTGGTTTATAAGAGAGGGTTTCCCTGCCTGCAGGTGGGTGTGGGTGGAAAAAAAAGAAAAAGAAAACTCAGATGAAAGGGACTGGGAGAGGTGAGGATTTCAGAGAATTTTGCCCTTGGGGAGGGGGACAGGTTTTCCGCATACCCTTACTCGGCTTCGTCCTTTTTCTTCTGCTGCCCCTTACGCCTGGAACGCTCTTCCAGAACACTTGAGAACTACAAACTCAATCACTGCTTTTAAAACTCAGCTAAAAACTTTTCTTTTCCCTATAGCCTTCAAATATTGAGTTTGTTCTGACTCTATACTGTTTAGCTTCACCCTACCCAGTGCCTGTTTACACTTCCCTGTGCCTGTTCGCATTCTCCTCCCTCTTTATTGTTTTCTACAACTTATTAGATTGTAAGCCTACGCGGCAGGGTCCTGCTATTTACTGTGTTATCTGTACAGCACCATGTACATTGATGGTGCTATATAAATAAATAATAATAATAATAATAATAATAATAATAATGTAGCCAGTTGCTGAGGGCCCTTTTTCTTTCTTCTTCTTCTTCTTCTTCTTCTTCTTCTTCTTCTTCTTCTTCTTCTTCTTCTTCTTCTCTTTTTCTTTTTTTTAAAAACACCCCCACATTTTCAGGCGCCCAGGAGTGCTTATTGGATGCCTATTGGAGAGAGTGAGGTCACATGATCTCCAGTAGGCATTCATTTAGAATTGCTGGGCTTATCCAAATGCTGGAGGGAGGGAGTGTTTTTGTGTTTTGAAACACTAAAACATAGGACGAAGGCCCTCAGTAACGGGCTACACTTAAAAAAAGGTATGTGGAAACCCTGTTCCCCCCACCCAAGGAGAACATCCTCTGAATTTCCCCTCTCCCTGCGAAAGAGGCACAAAAAACAATAGCTCTTCTGCAGCGACAGAGAAAGTTCCCAAAAATAGGGGGCAGGTTTTGGCCCAACCCTACCTGTAGGGGTGTTCTTTAAACTTGCTTCCGGGAGGAAGAATACTGGAAAAGAAACTACCCTAAGAGAGAGAGAGAAACACCCAGACTTTGAGACCTTTCTAAACACACACACACTCAACGAAATTTACAATTGAAAATTTAACACAGATGGAACAATTAGCCATTAAAATACAACCATCCCATAAACATTTAAAAGATCAATGATAATCCTAAACAATTTGACTGATGCATTAAACAGGCCATCATATGCCTGGGAATAGAGAAAAGTCTTAACTTGACACCCCAAATACAACAATGTTGGTGCCAGGTGGATCTCGCTGGAGAGAGCATTCAGTACCTGGGAGTCACCACCAAGAAAGCCCTTTCCCTTGTTGCCATCCTCTGAATCTCCCTTATCCAAGAAAGACAGGTATAACAAACAGGCAGTCAAGGAAGCAGACAGAGGCCTTTCCAACAAGTAAATGGAGCTCAGGAGAGTTCTATTTAAGAAGCAACATCAAAAATCGGGAGAAATGGCTGGGAAATGAAATGCTATGATTGAGCTGCTATAAATGTCTGGGCTGAAAGCAGCTTTGTTGTTTACCAGTTACGTGAGTAAGAAAGCTAGCGTATCATTAATCTTATGACTAGTCTGGCTATTTCTCTTATCTTAAGCAAAATGCATTTTTAAATAATAAAAATAATGTTTCTTACTAGCTTTGGATTCCAGTACTCTACTGCTCTGCTAAGAAGTTGAAGGAAACAGTATTGATACATGAGCAAAATTTGAATGAATTGGGATGCCAAAAGTAATTGCTACACAGATTTTAGGTTACCTGTTGATATGTTCTGAGTAAAGGCTGTTGAAGTATCTCCAGCTGATTGAATGGTAGAGTCATCTGCAGTGGCAGCTATCCTGGGGGTTTTGCTACCCTTTCACAATGGAAGAGTCAACCCTTCTTGAGGATAGTGCTGGATTTAATAAAATGAGGTAAAGCGGGAATAAAGATAGAATAGAATCAGAGATAAATCTGATTTTGTTACCCTGTTCTTTGATAGAGTGCAACCTATGCTTAGTTCTTTAGTATTGAAATCTGTGAAGGGCTTTATTTTGCCTTACATGTGCTCAATTTATTTTAAACTAATCCTGTATTCAATGGCAGTTATCATTTAGAAAATAGCTCTTCAAATATGGTAAATATATATTGTAATAGAAAAACCTGTTCCTGATTTGATGTTTTTTCCTGTTCTTAAAAATGAAGAAGTTTACCTTCTGGCTACATATGTAGTCTTTGCATTTGATGGTTCCCAAGATATTGGGAGCAGGGAGGGGAATCTCAAAATAACATAATATGCATTTTTAAGACATCTGTTGTAGCTGATGTCTTGCGGGGAAACCAGTATGTTAACTTGCCCTCTGGTCAATTAATTCTTAGTGTGCTAAAGAATAATAGAGCAGCAGATGTACAATAAGACCCAGGAGGCTAAAATGTTTGGACTTCTGCCTTGTCCATGACAAAAGGAAACCAACAGAGGCTGCATAATGATAACTTGTTTGTGCATGATTTCAATAGGTGGAGTATTGCTGTTTCCCCCTTTAAAACACCAGTGTGGTACTGTGGAGAAGATATAAATAAGACAGAATCTTATTTTCACTTTCTTCTTTCATTTGCCTCCATGTATGTCCAGTGTTTCTAAATAAACGTAACTTTAAATTGAGCCTTTATCATGAGTATTCAGAATGCTCCACATACGTGCTCTCATTAGTCTTAAGAGCAGCAATCCTTTGAGGTTGCTCAATATTTATTATCCCCATAATGAAGAAGCGTGTGCAATAGAAGTTGAGCAGCCTACCACCTAGCATAAAGTATGCTATTATGTCCAATAAATTATGTCCAATAAAGCTAGATGGTCATCTGCTGAGGCCCTCCTCCAGGTGTCTCTACCATATGAGATGGGTGGAAACCAGAGAGAGGTCATTCTCCTCTATGGGACCCTGTCTGTGGAACACCATCTCTAACAAAGCTCACCTGAGGCCAACTTTGCTCTAACTTAGGGAGCCAGTGGTTAGAGTGTTGGGCTGGAACTTGGGAGATCCAGGTTCTACTCCCCACTTGGCCATGAAGCTCACTGGGTGACTTTGGGCTGTCATGGACTCTCAGCCTAACTTACCTCACAGGGTTGTTGTGAGGATAAAATGGAGAGGAAGAGGATTATGTAAGCCACCTTTGGGGGAAAAAAGGTGTGATATAAATAATAATGAAAAATAAAATGAAACTGAAATACAAGTAAATAAAAAAATTTAGGCACTAGGCAAAATATTTTTTATTCTCTCAGGCCTTTTAGCCATGTGTGTTTGTCTGTGAAATATTTCACTACTCATTCCTGTGGGTCACTTTCTACTCTGCTCCGTTTAGACTTTTTGGGACATATCAAACTATGACATTCCACAAACTGGAATACCGCTAGTGGAGCTCTGCTGAATCTTCCTGTTGCACAAATGGTTGCCCATTACCCTTGTGCAACTGGTTGTACAACTAGTTGGTCAACCAGTTTCACAAATGGGTACACAATGGGTGCAAAGAAGTTGCACAACTGGTTGCACAATGTGTCGCACCATGGGTGGGCTGTACAATGGATGCACACAGTTGCATAACCAGTTTCACAAATAGAATGCACAGCTTGTAGCACAACGGTTTGCAGAACGGGTTACACAAGCCTAATGCCAAAACACTTGTGTAACCCCGCTTCCGCAAATGAAAATTTAATTGGATCCTCCTCTTACGCAGAGTTCAGAACCTAGTTTCTCCTAGTGATAAAGACACTGTTAGATACTGCCCTTGTTTTTAAGTGTTCTTATTGATCGAGTAATTATGCCATTTTAATTACTGTAAACTCATCTGTGGTCTTGTGTGGAAGGGTGCTAATAGATTTAACAAATAAATAAATTCATGATGAGGTGTGATTTGAACCTGGGGCTTCCCAGCTTAATTGCAACATTGCATGAGCTCTCAAGTGAATGTACTAATTATAAAAGGAGCATGAAAAAAATGTAGAGCCCAAAGAAGAATTTGGATCTGAATGGTTGTCTGCAGATGGTCTCCAGCTGTTGAAACTGTCCATGGTTTAACTCTCTTAGCTTTTGAAATTGACACTGCAGCCCACGCAGAGAACTAAGACCCATATACACAGTGGCAGACACCTAACTAAAGTGTTCTGAGCTAAACAAAGCTCATTGTGCCTGTTCCGATATGGGACATAGAGGCACTGCTAACAGTGCAGCAACAGCAATAGTAAGGATGAGCTTAGTACTGAATTATGTATTTATATATCTTTTTTAAAGAAGGTGGTGCTGGTGGTGTTGATGGTCCTAGATGCTGGCAATTTTTAAAGTGTGTCTTTGATGTCAGTACATGATTTAAGAACATAAGAAGAGCCATGCTAGATCAGACCAAGGGTCCATCTAGTCCAGCAGTCTGTTCACACAGTGGCCAACCCACAAGCAGGGCACGGTGCAAGAGCATCCTTCTACGGCTGTCCCCCAGCAACTGGTGTACTCAGGCTTACTGCCTCGGATACTGGAAGCAGCACATAACCATCAAGGCTAGTAGCCATTGATAGCCTTCTCCTCCAGGAATTTATCCAATTTGTGAATGGCCCAGAGAGCTTCAGCTATTGGGCGGTATAAAAATGTAATAAATAAATAAATAAACCCCCTTTTAAAGCATCCAGATTGGTGGCCATCACCACCTCTTGTGGTAGTGAATTCCATAGCTTAACTATGCACTGTGATTTGCACCATCATGGTTTAGTATTGCACGAAGGCAATACTTTTTGCTGTCAAGTCTACACAGAGAAAAAAGAAGATTGCACTTGCAATAGTGAAGAGTGTGAAAGTGTTTCCAGTACTCTATTATGTTGTTTCATATCAATAGAGTGGCGGTGAGCATGATTATCAATCTAGCAGCTGGCACTTTTTGAAGCCAAATGAAAATTAAGCAAGCCCACCTCCCTCCTTCTATTTTAAATAAAGATTGTAATAAAATATAGCCCCAACAGTACTTGTGTTCCCTAGCAGTAGTAAAAGATCTTAGGTAACCTAAGAAATAAGTATTACCAGGATTCTTCATTGGACTGATGTAGGTGTGTGAAACCATTCATATTACATGAGTTAGTAGCTCTAACAAAAACATGGTATCTTCTCCCTCTCCCATGTTATATGGGAGAGGGAGTTGTTCAATGGCAATGTTTGTCTTTCATAGAATCATAGAATAGTAGAGTTAGAAGGGGCCCATAAGGCCATCAAGTCCAGCCCCCCTAATCTTCTTAGGGATGTGCTGAACATTTGACCAGTGTTGACTTTGGAGTAAGAGAGCTCCAGCTATTGGGCGGTAATAAATAAATAATTTCATCATGTTAGGAATTTCCCCTAAAGATGCTTAGATTGTGCAAATATTCACCTGCTTTTTATGCTGCTCAGAGCCATTGCTTTCCTTGGCTTCTACTTCTTCCTTATTTCTAAACCAGTGTCCCCACACAAGGTCAGTGAGATGATGTCATGACAGAGTGTCTGATGTCATGAAGTCCTTGTTTTGTTTTGTTTTTGAAATGGTGCATAGCTAGATGCTGCCTGGCTTTTGCAGTTATGTGTGTTTGTGTGGGAGAGAGGGAGATTCTAGCACTCCGTATAAAGGCTGTCTGCAAAATTGGTTGGAGACGGAGCTTCAGCTAAGGCTAAAGTCCTCCAGGCTGTAGCTACAACCTCTGAATGGTGAGGGTAAAACAACCTTTGCTCTCTCCCACTGAGCTGTTTCCCCTTATCAGCTTTGATGGACTCATAAATGAGGAAGGGGAGGGGGTCAAAATCAGAACAAAGGTCTGGTTGTATTTCCTTCCTTTAAAATTACTCGGAAACAAGGAATTAAGGACCCACAAGCATCCCAAGCCCTGTCCAAGTATTCAACCTGCTCGCTTGAGTGGTGGCTAAATGTGGGCAGGAGATATGGGCATGCATACAAGACCTGCTACCATTGTCCCCATCTCCACCCTCTCAGTTCCTGACCTTTCTGTTTTATCAGGGATCCTCTTAGCACAGAAGCTTCTACTGGCATTCAAGTGAATGTGAGAAGGAGACCCCTTCAAAGCTCCCGGGGGACTAAGGGGCATTTTGCAGAATATTTTGGATTTTGATGTTTTTAAGACAATTCTCAACAGTGACAATCTGATAGGTTTCTCCCCACCACCACCACCGCCACCACACACACATTTACAGTATGTAGATGAGGGCTTTGTTCTTATTATCTGGCTGTTGTTTAACTTTTGTATCTAGTTTAATGTAAAATATATATTTTTAAAAGTAACTACCTAAAAATATATAAAAGAGCAGTTTCCAAGTCTTACAGCTGTTTGTTTTTCACCCCTGCTTTTTGTATAGTACTCCATGTGACATGGTTCTGTGTTGTTTTCATACTACAGCCAAGTTCTCCAATTTATCAAGATAATTTTTAGATTCTTCCTGTTGCATTTATCAGTGTCAGGTCAGTCTGTATTGATGAAAGGGTCAAGATAACCCAAATGTGTGTTTGCATGCCACGCATAATATGAAGAACTCATACCAAGTGCTTAGACCAGATTTATCCTACCTCTCTCTCTCTCTCTCTCTCTCTTCCTCTGGGAAGAATTAATGGAAACAGGAAATCTGCAAACATTTAAAGTGGATATTTGAGATTATTGGGGGGGAAATGCCTTTCCTACAAATGGAGCTTTTAAAAGAAAAATAATCTACAGTGTTTGGGACCAGTATGTAGTTAACTCAAGCCACATTTTAAAATAATGCCTATGATATATATCACCCCCTTTAATGCTGTATTAATAAAAGCCTCGGGACTAGCAATGATAGATACTTTAGGGGAATAGACAAGGCTAGCACTAGATGTTTTGTATCCCACCATTGACAGGGTGGTTCACAGGATGTCTGAGGATCCATAGATGGCCCTTGTCACCACCTCGGGCAATTCCGGCAGGTGCTAAGGTGCCTCTGTTATCACATGTGGAGGAAAGAATTGTACATGGGAGAAGTCTTGGGATTGACTCATGACATTGGTATCATTTTGCTAGTGATTTAGTATTAGTGCAACTTTCTTACTTGTTATGAGGAATAAGCTGTCTTTCTCCACATACTTTGAACTAAAAGAACTCCAACCCAGACAGAGCATTGGTAAATATAAAATTCTATATTAATGTTGTTGGTTGTGGGCTTGTTTGTTTGTTGTCACCAAGAGGGCAAGACCAACTCTGAGAAAACTTGTTAAGGGTTTTAGATGGTGGGAAGGGCATGTTTGTGGGGGGAGGGTGGGCAGGCTTGCACATTCCAAGAACCTTGGTGGGTGCGAAGCATGTATACAATGTGTATTGCACATGCTACTTAGCTTCCCCACCAGTAGAATTGGGCTTCTAAGTGACAGGGCAGGTTTTGCCATCATCACACAGTGTTGTCCCTAAGTATAACACTGCATTTCCCCCCTCGTAGGAGTGAGTGACAACCTCTCATTTACATGGGACATAGTCAAGTGTACACTTGAGGATTTCACTAGGATGGGAGTGAAACCTTCTCCATCTTCCTGGTGATCCCGCCAGAGAGAATCAAGCCTCCTCCTATCTGTATAGGTATGTATAGCCCCACCTGGGTTCTTGACTCAGGAGTGGGCAGAAAGTAGAGCTCAACAAGTAGTTGAACTTAACTCCCAGCACTCATGAGCATTGACTATGTTTCTGGAAGTTGAAGTTAAAAACATTTGGAGATCTACTTTCTGCTCACTCCTCCTCTAGAGGGTGAAAAATCTTTGCGAACCAAGGTTGTTGTTGATGTCCCATTAATATCCCACCTTTTTTCCTTTTGCAAGGAACCATGCATGTAATTTTAAGGTACACACACACACATAGATATTTTCAATTATCACCACTGTCCAGGTGTCATGGCACTTAGTAAACTCTTGCACACTTGGGTCCCATATTTGAAAATACAGTTTACATAATTCTAAACAACAACAACCAGAGCTATAACTGCATCCATATTTAGTCATCAGCTCCCAAAATCCACCATTTCATCCTCTGATGGTCCACAAAGTTTTAAATATCTGGATTTGTATCCATAGGAGGCAATTGCAGGGGCAGGGGAGGAAATGTCTTTCCTTAATTTAAGGATGGAGATTTATCTGTTACTATAGTTATCTCCCACTCTTCTTCCAAGCAGCTCAGAATGGCTTACATGTAGGAAACAGGTTAGCATTCTTGGCCCCCAGTTGAGGTCTAGACTCCAGCAGGGAACCTTCTACCAACTGCTGGAGACCTCCGGTTCTACTGGTCTTCCTTCTTGTCACTGCTTTATTTACCCACCCTCTCATTCATTTCAATGAAGCCTGAAATGAATGTGCTCCTAATCCATTCCCCAGAGCTAGGCTCACAATTTAGATTGGGTCTTCTGTGCTTCCTTTTGAGTATGAAAAAAGAACAGATGGGGCTGCATACGATGTGGTCCTAAACCTTGTAAAGTTGAAAATTTGCCAAGTTACTGAATATTAAATGTATAGGATAATAAGAAGACTCACAGGGCAATCCTAATGCCCAGATACCCTGGAAACTAAATATAGATCCAGTCATGTAGGCTGGATTCAAATGAGCATATTGTTCTCCTTATGATTGCAATTTTAAATTTTTGCATATTGTTTTTAAGTGTTTTTATCCTATGTAAACTGCCCAGAGAGCCTCGGCTGTGGGGCAATATACAAATCTAATTAATAAATAAATAAATAAATAGTAATAATAATAATAACCATGCAATAGCCTGCTTAGGTGAGCTAACTGTAGATCAGTTGCCAAAATTGGGAAGGAAGCTCCCATCTTAATATTTTTTTATTTATTTATTTATTTATTTATTTATTTATTTATTGCATTTATATCCATCCTGTTTTCCTCTAAGGAAACCAAAGCAGCATACATGACCCTCCTCCTCTCCATTTTATCCTCACAACAACAATCCTGTGAGGTAGGCTGGGCTGAGAGTCTGTGACTGGCCCAAAGTCATCCAGTGATCTTCCATGGCTGAGTGGGGGCTAGAACCCAGATCTCCCAACTCCCAGTCCAACACTCTAGCCATTATAACACCTTGGCTCTCAATGTGAGACTGTGATTAACCTCACATGAATAGGTCTCTAAGTAGTGAATCCATCCAAAGTTTTTGAGACCTTCGTTACTGAAGGAGGGCTCAGCGTAGATCACTGAATACAAAGGCATGTTGAATGAAGATTTGGAAACAAGTCCCGTTTCATGAACAAAAATGGACTTGTTGTACAAAATTTACCACTATCCTAACTTTTGCTACTTCTGAGAACTGTCTAATTGAAATGTAAACACATTCCATTGCCAACATTTATTATTTTAATTTGAAAGCAAAACTGAATTGAAACAAAAGGTGAAAAATCTGAACTACTTGGATGACCAAATCATTACATAACACCCCTAAGAATTGCACACTGACTATTTCCAAAGAATCTGAGAGAAGTAAGTGATGGAAAAAACAGAATTCTCCACTAGAACAATACAACTTCAACCCCAGAGATGTCTGAAATCATATTCCTGGCAGAAAAGGGGACTACTGTCAAAATTGCATTCAGTTCTGTCCCAAAGAAGCCCATTTCGGCCCTTATCAATCCCAAATTTGAGAGCTGCATTGCTCATAACACATTCACATTTTAAACACAAAAGAAATATCTATCATGTCATCTTAAAAGCTTTTAACAAACAGTGTAAGCATTTCCTGGTTAGAAAGATGATCCATTCCCCTAATGCTTTTATAGATCATCAATAGCAGATTAACAGCACAATCCTATACATGTCTGCTCAGATGTAAGCTCAATTCAGTTCAATGAAGCTAAATGAGCGTAGGGTTGTAGGTAAGTGGACATAGGACTGCAGCCTTATTCGGCTTGCTGTTTTGTTTTTCTATTTTCTAATCATTCCTAATGTTGCATTTGCCTGTTGAATTGCTCCACCACACTGAACTACCAAAATGGCTTCCTGTTTGTTTTACAGTAATATTAGTAGCAATGGAGTTATTAGGGGATGGGCAGCAGCTATATCTGGTAGGCCATATAAAGTACACCAGTATGATGCAAACAGTATGCTACCTGCTGTGGAAAGACCCCCTAAACCCCCTTTTTATTTTTATTTATGTGCCTGAATTTGTCTTTATTTTTTGGGCTTTCTTTTTGAAATCTCTCTAGTTCACACATGCAGAGTGAGGTCTTATGGGGCATGTGTGTGTGTGTGTGTGTGTGTGTGTGTGTGTGTGTTGGGTGTGTGTGTGATGTTTATTTGAATACTGAGTACAATTACATTTGCTTTGTCACTAAAGTTGGAGCCTGTCAAGTGCATATACATTGCTAGTTAATGGCTCCGATGAGTAAAACTAACAAAGAAAAAAAAAGGCCACTTGTTAATTGAGTGAGTTTGTTTTAAAATAATTTTATTATGGGAAATAGAAAATTACAGAAATATAGAAGTGCAGCTATACAGTATATGCTGTAAAGTCAAAAGCTGATGCTCAATGTGTAGCTCCATCAGATGAGTGTTTTATTGCATGCTCGTTGCTGGGCACTCACAGATTTTCACAGGTCCTTCCATCCCGTCTGATGGAGCTCAAGATCTCAGTAACGTTAGTCATGACCTAGTAAGGCCACATAAAAATACAGGAAAAAGGAGACAGGAAGATGAACACATAACCTACTACAAGCCCTATGCAATTAGAATGCATGAAGCAAGAAATCTGACACTAGTTATAAACATTAAGATAAAGATAAAACAAGAATAGCCCGCCATTTCGGATAGAAGCATTGGAAACTAGATGTCATGACAGACATGAGGCTGTTAACTGAAACAGTAGCCCCTTGTCTCCTTGCAAAATCTAGGACAGGAGTGAGGCCCTTTGAAGACTGGATAACATCAGGAGGTGAAGCTTGGGGAGGGAGAGGAGGGGCCTATAGAGGTAGCCAAAGCCTCCATGGACCAAATGGGCAAATTAGATCCAAAGGCTGGATGTTCCCCATCCCTGATCTAGGAGTACTCAAAAGTTGGATCTTCACTACTGCTTTAAAACACTTTATAACAGTAGCAACAGTTGTTGGGGTCCAAGACACACCCCAGATACAGTTTTCAGAACGTTTTCAAAGTGTCATATCCTGCTTGGTGTAGATCTGGCCTTATGATCCAAAGCACATCAACAAAGATTTTGCCCGTCCTGACTCAACTTCATTGGCTGCCACTAGATGTTTCAGGGAAGAGAGCATAGCATGTGGTCATTTTTTTTATTTTATTTTTTGGCAGTGGCCCAATGTTTATCTTAACATCTAATTTCAGTGTTATGTTTTTTTCCTTTGTCAAAAAAGAAGAAGAAAAAGCACCATACATTACCCTTTGCTTTCACTCAAGGAGTCCATTGTAGATACTACAGACTATGTAGCTTGCAGACTGAAACCAGTAAAATGAAAGCATCTACTCACTGCCAAAAGAATGGGGCAATGAGGGGATTCCTAAATACACCATTTGAAAACAAAAGGGTGTTGACTGGTTTGTCATCTTCGGTAAATACTAATATGTGGATCACTCTTGTAGAGAAGAAATTTAGACGCATGGGGACATAGAACATATTTACTCCTTTCAATCAAATTGTTACTTAGTTTTAGATTTTAATATACTTCCTTACTAAAGGAGAGCTCCGTTTTGACTTGGCTATATGGCTGGATAGTTGCTATATGCGAGCATATACTGTAAAAGTATTTAGCTGACTACTACCTATAGACTTACTACTACTGACAGACTATCTCAGAAAATGAAATAACCTAAGAGGCTTGTTAGTTATGACATTGTTTACTCCTGCCATGGTCCTCCTCCCACCTCCACCACACACACTTTTCGGGAAAGGAAATAAATTCTTTGCAGGTTTTGGGGTGTGTGGTTTTTTTTTAATGTGAAAGACTGACCGTTTCTAACTTCTAATGACTTCTGAAAAGCAAGTTTGGTTGTGCTATCCCCAGTCTTGGTCTTTTTCATAATCTTGCATGTAGTAAGCTAATTACCAGTCAGAGTCGAGTGCATTCAGCAATAGGACCTTTCCCAGGCTCTGGCTTGTGCTCTCCCCACCCCCTATGTAACACTGCCAGTCTATCAGCTGTTAGCTGGATATTGAACAACAGCTGCCATCCACTACAAACATCCGGCTTCTACTGAGCAGCATAAAGAGCCAATTGACAGGCACAGGCTTCAGAATGCATAGGAATGCATCCACAATTACAGCGTCATTCCTTGGCGTTTAACAGTTCTAACAGAAGGAGGAGGCAGAATGAGCCAACCAGATAAACAGGCCTGTGATTCGTGAATGTATTTTTCTGCATACTCCAATTTGCAAGACTGTCACAATGTCTTATCACATTCAAAAGAAGAGGCAGTGTCCGATTCAGCACTAATGCTGATGAACATTACACTGCACTAGCATAAGTGACTTCTAGCACGACACCAGCAGCAGATCCTGGTGCAGCAGGTTTTCAGGGACAATCCATCGCACCAACAAACATGCTAGTGACCTCTAGTAAACTGGCATTATACTAGCGGCCACTTACACTAGGGTTAGCACAGAATTGAATACTGCCCAAGAAATCCTCGCTGGCCATCAGTTGATCCCCACACAAAATTCTGATACACACAGAGTAAAATATATGAAAATGGCACCCAGATATCACTTCACATATTAGGCCTTTGTCAAGGGCCTCTCCATTCATTCACACAACATGTACATGGATGTAAGCAGCTGTCCTTTCAGACTTTCTGCGGTGCCAAATGCATAGCGGTCAAGGGTACAAAGCCGACAGGCATGTTGATATTAAGGGTGTGGGGAATGGGCATAGCCCCATTTGTGTATAATCCCCACATGGGACAGCAAACTCAGGTTTTCAACCAAATATGCACATAATAATAATAATAATAATAATAACAACAACAACAACAACAACAACAACAACAACAACAACTTACCTGCCCCTCCATTTTGATCAAGGTGGGGAACAACAGTAAGTATAAAATACTGATTAAAAACACAGTATACGTTGTTAAAACATCCTAAAAATTTCCTAAAAGCATCCTAAAATTTCACTGGAATAGGTCTTGATGGGAAGCTGTAACTGAATCTGGCTCTTTAACTCATATTGAATCTGGCTCCCAAAAATCTGGCTCCCGAAAAATACATATTGCTCACATTCAGTTATTTCCATGTTTGTTTTTTAAGGTGTATACATGCATAGTCTTAGAGTGTTGTTTTTTTAAAGTAGTGATCCTGAGTGCTGAAAAATGTGGAATGACTAAACTTGTTCCCTTATCAGGTGATCTCAACCAATTTGAGTCCAAAACATCAAGAGCCGGGAAGGTGTATTTCATAGTTTCCCATTAGAGTTGCCCAAACCCAATATGTAAAGTTTTCCATCTGCCACAAAACAGGCTTTTGTATCTATGCAGTAGAGTAAGAATATAGGCTTGTGTCTGCCCCTGCTCTCCTCCAAATAAAATGATGAGACGCTGTAAGCTGGCTAAACTAAAGCCACAATTTTATTAACTTACAACAGGAAGATCTGCAACAGAGTTAGCTGGTGGACATTGTCATGTTAACAAATATGGTGAGCCTCAGAGTCTAGCCACGGTGCCCTGACAACCAAGTATCAAAGGGTTCCCTGCTGAGTGACTCACTTGACCCCCAGTGGGTTCCTCCTCTCCCTTCCCGCAAGTTCCAGAACCTTGGGAGAAAAGTCATGGGAATTCCCTCTCAGCTTTTGGAACCTCTGGGAACACACCAACAACATGTGTCATACCCACACTGCCCCAGTGACCAACCTGCCTAATTAACTCAGAACACCATATCCCTAACAGACAGCCAATTGATGAACCTGTTCAAGAGGGTCAGTACAAAGTAGGCAAAAAAACATAACAAAAGCACACATGCCACCAGCCAATTGTGGGCATAGCACAAAAGATCCTACTTGGCTCCACAGCTTGCCCATAGTGACACCTGCTATGGGTGAGAAGGTGGGTATGGACTCAATGAGAGAGATGGCACCAGAGAGAGATGGCACTGGGCTCTTTTACCCAGGCAGTCTGCCCCTTGATACTAACACACAAGCAGTTGCAATGCATGCTCCTTTAGGGATGTTGGAGAAATCCACCATGGAATCAAATCAATTTGGATTTTTATGAATCTGATCCATGGATTCCAAAGAAGATTGGCTTTTCCCCAGTCGCACAGATTCTGTCGACTTGTGGACTTTTTTTTTTTTTACTTTCCAGAATTCTATGCAAATTTAGTTGTAGAAAAATGCACATCTCCCTCATAGGCTAAAGCATGAAAATGTACACATTTGTAGGGGATGTTTGGGATTTTTTTTTTTTTTTGCAATTTTTTGCCAGCCAACTCATCCCACCCACCCCATCTCTTGCTCTTTCACACTCAGGTTCACAACTCACACAATACTCTGTCAAAATTTGTGCTGTTTTAAAATAGAAAGTGGAAGCAGGTAGAGGATCTCAGTAGCCTTCCAAAAAATCAGTCTAGGGGCAGTTTGTTGCACACAGGGACCATGTTGCCTATCCCTGTAATTAGGGATGTGCTCCGCTCCGATTAGAAGCGGAGAATCGGAAGCGAATTGGCTTGCTCTGCCTTGCCCAGAGGCGGAGTAGAAGCAGACCGGGGACTCGTAGAAGCACAGCGAAGAGAAGTGCCATACGTGGAGCGCTTCTCTTTTCGCGGACCGATCCGATCGCCATTTTGAAAAATTTCGCCCATAGGATTGCATTGCGGAAAAGAATAGGGGATAACTGTGTTGTTTTTTAAGCTATCTTTCTGAAAATTCTTGTGCTTAGAGAGTCATGGCTGGGGGTCATTTTGAGCCTACTCTCAGCCCTCTGCGTGCTGCGGTTCGCTTGCTAGAATTTTTGGAAACATCTGGTAAAACAGCGGGAAAATACCTTTTTCGAAGGGCTGAGGGGCAGAGTCAACTCCTGGTCATGATCACATGATCCCAAAGTTGGAGGAGGGAATAGGCAAAATGGGTAACTTGGGATTCTGGGAACTTCTCTTTCTTAGACTGAACGGACTTTCCCCAGTGTTTTTTAAAACAGTAGCCCCACCAAATGCACAAACACAACCTGAAATCATATACTAAGCCAATAATAAGAGATAGAAAACACAGCACTGCTACCCACCCTAACTTTGGGGAACAACTGAATAGATGTGGTGCAAGGGGATGAGCTCCCCTAGGGCATGTGGACGTGCCCAGTGCACTCTCCTGTCCTTGGAGGGCCATCAGAGCCCTCCAAAAGTAAATCACTGGAGAGAATGTCTATCATGAGTTGAAGTGATAGTTTCCTTCTTAAAGACTGGTACATAGACAGGACCAGTCAAATTGGCAGATGATTCCCCCTCCCCTTGGGCACGTCCACTCCCCTCTTACTGGTAAAAGACAGATATAGCCTTTTTAATAAAATTCTTCTTGTTGTTTATTCAGCAACACTGCTGCTTTTAATTCCACACCTCCTTTATTTATTTATTTATTTATTTATTTATTTATTCCATTTTATATGCATTACTGGCTTTGAAACTGTCCTTGGCTCACTTCCTTGTGCCCCCAGAAGCGTCTGCTACCTGCCTGCCTTCCCTCCCTCCTCCCCTGCCCACCTCGCAGGGATGGTTTTTGTGTGTCTTGCTTTGACTCAGGGAGAAGTCCTTCCTGTGCTCAAGTTCCAAATCAATTTTTCAAGTGTGGAAGAAGATTCATATTTAGGTTTATCTCTACTCCCCAATTCATGGCATGTTGGGATTTCCTTTGAAATGGGCCCATTGAGCTGTCTGCAGATACTGGGGTGTCCGACTTTCATAAATTCCCCCAAAATCCGGGGATGATGGGATTGGCTTGAAACTTGGCTTCCATGTGGACACATGGGTAAGCTGTCATGGGACCGAAGGTGAGGTTTCTGACATGCATATTGACGTAGTTGTAAAATGAGACTTGATTTGAGGTGAGTTAAAAGGTTAGAGCCCCGCCAAAAATCAGGGGATGATGAGATTGCCTTGAGTCTTGGCATGCATGTATATCCCTGGATCAGATATCATGGTGCCGAGTTTGAGGTTTCTAACATGCAAATTGACGGAGCTATCGAAAGGGGTGGGAATGGGGTGCCCGATTTTCAAAATTTCCCCAAAAATCAGGGGATGATGGGATTGGCTTGAAACTTGGCGTGCGTGTGTATACATCCATGAGGTGTCATGGTGCCAAACTTGAGGTTTCTAACTTTAACAGAAAAAAGTTGTATACTTTTTTAGCTTTCAATGCAAGCCTATGGGGGGGAAAACGGAGCTCCGATCCGGATCCGGAGCTCCGCAGCGGAGCGGACATAGGCAGAGCGGGGGCGGAGCGAAGCAGCCCGATCCGCAAATTGCAGATCTGGAAGAGAAGCGGAGCGGGGGGTCCGTGCACACCTCTACCTGTAATAGAGTATCCTGGGAAAGGGCACAGCACCACACTGCATCATTTTTTGCAGGTCTGGTTTGTCAAGAATTGTAGGCTCAACCCGTCATTCATAATCTAACAGTTTGCCCAAGAAAATAATGTCCACATGGTCATATATAGCTGGAATAATACTTGTATATAGTAAGAGGTAAGTTAAGAAGCTAAAGGAACAACGGCCAACACAGTTTGATTGACATGTTGTGGAGGCCGTAAAAGCAGGAGGTTAAAGATGGGCCAGGTGCCAAAGTGGATCTGGCAAGAGAGAAATCAACAGTCTGTCCAGAATTGATTGAAATCAGTGGTTTTCAAAAAGTCTACCTCTAGGGAATCTTTCAATCTGGATTTTCCTGTCAAAGAACTCCTTCATATTTCAGAGGATTCTGGGGAGTGCTGTATGGCACACTGCCAGTTTGTCTGAGGTGCTGGTGATACGTCCTGTCACCATAGTTCCATCTATGTTGACTATCTTGCAGCCTAGAAAACAAACAATGCTCCACTGAGGAGTTGCATTCCATGTGAAGGTCAGTAATGGCTGACCATCTCACTTTGAGAGATATTTGTCAGCCATTAATAATATTCTCACTGAGGAACTCCTGAAGGATATCTGAGGAATCCAGGTTTCACAAAACATAGTCTGAAAACCATGGAGGTTTGTGAATGGAAGCACCAGATGTTTGTAACCTGTGGCAGCAATTGATCCTGCACTCGGTGTATCACCCCTATTTTACTGAGGTAGGAAAACCAGATTTTACCTCCTGCTGCTCTTTGAGGTAAGGTTCAAGACATGGAATGCTGTCTTTTCTACAGTTAATACACATAATCTATCCTTAAAAGTTGTCTCCCACAGAATTATTATCATTATGGCTGGGTTGCTTGTTTTCAGCATCTTTTGATGATGCCACATTCTCCAGATGTCAGAAGCTACTAAATCTGCGGATGCGACTGACTTTTGTATGTGGGGTGCAGAAACTTCATCCAAGGGGAAATGTTTTTCAGATGCTACAAAGTTCAAACCAGCAGCTCTGAGAGTCAGGCACCAGTTCCTTACTCCTTGCACCATTGGAGGACTACAGACTGCAAAAAGGGACTTCTGGCAACTCTATACTAAAAACACAGTGCAGAATCCTTCTGTTTCATGGAATCAGAAGATCCCAGAGAACTAGTTCTATTCATCCCACTCTAATAAAAAGACCCATGATCTGCTTCATTCCCTCAGCCTTGGCAACCCCATTGCTGTGGGAAGTCATCACAAGGGTATTCCTTTATGTCTCTCTTCTGCTCAAGGTAAAATTTATGTACTGTAGGTATGTATGTATTTACTACATTTCTATACTGCTCAATAGCTGAAGCTCTCTGAGAGCCAATCTACAAGAAAACAGGTGGTTCTGTTTAAATACAGATTTTCATGAAATCAGGTTAGCTCTTACTAGGTTAGCCCATCATCATCATCATCATCATCATCATCATCATCATCATCTGTTTGCATGGAGCAATCGAGTAGAACTGAATGCCATCAAATTGGGGAGGTGCAGGGAAGTGAGCCTCTCTGGGAAAGGCATTCTGCAATCAGGGTCCCACTGCTGAAAAGGCTTTCTCCTTAGTAGCTACCTTCCTCACCTCATTCAGCAGGGATACCTGGAGAATGGCTTCTGAGGATGATCTTAGAATATAAGTAGTTTTAAGAAGAAGCAGAAAAAGGTACGTACCTTTTCTACAGTGCAGGAATGGAAATAGACAGCCTGACTTTTACCAGCACTGCACAAGGAGCCCTCACAGTCATTATATTAAAGGGCTCATCTTTACCAAGCAGGATATTTCAGTATGAAGCGGTATGAAAGCAGTATATAAAAGGCAGGAGCCACACTACTGCTTTATAGCGGTATTGAAGTGCACTGCAAGATCTACACTACTCTGTTATAGTTGTACTGAAGTGCACTGACAACTGTTGGGGCCAAGCAGGATATAACACTATGAAAGTGGTGTGAAGGCAATATATGGTATATGGGCCCCAACAGTTGTCAGTGCATTTCAATACCACTATAAAGCTGTAGCGTGGCTCCTGCCTTTTACAGTATATACCACTTTCATACTGCTTTCATAGTGGAATATCCTGCTTGGTGTAGATGACGTCAAAAACTGAGTGTAGTTAATATGATGACACAGTTGATTCAATTTTATCTTCACAGCAACTTCGTGAGGTAGGCTAGGGTGAGAGTTAGCAACTTCATGGATGAGTGAGGACTGGGATTCAGCCTTCCTGGCCCATACCTATCATACTATCAGTTGCATCCCACTGATGGGGCACTTATGGTGTGGTTTTGTATCTCTTTTGCCTCTGTCCCAATTTTTAGCTTAAGCCACGGAAGGTCTGCTTCTACAGCCTGATCAATACAATTTGGATTTAGCCACAGAGTGTGTTACATGCACAGGCACTTAACTTGTTTTGCAACATTTAGCTCTAGTAGTTGTAGAAACAAACACACATTAACACTACCATTATCTCAGCAGGGCAAAATTATCAGTGAGAGAAGTAAAAAAAGTATTTTGGATTTAATGAAGGAGGAAGCTGGGATGTTGCAACTCCTGAAATGTCGGTTACTACTTCAGCCTAACCCATTAAGTTTTCTGAGGCTGTGGTATTTGGCATCATTTCTTCTGTTCTTTTGATAAGTACCTAAACAGGATGTCCTTGTAAATTAAATGAAAAACAACTCTGGAAGGTTTCCTCCCTCAGGAATAAGTATTAAGATTGGCAGATGGTTTAAGTGGAAATACACAGGAATGCACTTTAGCCAGTACTTGGAAATTGTTCCTGCAGATATTACCGAGGTAGATTCATGAAGTCCCATTGGGCATTTGTCTGCACTGAATCAGTTTTTACTGGCCTGGAGCAGGATACTTTAATCCAACTTGTGTCAAAACCACCATAGTCTTAAGAAGTGAAATGTAAAAATAACCTGAAAGCAATGACAATCATAGCTATCTTCTCAAGCCATGCTGTTTCATTTTGTTAATATATTCTAATAATGATCTAGTGCATAATAATACCAGAAGCCTTCCTGATTACCCTATTGTCCCTTTTTGCCTAAATACTTCTAGTCCCCAATCTAGCACTAGTTGTGCTGGGCTACTAGTTGTCCCACCCCTCTTGAAACACAGTCATGAAGTCCAGCGAGGACCCAAACATCAACATCTGCATCAACTCTGTCCATGAAACTTGTCTGTTGGATCAGAGTGACTGCTTATTTGCTCTGGATGCAGTTAGTCTCTCAGTGGAACAGCTGAGTATTATGGAGAACTGGCTTTGTCATCCTTTCTTTCTACCTCCCTGCCACTGTATTTATAGATTTCACTCATCTCCTCCCACGCCATGTGTTCATTGTCTCATTGTCAATCCCAAGGCTTAAATCCAACCCCAAGATTTGGGCTTGGATGCAGTAGGACAAGGGAGTTGAACCTCAGGCCAATGTGCCAAATCCAGCATCTCAGTCTGGACATCTGGGGTTCTCCAATTGGCGATGCCCCCTTCCCCCTTAATGCTAGTCATTTGGCTCCCCCCCCCAATCATTCTAAAAGGTTCAAACATCTCTCCTATGGCTTAATTACTGACTATAAGAGTTCAAAGCCAAAACATGTCAGCGTTTTAGTGGGTTTGATATTTCATCCCACTCTGTTTTGCCTTTGGCCACACTCACCACTGGAATATGGTGCTTAAGAACTTTTCCAAAATTGATTTCAGCCCTCTGGCTGAAAGAGGTTTGACACCCTTGTGGTAGATGTAGAAACACTGGGCTGATTCACAAGTGCATTTTTCTTCACTTGATGATTGTAACATAAAGAGATTACTTGCATGTCTGGATGAGCCATCATAGATATAACAGCAAGGGCAGAACTTTCATATCATCTTGCACAAAATAATGTTCAATGGAATCACATCCAGGGTGGCAGTCAACAAAGGCTGGTTTGCATACGTCATACGGTTGAACGGACTCACCTCCATCTGTGCCACATGCTGCTTGCCAAATCCCCACCAGCCAGCCCCCCAAGCTCACCACACATGCCGAGCCATCGGTCAGTCTGTGGGCACTGAGCAAGTGCTCCCTTCTGCCTTGCTGAGCTGCAATTTTGTGTAAATAGGCTTCTTCATGGCTTCCATTTGTGCAAAAGGGCCGTTCATAAAAAAAGACCCAATCACCATGGACTCCAGTCTGGGTGGCTAAGCCAGCAGGAAATCACCAAGTTTCAATCCCAAAATGGACACATGCAACATCCCTACATCCATGTACATCACTTGATTTCCCACTCTTGATTGCAGTGTACATAATGCTTGGTATGTACAATACTTCCAGATCGGGTCCAATGCGCCCCACAGTAATCCACCTATGGTCCGCTCCTCTCTGCAGTGGGGCTCCGGATCTGAATCGGAGCTCCATTTTTCCCCCATAGACTTGCATTGAAAATCAAATGCCTATAACTTTTTTACTTTTAATGTTAGAAACCTCAAAATCAGCACCATGAGAGCTTATCCACGTATCCACATTCAAGGCCAGTTTGAAGCAAATCCGAGCATCCAGTGATTTTTGGCAAATATGTAAAAATCCCCCACCCCATTTTCAGAAATGCCAATATCTCCGTCATTTTTCCAGATACAAACTTGAAAATGGGCACCATCTCAGCTTCCATGAAGATCCACATTCATGCCAAGTTTCAAGGAAAACTGAGGATGCCCTGATTTTTAGCGATTTTAAAAACTTTTTAACCCTCAACCCTAACCCCAATTAACAAACCTTTCTACATCTCCATCACTTTTAACATTAGAAGCCTCAAAATCGGCACCATGAGAGCTTATCCACGTATTCACATTCATGGCCAGTTTGGATCAAATCCGAGCATCCACTGATTTTGGGGGAATATTTCAAAGTCCCACACCCTATTTTGAAAAATGCAAATAACTCTGACATTTTTTACAGATACAACTGGTCAGCAATGCCTTTTTCATCATGAGGAAGGACTAATACTAATAACGTATTTATTATTTGAGGAACTGGGACAAGTGTGTATTGTGCTTTGCCCAAACTTTATTTGGATGCTCAAACTTTTTGGATTCTTTTTGCACTTAACAAGCAGTGCACAGCAAACACCCCCCCCCAAGCTAAATCCTATCTCCTCCAAACAAACTCAGCTACAATACAGAACTAACTAACCCTCCGAGAAAGGAAACTATCTCTGGCTCCTTCTGGCTTAGTCACCCACTCCAACATTAGGATTGGAGGATGCTTCACATTATCATCTGATTGGGAGTTCAATTTGTCAATCAAGGTGGAAAAGAAGAGCTTCCGCTTCCCGTTTTACCCATTCTATAAAAATTAATAGCAAGCAAACCACATTACAAAATATTCTGAAAATCGACACAAATGACCCCCAACAAGCACTCTCTAAGCACAGTAAGTTTCAAGAATGTAGCTTTTAAAACAAACAAAAAAAAGTTATATGCACTTTGTTCTCACAATGCAATCCTATGGGGAAAACCTTCCAACATGGTGAGCGGAGCTCCATGAGGAAGTGGTTCGATCCGCAAATGGATGACCCACCCTGCGTTGCTCTGCTGCCCCCCTGTCCCGATCCGCCTCCACCTTTAACAGAGGCGAATCAGGCCGATCCAATGCTGCTTCTATGATCCGAAGCAAAGCAGAGCACAGCCCTAGTAACTGAATGTGTGAACTAAGCCCATTGAAAACCAGTATGTGTGAAAGGACATGAAAATACTCATTGGTAGAAGAGGAGGGGGACAAAGCTCAATGCTAAAGACCTTATTTTGCATACGCAAGGTCCCAGATTCAATTCCTGGCATCTGCAGATTTTGATTCCAGGTGTAGATCACTGGACGTCTACTGACATCCTTTGAAGTAGTTGAAAGCATTTGAATTGATTTTATAAAGGAATTAGTTTGCATTGATGGCAACTAGAAAGTCCTAGACACTAAGAAACTGGCAGGTAACATTTCCTCCATCCACTTCCAATTGTAATCTAAGTAGCATTTGACTCTCATTTGTAACATGTGTGCAAATACTCTTCAGAACAAAAGGTACTCTAAGTTCTTAGCAGCTCTAGAAAGGAGATCAAGGCCAAGCAAAGTATTGCCACTGGGATTGCCAATAGATTTAGCAATTCAGCAGGTTGTTTTTTCCCCCTTAAAATTGCTCTCCAAATAAAAGACAAGAAGGTACATAAAACCGCGGTGAAACTGTGTCTGTCTTTTTCAAATAATTGTAAGTAAAATAAAAGCTACTATTAACTCCCAATAGGCCATACTCTTACCCTGTCATCTGTGTGTATAACATAGGCATTTTATACTTTTTGGCTTTTTTAAAAGGTATTTTACAAGGGCTGAGAGCCAAAGAGTAGACATGTTTAGCCAACACCTATTTATTTATTTATTTATTTATTTATTTATTTATTTATTCATTACATTTCTATACTGCCCAATAGCTGGAGTTCTCTGGGTGGTTCACAAAAATTAAAACCATTCAAAGTATAAAACAACAGTATAAAACCATAATATAAAATACAATATAAAAGCTCAACCAGATAAAAACAGCAGCAATGCAAAATTACAAATTTAAAGCACCGAGTTAAAATTTATTTATAGACTGTTAAAATGCTGGGAGAATAAAAAGGTCTTCACCTGGCGTCTAAAAGCTTATAATGTAGGTGGCAAATCTTGGTGATTTGCCAATTAGCGGCATATTACCTGCCCCAATCTTCCTTGCCATGAATGCATGCAGTAGGAAAGGAAAAGGGGAAGCCTACCTACAGCGATGCAAAATCAAAATATCCTTCCTCCCTACACACAAACACATGGGGTACGGGAAAGCCAGGCTAAAGGGAAAAATGTGGCACAGAATGTGTTTGGAAAAAAAAATGCGGGTTTTCAGCTGAAAAGGTCAAGTTTGCTGCAGCGTGGCAATGGTGTCATGTGGCACAGTTGACAGTAAGCTGCAGTAGCACCAGGATAAACCTCCCATGTTGATTGGCCCAAATTCACAGTTAAGAGCCAAACTACATGTTATGCTAATAACATAGCGTGTAACTAAAGTTAGATTATTCTTTACTCTGTCTAGTATAAACACACAGAGTCCCAGAGTTCGCTACCATATATTGGGTGGGAAGGTTTAAGTTTTCCCCCATCATTTGCTTACCAAAATCCCCCTCCCGGTGTGGGATTAACAAACAGAATAAAGTATCCATTAATACTGGAGAACTTTTATTTGTTGGAGAGACATTTCTGGAAGCAAATGGTGGGAGATTTAATCCTCCCATCTTGTTGCACAATGGCCAGAATCAAATAGGGGCTGTGCATGCTTACACTACAGTAAAGAAAAAGTTAACTCTCAGCTACATGCTAACAGATAACAGATTATGTAATTTGGCCCTATGCCTCATGGAAAGGATTTGGAATTAGGCTGAGATGTCATCTATGATCAATCTATTTAGCTCTTATCATTTTTTCCCTTTTTTTCTTTTCTCCAAAAGACAGTTGTGGTACGACTTATCATAAGGAAGGTTATAACCCAATAATAATAATAATAATAATAATAATAATAATAATAATAATAATAATAATAATTTATTACCTGACTCTCCCTTTGGATATATTGTAAGTCATGAGTTGTCCACCAATGGTCCCTAAATTATTATCCGAAACATTCTTACTAAGCACCTTCACCTTCATTCCTTGCTTTGAACATGAGTCAACCCTGGGGGGGATCCGCACGTCACTCCCAGAGTGCTTCTATGCGATCCCAGTGCACCCCGAAAACGATAGTCTGACTTCCCTGTAAAAGAAACGAGGAAGAGCCGTCCATGCCACCGCCACCGCCGAGGAGAGCTCTGCCCCGGCGAGGAGAGCTCGGCAAAAGAAGGAGGGATGGAGAGCTTCTTCCACTCTTCACCCCTCCTTCTTTTGCCGAGCTCTTCTCGCTGGGGGAGAGCTCTCTTCGGCGGGTGGCGGCATGGACGGCTCCTCCTCGTTTCTTTTACAGGAAAGTCAGACTATTGTTTTCGGGGTGCACTGGGATGGCATAGAAGCACTCTGGGAGCAACGTGCGGATCCCCCCCTGGACCAAATTAACGGTTCAGAAAATATGGTTCATCTAGTATGACCCCCATCAACTTGCTCTGAAACGCTTAACAATAAAATCAATACAAATGCAGCCACTTAAAATCTACACATTTGTCTGCTTCTTTTGTGTTCTGATTATGGTAAATGTATGTATATAGTATTTCAGAAAAGTGTTCTACCAACATATTTTTCTACAAAGCATGCAATTAAATTTCCAAGACATGTCCCATTATTTTAGTCGCTCAAGGGCCATCATCCCTATAAATGGGTGCAAATACATTACAAATTGCATAAGTTGTTCTTTTGTGTGATTCAGCTATTTGCCCAGATAAAATACCTACAACGTACTATAAAATACATTTGCCTAATTTTTGATAATAACAATAATAAAAAATCAAAGTTGTTAGGGCAGGAACTACATTACTGTTTATAATAGTTTATAATGGTTACGACAACTGTTCAGGCCCAGAACACATTACATATACAGTTTTCATCCCGTTTTAAAAGTGTTATATCCTACTTGGTGTAGATCGGACTCTGGTGGTTCAATAGATGAAAAGTGTAGCAAGGATACCTTGTCATGGAGGAAAGAGAAAATTTGAACCAACTAAATGTTCCTCTTCTGTACAATAATTAAATGTATAGGAGTACATTTTAGCATCTGACAACCTTGTTTATATATAAGGGGACTAGTACTCTTTTAAAAAATTAAGCCACAATCATAAACTTATGGGTGGTGTTTTTTGTTTTTAATTATTTATTACATTTATATACTACCCTCTAGCCGAAGTTCTCTGGGGAGTTTACAAAGGTTAAAAACAGTGAACATTAAAAACAAATATACAAAAATTTAAAACCATCAAAAGCATAAAAACAACAATATCCATTTAAAACAACTATTCTGGTGTCAGTTAAAAACTCAGCATATGCTGTTAAATGCCTGGGAGAAGAGAAACATCTTGACCTGGTGCCGAAAAGATAACAATGTTGGCGCCAGGCAAGCCTTGTTGGGGAAATCATTCCTTAATTGGGGGACCACCACTGAAAAGGCTCTGTCCCTTGTTGCCAGCCTCTGAATTTCCCTTGGAGTAGGCACTTGGTGGAGGACCTTAGATGTTGGTAGTGTACCGTAGTGTATGGATAGTTCCACTTCGGGAGAGGTGTTCCGTCAGGTATTGTGGTCCCAAGCCATGTAAGTTTTTATAGGTTAAAACCAGCACCTTGAATTAGGCTTGGAAACTTATAGGCAGCCAATGCAAGCGTGTGTGTGTGTTGTGGGGATGGAGAATAAGGTTTGAACATAATAGTGCTGTTGGAAATAACAACCTCTCCCATGAACCTGCCTGATTCCTATGATCGGCCTTGGAAGCCCTGCTTCATGTCACCATTTTCCATACTTTCCAGGGCTGGCCCAAGATATTTTGCTTTGTAAAGTGAAGTACAAGATGGTGCCCCCTTCCACATTCCTTATACAGAAGACAACCAGAGTTACAGTTGAATCATACTTCATCACTAGTGACACGACAGCAGGCTGCTCTAGCCCTTCAACACCTCAGTGCTGCTCCCCACCCCAGGTATCTGCTGCTTGAGGTGGCCACCACACTTTATCTAATGTTAGGTAGGGTGACCATATGTAAAGGAGGACAGGGCTCCTGTATCTTACCAGTTGTATAGAAAAGGGGATTTCAGCAGGTGTCATTTGTATGCATGCAGCACCTGGTGAAATTCCCTCTTCATCACAGCAGTTAAAGCTGTAGGAGCTATACTAGTGTAACCAGATACAAAAGATCCTTTGTGCCCTAAAGCTGAGTATTTGTGACTATTCCAGAAAGTAATTAAGGATGTGATCCACCTCCATATGAGAATAACCCCAGAAGGATCAGCATAAAGAGCATCAGTTTTCAAGAACTCCCACAAAAGGTATCTATATTTTGGAGACCCTTCTACTAAGTGGTGATTATTGGTAGAAACAATTAACTACATGTCAAAGGCAAATAAATAAATAAATCCCATTCTTGACAATAGAGGGTGATCTAATGGACCTGTGTTGATAACACTGGTGTAGTTATTATAAAGATTGTGTATGTGAATGTGTCTACAGCAAATGCTCATAACATTCAATCAGTTTTCACAATACAATTAAACTTGACTTAAAAGCAGTAACTTCTTTTTGCAATGTAATCTTGAATATGGTGTTAACAGTGTTACTTTAAGCTTTGACAGCAATCTTGTCTCCCCCACCCATCCACTATTGAATTCCTCCCCTCTATAAAACCTGAAATGATTCCCCTAATTTGCGCTAGTCATAACCCTCTTGCACCAAGTTTCATGCTGTGTGTGCCTTACTCATCAGTATCTTCAGTTGTTGGTAGAGGATTGACTATAGTAGTACATGTAAATTAATTTTCCTATTAAAAAAGAGAGGATGATTTGGAGTTTAGGGCCATGGTTAGACCAGGCCTATATCCCGGGATCATCCCAAGATCATTCCTGTACTTCCAAATGACACACAGGGAATACCAGGAGCAGGCAGGGACTCCATTTGCCTGGGATAATCCTTAGGTCTAGCTAAGGCCTAGGAGAGGGGCGGCGGGGGAAGAACCCAAATTGTTGTAAAAAAAAAAAAAAGTAGCAATGTTTTCCAATTGTCATTATGTTGCTACCACTTTATAAGTGCAAAAAGCCCTAGACAAATCTTCATCTATTAACATTTTGATCCATTCACAACTGTTTCCCAGATGCAAAATGTTGAGGGGAAAATGGATTAGCTCGTTGAAAGATGTAACCAAAGCATTGGAAAGAATTGTCTTATGGCAAAATCTGCAAGTCAGTGACTTAAAGCTTAATGTATTGCAGTCAATACCTAATTTATTGATAGCAGGTCTTGATAGGTTTTGATTAAACTGTGGGAGCACAAATCAGATAAATAAGACTGACTTTAGTAGTCAGTGATGCACTGTAAACCAGTCACTTACACTTATGCAGCATGTTCTGGGAATCCCAGCATTTCTCCTTGTACTGGAATGGTCAGAGCGGAAATAGAGGTCTGCAAGGCCAGTGAAACAGAACTACTCATTCATTTGGTGATGGATGCACAGATGTTTTCCTCCCTCAGGGAGGATGGAGGAGGAGGAAAGAATAAAAGAGATAATAGCATATCATGTCAGCAGCTTTCCCCAGGAACTGCAAAAGTGATTCGCTATTATCAAGGGAGTTTGGGAGATAATGCATTTGGAAGCTTTGCTCCACACACAGGAAGTGGAGGCCTGGGAATGTTAGCGAAAAGAAAAGAAAAGAGAAAAGAAGAAAAGCAACAGAATATCAGCAACATAAATGGAAGTGCAGACTGGAGAGGGGGGAGGGAGGGAGAAAGAGAGAGGTGCTAGCATGTAGTATTCAAGCATTATCTTCTGGACTAGATAAATTTGGTTTCTTTCTCATATGAATGTTTGAATATGAAATAAGAAAGGGGATGTTTAGTTGTCATTGCATGCATTTTGATTGTTTTTTGATAGGATGGGCAGGAGAAACATGGGGCTCAGACTTTAATC
Source organism: Elgaria multicarinata webbii (assembly GCF_023053635.1). Classification (NCBI taxonomy): domain Eukaryota; kingdom Metazoa; phylum Chordata; class Lepidosauria; order Squamata; family Anguidae; genus Elgaria; species Elgaria multicarinata. The sequence goes on along the minus strand of NC_086175.1, from coordinate 31,686,714 downwards.
TAAAATATTGGCACCAGAAAGGGATCAGAGTTAGTGCTGAGGAAGGCATTGCCCTGGAGCAATATGATAGTTTAGAATCTGGAGTTAACTGGCTACGATATTGGCCACTCAAGAAATTGTAACTAGGATCGGCACTTTTGGCAGTGGGAAAAGTGTCTTCTTCTTCTTCTTCTTCTTCTTCTTCTTCTTCTTCTTCTTCTTCTTCTTCTTCTTCTTCTTCTTCTTCTTCTTTTTTCATTGTATCTTGTTTTCCCAGGTGGAGAACAGTTTTAAAAAATAAATTCAGAATAAATTCTCAACAAAATAATAACCACTGAAGATAAAACCATTCAGCAAAACAGCAGCCAATTAAAACTAATAACCCCCAACCCCATCATTATCAAATTGGGATGGATGAATCAGTCTAGATCGGGTCCATGCTACTTTAGCATTTTTTTTTTAATTCCCTGGTCTGTTTTATTCTAATTTTCCCCTCCCGTGTTAAGGATTTTTGTTTTGTTTTTTTAAAAAAACAAAACAAAATTTAGAATAAAACAAAACAAAATTTTGTTTTATTCTAAAATTAGAATAAAAAACAGCATTTGTACAGGTTTTCAAGATGGAAACCTATCAGGTTCTCCAAGTAGCTAGAAATCCCAGTTTTCACCATGACTGTGGCTGTAAATGCCCTGGTGGGCTGGAAGTGGCATGGTGCCTTTCTTCCTGTGACTTGCCTTGTATGTAAAAAAACAAAAAAACAAAACAAAACAAAATCGCTGACCCATCAGGGACAGGGAAGTTTTGAGCAGTGCTGGCATGCATGGCCTCATTCCCTCCCCATGCAAAGTTAGTAGACCTATTGCCTGAATAGGGCTATGCTTTTCCTGTAATGCTGGCAATCCTGGAACCCCTACTAGCTATGTGGATAATAAGGGTTGTCCCAAGACAAGGTAGATTGATCCCTTCATCTCCAGCCGAAACTTTTTGTCTATTAAAAAGGCAGAGCCAGTTCACAACAGTTCTTTGGCCACAGCTAGACCTAAGGTTTATCCTGGGATCATCCAGGGTTCACCCCTGCCTGAGCACTGGATCCCCTGTGTGTCAACTAGATGAACAGGTTTGACCCCTGGACGATCCAGGGATAAACCTTAGGTCTAGCTGTGTGTGCAAGGAAAGGAGAGCTTCCATGGCCTGGTCTGACCAGGAATTCGTGTGTGTGTGTGTGTGTGTGTGTGTGATTTTCTCCTTCTTCCTGTCAAAGACAACTTATGCCAGCATCCGTATGCATGATAGGTGGACAAAGGGCTGTTTTCCTGCCAAGAGCTTATAGCTGCTATGGTTGCTATTTTGTTTAGTCTCTCCAATTCTGGTCACTCTGATGGCTGATAAGTGTGGGGTTTCATGTACTTGCTGAAGAAAGGTTGTCTTTCTTGGGTAATCCCAGTTCTCATCCCTGATTGTTCTCATTGGTTTCCTGCACGGAGCTAGAGGGAGAAGAGGTGGGGCCTGCAGAAGAAAGGGGCAGGCCAGACAGGGAACCCTCACTGGCCGGATTTAGCCTGCAGGCTGGAGGCTCCTGATCCCTGGTTTAAAGGAAAGACAGGACATACATTATTCCAACAAACCAAGCAAACATCATGAGCTAAGTAGTAAGGAGCTTGCTTTGCATTTGAACCTAGTTATTACTTTACTTTTAAAAGACCATGTAAACTATGATGTTATTAATTAAATATAACTTTATTTGGGATTATTATAATTCTTCGGCTTGGATGCTAAGACTAGATACATGTAGCTTTAATAATTGCAAATTGTTCTCCTTTGATTCCTACCTCCATTTCCCTCTCCTTCTCCTGTAATCTCCCCTGTGTATATTTTTAGATTCTAAACCCCTCGGAGAAGAGAACCTGTCTTCTCATTCTCTGTCAAATGCCATGTAAGCTGACGGCACTATAGAAATAAATAGTTCACTGCCAGCCCCATGCGCTACTCAGACAATGTTCTTATTCTGTGAAGAATTTTTGAGGATTTCTGGCATCTTTATTTTAACCAGGGACTTGCAACTTGTGATAGATCGGAATTTAGGGGTACGAAAATGTAATGTTGTGAAATCTGACCAACCTTTCTTCTAAATTTACCAATAAAGTGTATTTTCCCCTGTTTTTACTAAACATTAATTAAACTGCCCTTGGATGCTGAATGGAAGACCATTCCCATGGGCCAGCAGATAGATGGCTTGATGTACCTGGCATTGAAACAGTAAGAGATAAGAAATGAACAAAGTGAGATTTCCTTTGAGCTTCCCAGAGGAAAAGGTCAAATTCAGGGAGGATTTGAACCAAAGCCATGTAGTGTTGAATAGAATCTCCATGGATTTGGACAAATTCTTGCTCTACAGAGCTGCTACTCTGGAAACCCAATTGCTTCTTTTTTTAGAGGCTGGTACTGCCTAACACCTGGTTGATGAATAGTTTTTTCAGCTTGTATGTAGACACTTTGGGGGCAGCAGAATTTCAGAAGTGGGGATAGGAAGGGGTGCTGTTAAAATAGTCACCACAAACACCCTCTGCCTGCCAGAACATGGTAAAATATTAGTTTACTTGTCTGGAAAAAAAGTCATATTTTTTTTACTAGATTTCTTACTGAATTACGTGAGGGGAATTCCTGCTGGATTCCGAACCATCTTTTCAGAATGCACCCACCCACCCACCCAATATCACATTACGAGTTTTCAAAATAAATCTGTTTTGCAGGCTAATGAGTAATGAGGCATTTAAGAGAAATCCCTGACCCCACCCCCACCCCCTTTCCCATGTCCAAAGAACTTAGCATTCAGTGACAACTCTAAAGGGATTTATTTAAACCTCAAATAAGTATTTTTGGGGACTTAATTAGAGGAAGTGCTTGAGCTGCTGGATTCAAATGCCAAAAGGGATTCGTTTTGGGACTAAAACGAATCCTTTCCTGTTCTCAAATTAGCCTTTTCAAAATAGTTTTAGAGAGGGGGAAAAGGGAATTCTAAAACACACACAAAAAAGACAGTTCTTATTTTATGTTGAGGCATGTGCTGGAGGCTAGCATTGCCATCACAATATAGAGAGTCTGAAGAATTCCAAGAATAACCCATTATGCTTAAGATTATTTATTCTTCAAAAGTGTTTTAAATCAAAGCACCGTGCAATAAATAATATCAAGAGACAGGCTCTGCTCACGGCCTTACAACCTAGCTGAGTAAGAACAGAAGCCTCTGCACCACTATGATCACTTTCATAAGGGCAAAATAAGCTCCACATAACTGGAGTAAATTTGGTGATGTATTAAGCATCTATGAAGATGGCCAATTGTGGGTGGAACTGAGGCCCTCTTCAGACATCCCAAAATGGGAGAGAGGAATGTGCTGCTGTACCCTCCCCTCCACGCCGTGGTGATAAGGAAGGTCTGAAGAGCAATTGAAAGGTGTTTGGCTGAATGTTCAATGCTGTGCACAACTGGGTGGAGCACTGTAAGCAAAGTCATTTGTTTGTGTGATTGATTTCAACTGAACACCTTGCTCATGCTGTTCAGTTGTATGCCATTACATCTAGGGATGGCGGAGAAAGAGCGAATGGAATCAAACCAGTTTGGATTTCTATGAATCTGACCTGCGGATTCCGCAGCAGGTCAGAATCGCACAGATTCTGCAGACTTATGGAATGGTGGTTTTTGTTTTGTTGTTTTTTACTTTCCAGAATGTTATGCAAAATAAATTGTAGAAAAATATGCAAAATAACATAAACACTAGGGGTATGCATGGACCCCCCGCTCCGCTTCTCTTCCAGATCCGCAATTTGCGGATTGGGCCACTTCGCTCCGCCCCCGCTCTGCCTATGTCCGTTCCGCTCCGCTGGATCGGAGCTCCGTTTCCCCCCCCCCATAGGCTTACATTAAGCTAAAAAAGTATACAACTTTTTTTCTGTTAAAGTTAGAAACCTCAAGTTTGGCACCACGAGACCTCATGGACACGCCCTCCAAGACTCAAGGCAATCCCATCATCCCCTGATTTTTGGGGAATTTATGAAAATCAGGCACCCCATTCATACCCCTTTCGATAGCTCCGTCAATTTGCACGTTAGAAACCTCAAACTCACCACCATGATAGCTTATCCAGGGATACACATGCACGCCAAGACTCAAGGCAGTCCCATCATCCCCTGATTTTTGGGGAATTTATGAAAATCGGGCACCCTATTCATACCCCTTTCGATAGCTCCGTCAATTTGCATGTTAGAAACCTCAAACTCACCACCATGATAGCTTATCCAGGGATACACATGCACACCAAGACTCAAGGCAGTCCCATCATCCCCTGATTTTTGGGGAATTTATGAAAATCAGGCACCCTATTCACACCCCTTTCTATAGCTCCGTCAATTTGCAGGTTAGAAACCTCAAACTCAGCACCATGATAGCTTATCTAGGGATACACATGCATACCAAGACTCAAGGCAGTCCCATCATCCCCTGATTTTTGGGGAATTTTTGAAAATCGGGCACCCCACTTGCAGACGTGGACTGTTCTCTGACATTTGGACAGATAAAAAAAGGGAAGTGGGCACACTCACAGATGCCATCTAGACCCACAATCATGCCAAGGTACGAGGCAATCCCATCATCCCCTGACTTTTGGCGGAGCTTAAACCTGCAGACAGCTCAATGGGGCCATTTCAAAGGAAATCCCAAGATGCCATGAATTGGGGAGTAGAGATCAACCTAAATATGAATCTTCTTCCACACTTGAAAAATGGATTTGGAACTTCCAAAAGTCTAATTGAGCGCAGGAAGGACTTCTCCCCTGAGTCAAGCCAGACATAAACCATCCCTGCGAGGTGGGCAGGGGAGGAGGGAGGGAAGGCAGGCAGGCAGGCAGCAGACATTTCTGGAGGCATAAGGAAGTGAGCCAAGGAAGGATAAGCCAGTAATGCATTTAAAATGGAATAAATAAATAAATAAATAAACAAACAAAGGAGGGGTGGAATTAAAAGCAGCAGTGTTGCTGAATAAACAACAAGAACTTTTTTAAAAAGGCTATATCTGTCTTTTACAAGTAAGGGTGGTGGTGGACGTGCCCAAAGGGGGAAGCATCTGCCAATTTGACTGGTCCTGTCTAGGTACAAGTCTTTAAGAAGCATTTTGTGTTTGTGCATTTGGTGGGGCTACTGTTTTAAAAAACACTGGGAAAAGTCCATTCAGACTAAGAAAGAGAAGTTCCCAGAATCCCAAGTTACCCGTTTTGCCTATCCCCTCCTCCAACTTTGGGATCATGTGATCATGACCGGGAGTTGACTCTGCCCCTCAGCAATCGAAAAGGTAATCTTTTTCCCGCCTTTACCCTACTTTTTAAAAAATTCTAGCAAGCGAACCGCACCACGCTGAGAGTAGGCTCAAAATGACCCCCAGCCATGACTCTCTAAGCACAAGAAGTTTCAGAAAGATAGCTTCAAAAACTACACAGTTATCCCCTTTTCTTTTCCGCAATGCAATCCTATGTGCGAAATGTTTCAAAATGACGATCGGATCGGTCTGCAGAAAGTGGATCGCTCCGAAAATGGGTGCTTCTCTTCGCCTTGCTTCTAGGGGTCCGCAGTCCGCTTCTACTCTGCCTCTGGGCAAGGCGGAGCAGGCCAATTTGCTTCTGATTCTCCGGTTCTAATCGGAGCGGAGCACATGCCTAATAAACACAGTCTGAAAATGTGCCTCTTTGTCCTATAGGCTAAAGCATGAAAATTCACATGGGGGTTGCACATTTTTGCAAGTGGAAATGTATGCAAATGTAAATTTGCACAAAATTGGGACATTGGAAAAAAAGCCAGTTTCCGCCAATGAGCAGACGGCAGAATGAAAGGCACCTGACAATCCACAAAGCAGAATGGCTTTTGCAAAATCTGTGCATTTCTAACTACACCTGAAGAGGTCTTACAAGAATGAGGAAAGCAAAGACCAAGAATAACTCAGTGGCGCAAAGGAGCAACCCAACTGGGGTAAGAACTATCTGGAAGTACTCACTTGACCTCCAGTGATAACGTTAGTTCAATAAAGCACTCCCAGATTTTGAACCTGACCGTTTAATGGGAGTGTGATCCTTTCTAGAACAGGCTGAACACCATTCACCCAGCTTCATGACCCACTGTTCAACAGGACCTCTGTCTTGTCTGTATTGAGTTTTAGCTTGCTCGCCCTCATCCAGTCTATTAGTTCACCTAATCCCTGATTCAAGACAACCACAGCCTCATCTGTATCTGAACAAAAAGAGGGATAAAGCTGAGTATCATCCACATAATGTGCACACAAATCTGTGGATGCCTTCTCCCAATGGTTTATGTAAAGGTTATATGGGAGAAAGAACAGAACTATGTGGAATCTGAATGCATGACTGTCAAAGGCCCAAGCAGGAAACCCTCAGCATCACCTTCTGGAAACGATCTTTCAACTAGCAGAAGAACCACCTCAGGCTATCCAGTAGGATATCATGGTCAATGCTTTCAAAAACTACTGAGCGGTCCAAGAGAATCAATAGGGTAGGCTCCCCCCATCTTTCTCTCTCTCATTTAGGTCATCCCAAAAGTAACCAACTCAGTTTCCATTCCAAAACCAACTCTAGTGCTCAAGTGAAATGGATCTAGGAAACCAGATTTATCCAAGACTCTCTTGATCACTTTGTCCAGGAAGGGAGTGTTAGCCTGTGACCTATAGCTATCACCATCATCTGGGTCCAGGGAAGTGTTCATCAGGAACAGAAGAGTTATGGCTTCTTTTTTAAAGAAGTGGAAGATTCTCCCTCTCTCAGTGAGGAACTTACTACAACCTCCTGGACTCACATGGGCATTCCCACTTTGCTAGATTTAATAAGCCATGAAAGGCAAGGGTCATGCAAGTGGTGATCTAGACTTGATCAAGCATCTCTGGTACCCTACTGATCTCCTAGATAGCAACAGTATATTGATGCTTTCTTCCCAGTTGGACAGAAACACAGTTAAAATTCATCCACATCCTCAGCTTCCACTAACTGGGAGCCAGTCAACAAAACTGGAATAATTGGTCCTCTGGATACCTCCACTAGTGACACTGCGTTAATTGCGGAGATCAAACCCTGATGCATATGGACAACTTTACCCTTGAAGTCTGTTGGAAACATATCACAGCACGCTACCAAGGATCTACGATGTCTCTCTCCAAGCCAGATTTCAGAATGTCCCAATTCACTACTTCCAAAGATCAATTGTATGCTTTTTTACCAAAAGATGTAAGCCATTCTTACCTCACTTCATTGTGACTGTGAAATCTGGGCACTAGACCAATACGACCTTCGTAAGCTGAAAGGCTTTCACTTTCACCCTCTAAGATCTATTTATAAGATGACATGGCTAGCAGCAGCACTCCTCTGTCAATTTGTTCAGTTTATGGTGACCAGCCAGAGGAGATGAGCAGTTCTGGCTGGCCAGCATTTACTGAATTTACCCATTTGAACAGCAGATTGAACATGGAAACCACCTCTCTGAGAGATCTTCAATGTTCAAGGAAGATGCTCAAATGGGCCTGATTATTTTTTAGGGTCAAGCAACCTGTTGCTCAGTCATCTCTGGTACCCTACTGATCTCCTAGATAGCAACAGTATATTAATACTGTCTTCCCAATTGGACAGAAACATAGGCCATAGCTAGATGGGGTGAAATCCCGGGATGATCCCTGGGATCACCCCTGTGCATTCAGATGACGCACAGGGGATCCTGGGATCAGGGAGGGATGATCCCTCCCATGCCCCAGGATCTCGCCCTCCCCTTTAGGCCTGGTTTTTCTGTGGTCTCGGGCGAGACCGCGGAAATTGTGGCCAGGCATCGTGGTTTGTCCCGGCTCCTTGCAATTCCTCTTGAGGAGCCAGGACCCGCACATGGGGTGCAGTGCTCCTCAGGAGCACTGTGCTCATCAGGGCTGGGGTGCGGGGAGTGGGGGAAGTAATTACTTAAAAAAAAACTTACCTTTTGCGCATGAGCGTTCGTGCACTGCTAGTCCTTTAACAGTAAAAAAAAATGGTGGGTGTGACACCTCTCCATCTAAGGTCGCCGCACGCCATGTGTAAACAGAGGGGCATCTTGCAATAAAACCATCGTGAGAGCTTCACCCCTCTGTTGCAGACTAACAGGTAGGTCTAACTAAGGCCATAGTTAAAATTCATCGAAATACCATCCTATATTAGCTCTTTGAATTATTTTCTAATGTAGTTTCGATTCACTGGCTTTTGAAATGCAGTTAAGAGATGCAGTACCAGTAGGGTCTTTAGAATGAGATCAATACAGATTATGTGGTCTGATCTCATTTGTCTTGAGTATACTCACTTAAGAACTACTGTTGGTCTCTGCAATCTAATTTGATGATAATGATACAAAGATGCTTTAAAAATAATCCACCTGCAGAATAGAATTGTTCCATATTAGACACTATCAGGATTATGGAGTGATTTATTATTATTTTTACATTATGCATTAACTCAAAGGAACTGTCTGTGTTGTGGAATGTTTTACCAAATGCAATAATGTATTATCAAGGAAACTGCAATAAAAGTATTTGGGGACCTTGAAGAAGTTACTCCATTTTCACTGTAAACTTACAAACCTTTTTAAAAAAAATTAAAATGAGGCAAGCAGAGCAATTCTGTGTCAGTTGGACTGTGACACTGGGGCATTTTAATGGGTTTCATTAAAATTTCCCAGTGGTGGCGAAGAGGCCCAATGGCAGCTCAGTGTTACATGTCTTTCAAATAATAATTTGCAGAGCCCTAGTAAAATGTTGTATGATCTATGCAGGTTATTTTAGAGTTCATCATCTCTAGTTAAGACAAATTGAAAGAAGATTGTTTTTGAGAATCCAATGAACATTGAATCAAAACCATATACATTGAGATTATTAATTTGTTGCTATCCCAATTGTGTAAGAGTTTAACTTGTATTTTAAGTTTCCTGTGTTGCCCTCTTTTTCATCTATAGGAAATCCAAGTAATATTGATTTCATCTGGAGCTAGCTATAGAAATTATTTCTGCTTTCGGTAGAGGAAGAAGCAGAGAGGCACAAATAAGGGGAACACCTTGGAAGAAAACCATAGCAGCTGCTAACTCTGTAAATAACCTACAGCATACTTTATAATAACGTCATATTTTGCAAAAATGCCATATATACTGTTCTAAGAATAGACACATATCAGGGACGAATCCTGATCTTAAAATAAATGGTCGCCCTATATATATAGGAAAGGGATGACAAACCATTTTTTTACAATAACATTTAAAACAGAAATACACCACAAATAAGATTGTCAAATCTTGAAAGCAAATGCTCTGGGGTCAGGAACCCCGGGGACCAGGCTGAAACCCAGTGATGGAGTCAGAAGGAGGAACCTAGCAGAGTTTTTTGAGTTTGGAGTTGGACCTCAGCATAAAAGTTGTCTAACCACCTAAGGCAGCCAAAACTGGTGCCCCTTAAAATGAACCAATGCCATACTGACTAGGGATGATGGGACATATATTCAAAGATATCTAGAGGGTCACCAGGTTGGGAAGTGTGACTTAAGGGGTACAACTTTTTAAACAACAACAACAACACCCATCTCAATGGGGAGGGGTGGCTGGCTTTGCAGCTTGGTTTTCTGGCAACTGACCCCTGAAAAAGGAGGAAAACTGGTTAGGCCTTTTTTTTTTCCTGGTTGGTTGGCAATGCTAGACGTAGTAAAATACATCAGGAAATTAAAACTTATATGTCCCCAAGGAAAATTTGTTTCCTTTGAAGAATTATTACAAATGTTTACATGATTTTTCTGTCTGTGAGGAAATTACCTGTGTCTCTTGTTCCATTCTGCTCTGTTGATTTGTTTGTTTGATTTTGGTGAAGAATAAAAGGTATTCTTTCAAGGTCCAAGGAATCACTCTGAAAGTTAACTTATATTAGAATCCAAGACTGATCCTTGACTATAGATATGAGAGAAAGTCCTTCAGTTCATTGCCTAATGTTGTAATTTCATTATTTCAATCCCCTATGAGAACCGAAACTTGGTCATCCTTCAAAATTAAAACTTCTCCAGCTTTTGCAATGCAGATCTCCAAACAAAAATGCATGCAAAGTTGCATATATTAGAATGCCTTATACTAGAAAAAATACTTACAAAAATGTGCATATTAGGCAAAAAGTGCATGTATCAGGAGAAATCTGCACATGTGAACTTTAAAAAAAAATATTCTCAAAGTTTGGGACAAACCAAATGTAAGACTGGAAAAAATGAGACACTGAAAGAAAGTGAAATTGAGAGATTCATCCATCCTTAGAGCATATGTAAGATACCATGGAAACTTATGTAAGATCACAAGTTGCATGGCCTATGCAAGGCTATGTTGTGATTTAATGGGCTGCCTGTGCAGCCTTCCATCTTTCATCATCTGGCAGTTCAAGATGTGATGACTCTCAGTGGAAAGCCTGAATTGCTTTCTGTGGGCCCGTTCAGAAAACACCTTAAACCATGGCTTTAACCACAGTGAATAAGGCTTTTTTGCTTTGTTCACCATGGTTAAAGCCATGGTGTATGGTGTGTTCTGAACAGAGCCAGTGTCAATACCGGGTGACATTTGAATGATTAAAACTCTTTCTGATTAGATTGATTTTTTTTGCAGCTCATTCACCAGTGCAAGTGATGTATGTAAAAGGGAATTTCATTCTGTAGAATAAGTCTATGCTCCAGGTTAAAGGTTAAGAACCGCCCCCCTCCCCAACGTTCCTGCATGGCGGGTTCTATGTACATCTTAGACAAAGGAAAATCTTTCAACCAATCAGCATCGAATGTAAGCTGTGACGTATGAATTGTATTCACCTTACCTTGTATTGGCAATGTAACCTAATTTGATTAACAAAGCGCGGGCCAGAAAAGTCCATTAGAGATAAGCACACTGACCAATAATATTACAAACAAAGTGATGTAATCAGAGTCTATATATTCAAGAGGATCCCTTTGTTTGGGGAACGCTTAATTTGCATTTTGCGCTGGAGTTCCATGTTGCAACATTAATTCATTAATAAATTTTAACTTGCATTCTCCAACCTGGTGTGTTCATTGGCAAAGTACACACTGAAGGAGTGACATACCCAGCTCTCGGTCTTGAGGGCCAACCCAAGTGGCCCCTCAGTGCTGTAGCAAATGCATGATCAACATGTGTTAGCCAGCATCTGCCAAATGCTCAATCTCCGGTTGGTAGGGGAGCAATACTGGAGGCCATGAGGAAGTGGAAGGAAACCATACCGGATGCAAACTTCCTGATTTGAAGACATTGGAGCCTTTTGTAAACATTGCCTGCTATTCTCCAATCTATGTCCACTGTCAGACAAGAGTAGAAACTGGCTGTGCAATCAAAATCCCGGAGAAGCTAAATTTCATGTATCACATTCTTCAGGATATGCTGCATGTGCTGCGTAGTACTCAGGCAGCATGTGATTATAGTAGCTCTGCAAACTGTCCAGGTGGGCCTTATTTTAGGCATTGTGGGCTATATTCAGTTCCCAAGCAGTTGAAGTGGTGAAAGCGCAATGTAGGTTGTGAAGGCATTTGAGAGTAATTTGTATGGCTGCGTGGGAAGCAAAACACTGGGCATATTGTTGCTGGTGGCATGTACAAGATTGCTCTTCAGAGCAGATGGAGAGATATTTTGTGGTTAGGGAGTGAGGAAGCTTGTGGTGGCGTGAGAAAGTTTGCTTAGATGTGGGCGGAAGGATACGGAAGGGAAAATACAAATTCAAGTGATTTAAGCATTATGTGGTAGAGAGGGAGAAATGTGCCCAACTAAAAGCAAGGGAGTATGGCAGATCCTGGCCAGACAGGGATTACACACTGTGGCATGGAGTGTGTATCTTCAGGTACTAGGGTTGTGGTTTTACATGCAAACCAAGCTTGTGGGTGTATTTGCATAGGATAGAGATCAGGCCAGTAGATTTCCTCATGGTGAACATGGAGCATGGCTCAAAGTTCCTTGACTGGCAAACGTTCATTAGATAAGGAAGAAGAAAATCATTGTTGTAACGTGGTAGCGGAACTGAAGTTAAGGATAATAGGCTCCCTGGGGGAAACTATTCAAGGGAACACCTCTCAGCCTTATGGGAGTTTCTATTTCCAGTTTCAGTAAATCTTTGGTGGTAGGCCTAGCTGTTGCTGCATCTTTCCATTTACCACTTAAACATATGGTGGAAGTGGATAAACTGTAACTTCTCTGAAGTATAGCAGTTAGAAGGCTGACACTATGGAGTTTGGTCTGAAGCCTCCTGCACCTCTAGATCTTGCAGATAACAACTTCACTCAGTGGTGGGGCTGATGGAAGGAAGAATTCAAGCTATATACAGATCTGACTTTGGAAGAAGAAGTCACAACCAGGAAAGCAAAGCTTTGGTTGTAGGCCTAGCTATTGCGGCATCTATTTACCACTTAAACAATTGTGGCAGTGCAGAACTTCACTCAATGACTATGTATGGATTTCATGTGTATGACTTAACTGAAAGAATTTACTTCCTTTCATTTCTTTTCTCCTTTGCTCATGGACTTTTATCCTCATTTGCCCACCCACCTATTCAATCCTACTGACTGTGATATCTTACATGTTTTGTTGATGTCATAGCTTTATGTCTGACATGATGATGCTATGGACTAGGGATAAATAGTAATATTTAGTGCAGTGTGCTGAAAATTTTGATTATTCCACTTTCAGCATTTCATGGGGGGAGGGGGAAAATGAAAAATCCAGTAAAAGAGGCTGAGAGAATTGAGAAGCTCAGAGGATTTTCTTCTTGGGGAGGGGGACAGGGTTTCTACATACCTTTTTAAGTGTAGGAAGTTTTGAGGGGTCTTCTTTCTATTCCCCTTAATGACCACCCACGGTTTATTTTGCACTTTGTTTCTTTTAAAAAATGTACTTTTAATGTGTTTTTATTCTGTTTTTATTCTATTTTATTTTGTCCACCACTCTGAAATTCTGAATGGGGAGTGGTATATAAACATTGTAAATAAATAAATAAATATATCAGGCAGCTAGTTAATAACACCACATGGGGTGGCCATGATTCCTACTTTACATGGGACAACCCTCTATTTGAAGGTTTCCTCTGTTTGAAGGTCCGTCTGGCCTAACTCTGATTTAAATGCAAAGAACTGTAAGAAAGGAGCGCAGGGGCCTTGACGTTGCCTAGCAACACTTAGCACCTGGACAGCAGAATGAGAAGGCCCACAGGTCACCAGTCACAGCCTTCCCCACAATTATATTTCTATTTACATCATTGTATTTATTTCTAAACATGCATCTATACATACAAATTAGTGCATGCAATTTTTTATGGAAATCTGCCCTGTTTTTGATCTCTTTTTTGACAATGCACAAGCATGGCAAGTTTTGTTATTTATTTATTACATTTCTATACTGCCGAATAGCTGAAGCTCTCTTCTTTAGCATTCATTTCTCATTCTAATCCCTCCGTGCCATTTATAGTTTTGTAAAACTCAGTCGTGTCCCTTCTTTGGCTATCCCTCCCCCAAACCAAAAAGTCCGGAACACTTGACCCTTACCTCTTAGGGAAAGGTGCTCCACCCCTTGACCTTTAACCATACCACAAGAAAACTGTCCTTTTCTGTACCTCAACAGCACATTCTCACCCTGTTGTCTGGTATAACCCAAACCCCCAAATTTACCACCTGCGGAGGACAGAGCAGCAAGAGAAGCCGCGAAGAGCAGCGTACAGGTGGCTGACCCTTTCACAATGGGCGAAGGAGTTCTGTGTTTAACAAGCTGCCCCTGTCCCTCTCCCGGCTTTCTTTTGGTTTGAGACGCATTATACATAACGTGTCTTTGAAAAATAAACACATGGCTGCTTTGTAGATTTAACCTAAGCGTTTAGCCCACTTTTCTGTCATTCATAACTAAAGGACCACCATCAAGCATAGTGCAACCTCTGGCCTTCATGAAGCACATTATAGGTTTCCCTCCTGGAAGAGGGAGGGGGAAGTCTTTCCTTTTTTTGTCTTATTCTGTGTCACTTCATGGGTTAAGTACTTGAGAAAATGGACAATTTTGAAGCAATAGATTATCCATTCATGGCTGGTTGTTGTTTTCTCCTCCGCCTGCATTTCTCCCCACCCTCTTGTGTTTCTTTCTTTGCTCTTTCAATGAAAGATGGAGAAGAACAAAGAGATTTGGAAGAAAGTCAAGCTAATCAGATTGAAATCTCCTTTAGTTCAGAAATGCAGGAGTTAAGTCCCCTAATTCAGGCTCTGAACTGTTCAGTAAATTGAGGGGAAGCCACAGAGAACATTCTTTATGGGGTTTTGTAGTTTCTGGGAAAGGAGAGCAGGGCTCTTTCAAAACGGTCACATTAGCCCCACTCCCTCAGGCACCTCATCTGCAGGACCGTTTTTCTCTAGTTGCACTGTAAACATTGTCATCTGGAAAAGGGAAATATATGGGCTTTTGTATGGAACAAAACGATTCATTTGGTGCTGTCCAAAAGACCTTGGATTTGCTGACGGTATTTCATATGGATGCTGTTACTCCCTGTGTTAGCAATTGTCTGATTGCGTGCTGCACGCTGCAGAAATACTAGCTGTGGGTGTGAGGTGTTGTTGTTGTTGTTGCCTTTGAAATAAGCGATACAATGGGGGACGAGTCTGTATTCATATAAATGGTCCACCGATGCTCGTTAGTTACAGACCTGCTGTATCAATTGGAACTCTAAACGATGAGTAAAACAGGCAACAAAGGAATGATTGCGCTGGAAATCAGGATTCCAAGCAGAAGGACAATATTTGAGAAAAGTTGATGCAGCAAGCATGTTTGGGAAGAGAAAATAGGATGGGTGGTTCAAAATGCCCCTAGTCCATTTTCACTGTATGTGATGAAATTGGGAGGGGGCATTTTTGTTCATTTTGGAAGGTGAGAATGATGCGAAATGGTGTGTGGCCTTACTGCAGTGCTGCTCCTGGCAGCTCACTCCACCCCAAGAATGCCCCTCTAACAACACCATGGACGGTACAATTCCCCTTCAGAACTCCCCTTGCCAAGGGGCATTCCGGGGAAAAGCAATGGCAGCCACCAGCAAGCAGCCCTGGGAGGAAAACCACCATGACACAGGTGATGTTTGTGTTGTTGTTGTTTGTTTTTTAAAGGAGGGAGTTCTGGCTCAGCCAAAGAAAACCAGATCATATCTTCTTTTATACTTTTGACATTGGCTCTGTACTACTGCTCTTGATTATGATGGACAGGAGTGAAAAGAAGGCTAGTACACAGCAGCAAAAACTGGGTCCCAATCCCGCCCTCTGGGGGTTCCCCTAACTGGCCATGCAACCTTTGTGCAGCCACAGCCCCTTTTCTCCAACCACAGATCATTGGGCCATTTCCTGGCTTTGGTGCATTCCCCCCCCCATTCTAAATGGTTGAAATGCCTCTTCTAAGAGTTAGTTACTGCCAGTGAGGGCTTTAGGGTAGAATACATGGGTATTTTCTTTTGTATTTTGACCCTGTCTTGTTTGTCTTTGGCTCTGCCTACCACCGGAATGTGGAGCTCAAAAGGTTCTTGAAAATGAATGGTGTCTGACCTTTGGGCTGAAAAATGTTCTGAAACCCAAAGTTAAATAGAATGATTTTGTAAATTACATACACATTTTCAGTGTTTGTTTTGGTGGTGCTGTTTTTGATTCTGCCCACCCCTTCCTTCCTCCTCCTCCTCCTCCTTCTTTGATACAGAGCACTTTTATTCATTTCATGACTTCTCTCAAAGTATCATAGGAATTGTAGTTTGGTGAGGGTGAAGCTACTTATGCTGAGCAGGACCACTGTTTTATCTATTCCACTTCAGTCTCCTTTGACTCGTAGCATCTCTCCAGAGTTCAGAGGTCTTTTCCATCCCTACCCTTTAAAATTCTTTTAATTAGAGATGCTAGGGATTATTAAACCGAGGTTTCCATGTGCAAAGTGTGTGCATTGCCACAGTGCTATGCTCCCTCCTATCTTGAAAAAATGGCAGCCAGCAGCCACTGGAGGGAGCATCCCCATGAAACAAGGGATCTTGACAGCAAAAAAAGAAAGAAAGAAAGAAAGAAAGAAGATAAACTGTGCTGAGTACACTTGGCCCTAAACTTAGAAACACACCTCCTTCTATAGTTTTAACATGGGGGAATTATTTGCTGACTGCAGCACAATTGATGGTAGCTAGGAACTGGAAGATTCAAGGGGAGTATTCTATTGAAGAATGGTACAAAGAAGTATGGGATATAGCTATTAATGATAAGTTGACTTGT
Source organism: Elgaria multicarinata webbii (assembly GCF_023053635.1). NCBI lineage: Eukaryota > Metazoa > Chordata > Lepidosauria > Squamata > Anguidae > Elgaria > Elgaria multicarinata. Next base: position 31,670,399 of record NC_086175.1, on the reverse strand, counting down.
AATATTAAATGGAAGAGAGGTATAACTAAAATAAATGAGTTTGAAGGAATTTGGAAACAGTTCTTAATATTTGTGTTTTCGAAGGGAAGTGGGAAACCGCCAGCAGAAGAAAGTATGAGATTTTGGAAGCAGGAATAGATCCCGAGGTGGGGGGTGCACTTATATGTTAAGAATGATTATGATTTGTTATGATATGATATTCTATAGTTAATATTTACTCAATATATATGTATTCAACATTTACTCAACATGTATGTAGTATGTTGTTGTTGTTTTCTTTTCTGTAATGATGTATGTTTAATTATGTGGAAAAGCAATAAAAAAAATTAAAAGAAAAAAAACATGGGGGAATTATACTGATCCTTCTTTATGGTGGGTAGGGGAGTGGTGAAAAGGCTGGTACACAGCAGCAAAAGCCTAGAAGACAATGTGACCAGGTTTTATAATTTGGGGGGAAGTTATCACACTAACTATCAGAAAAAACCATGCGACCTTCAGGAAACTCCTACACTGCGATCTGCCCACCCACTCAGCCCTCTGATCCCCTGTTCCTATGTGTTGTAACCTTGCCGCATATCCCTTTGACTAATGTAGTCAAAATCAACGACTTTCCATTTGAAACGTATAAATGGTTGACCACGTGATATAATTTCCCTTGAGAAGTTAAACTTTTGGAGACGGGAAAACGTCACACCACTGTGCGAAAGAAGCGATTCAGCTGTGCCTGGGAAAATCCAAAGCCCCTTTCACAGTCCACTTGAGTCTTAGTGGTTCACCCCATCATCTTTACTCACTCCAACCCTCTTAGGGACAAACACAAAGGACAGCCCACTTTGCTGGGTTTCACAAAAAAGTTCCCAGTCCCATAACAAATGGAATTAATTATAGGGGGGGGGAAAGACCCCCCAAAATTATACCTTTTAAAAAATTTAAGCCCATTCTTTTCCTCCTTTATGGCTGCCCCCTCCTGCTCTCATTTAACGTTAACGGGGTGATCTCCATCTGTAGCTAGAGAGGAAGAAGTTCAGACAGCACAAGAAGGAAAAAAGTGGAAATTAGGCAAACCATATACTGAGAATGATTTTGTGCCACTAATGCATTATTGCACTGGGTGGATTGCCATTTGATTTATTCAGTAGGCTGATTAAAAGGAACAACAAAAACCCTATCCAGCTGTTAGCAAGGTTTGGATAAATGATAAAACAAGGTGGAGACCTAGATGAACAAAGTAAAATCTATCATGGAGCAGTTGTAACTGGCAAGGACAGTTTTCTGTATGTTGGCTACATTGTATTGGGCAAAGGAAGTAAGAGGATAAGTAAGAGCCACTATGGTGTAGTGGCTAAAGTGTTGGACTGGGAGTTGGGAGATCTGGGTTTTAGTCCCCACTCAGACGTGGAAACCCACTGGGTCACTATGGGCCAGTCACAGACCCTCAGCCCAGGCTACCTCACAGGGTTGTTGTTGTGAGGATCAAATGGAGAGGAGGAGAATTATGTAGGCCGCTTTGGGTTCCTTGGAGGAAAAAAGGCAGGATATAAATGCAATAAATAAGGCACTGCCTTAGCTGGCTGCACTGACAGTGGATAATTTGTTTGATGTACTTTCATTAGGAATGAGGAAGATGTTCAGTTCATGTTTTAAAACAAACTCACCTAATTTTGCACTTTTGAACCATTATGTGAACCAAACTCAGCTACCCGTTGCCATTTGCACCTTTCTGAATTTTGCAATAGAGTTCTCCTATAAAAATAGGTGTACAAAATGCATATGCTAGAGGAAATAATGTTAAAATATGCATTATATTAGGAAAATGGCTTGCAAAAAGGTGTATGTTAGGCAAAAGAGAGCTTCGACTATTGGGTGGTACAGAAATGCAATAATTAATAAATTAGTAAATAAAAATAAAAATGCACATATTAGGAGAAATGTTCACTAAAATGCTGAATGTTCACACAAACTTAAAAAACAAACAAACCACCCTCAAAGTTCATGATGAGGGAAAGGAAAGGAACCTCTCGTGAAAGCACCGAGTCATTACTGACTCTTGGAGGGGTGCCAGCTTTCGCTGACAGTTTCTTGGCAGGCCTTATAGCGGGGTGGTTTGCCGTTGCCTTCCCTGGCCGTGATTACCTTTCCCCCAGCTAACTGAGTACTAATTTTACCAACCTCGGGAGGATGGAAGGCTGAGTTGACTCGAGCCGGCTGCCTGAAACCAGCTTCCACTGGGATCAAACTCAGGCCATGGAAAGAGTTTCAGCTGCAGAAACTGCTGCTTTACCACTCTGCGCCACACAAGGCCCACAAAGTTCATGATGAACTGAACTTAAAAGTGAAGAAATGATCAAAGTTTGAAACAAACTGAACTTGAAACTGAAAGAAACTGAAATGGTCAGATCCCTCCATCCCTACTTTCAATGTCCTTTTCAGGTTAACTGCCTCTGTAGTGCCAGCAATGCAGTGTTGCAGGCTTGTGTCTGACCGCCAGGGCCCATCTGACAACCCATGATGTTGCCTTGCACTACTTTGCCAGGCTCATGTGTGAGGAGAAGGTGCTTTCACCTGCCACCCTCCGTGCATTTCCTGGAAGTGCTACACTGGATTTGGGGCTTATGCCCAGGAAATGTCCCATTTGCTTCACTGATAATGAATAAATTGTGGAACATGTTGTAACAAGCAAGCAAAACTTTAAAAAAAACCACTGTGGAATGTTTTAGGAATGAAGAGCATTCCTAGAATGCATGTGTTCTTGGCTCCAGTTAGTTATTCCCAAATCAGAAATAACCATGAGCTGTTTCAGTGCATGGGCTAGGTTGCCATTTTGTCTCAAGTGAATATTTGTAGCCTCTCATTCAAAGCAAGATTTTGCCTCATTGTTTGTCACTGGTGATTCTTGAAGAACAGCAGCCGTGTATAGTACCTATGCTGCTGAAGTTCAGAATGGTGGAGTTGAGAGAAACTTCCCACCTAATTGCAAACTGACCACTCTGAAGTTCAGTCTCAGCTCATAATTAGCTCTGCCCTGGCTCCAGCCCCACCTCCATCTTTGCTGCTGCAACCACTCCTTTTTCTTTCTGAAACTGACCTGATGGTAGTGATGAGAAGGGATGCTGCTGTGGTCTTCATTAGGCCCTGGGACACTGCCATCATGGTTCCAAATAGTGATGGGTGAACTTACTTCAAATGAATTTATTATTTTCCTGGAAAGTAATGAATGCATCCATGTAATCTTGGAGGAGAGTCCTCCTTGAATTCAAGTCCTTGTTCTTTGGATACAAGTTTTTGTACATGCACAATATAAAACTGTATCTTAGGGCATGTCGACACCATACTTTTATCCCGGGGTCATCCCTAGATCATCCCGGTGCATCCAAATGATGCACAGCAGATCCTGGGAGCAAGCAGGGATGACCCCTCCATTTTCCTGGGATAACTGAGACCTTGGTTATCCTGATTTTGCCCACCAGTTCTGGGACTACGGGCAGTGTGGCACCCACTTCCAGCTTCTCCCTTACTCCCTGAAAGCAGAGCTCTTAAAATGGGCATGGAGCTGCATGAGGGCATTCCATGCCCATCAGGCGTAGCTGGGGGGGGGAACGGGACAATTCAAAGGTGTTTTTAAAAAACCACCCACAAACTTTACAGGTGCTGGAGTGCAATTGCATGACCTGCTCCTCTTCATTAAAAAAAAGGTGGCCACAATGTCCCTCTTCCTTTCCGGGATGTCCAGTGGCCATATAGATCACGGAAGCAGGTAAGTCTGTTATTCTCCCCCCCCATCCCAGAAAGCCCATAGGTACAGACATGCCCTTAGAGGCTGTAGTTTGTAATTGCAAAAGGCACCATGCAATCCCATAATACATGATGTACCCCTTCCTGATTAGTTGGTTCCATGTCGCCTTCCTATATAGTGTTTACATGAAAGAGAAATTATGGTGCTGCCAAGTGACATCATCACATTTCTTTCTGAAAGAGTTAAACCAACCAGCTGAGTGCATCCACAGAAATGCCATGATGTAGATGCAGACTGTGTATGCACCGAAATTTGCAATCAATTCTGAAATTAATAACTTTGTTAAGACAGTGATCCAAGCTTGCTACCAAGGTAAGCATGACAAATGTACACATTTTGACTAATGAGCTAATTGCAAAAGTTGGCAACATCACTTGTACCAACACCCCTGGGAAATACTGTTTGATATGGCTTTTGAGTCCCTACTATTGGACCCATTCCAAACCAAGTCCAAATTAGTTCATTTTAAGCAAGCACATTTCTTCTCTAGTGAATGGTGGGAAATGATTCTCTAGTGAATGGTGGAAATAACAATATTGGATACAAAATGGCCACTTCCATCAGAGCTCGTGTATATTTTGTGATACTTCAAAATGTGGCAGATATTTATCTCAGCCCTCTTTGAACCAGACCCTGAAGGCTTGATGTAGTTCTCCTATGTTTGAATTTGGTTATGTCTGCTGCATCTCAAGTTGTGTCCAGAACTCCTCCATTCATCCTTGTGGAGGCACCACAACAAACACACTTGTTCAGCCCCTTGTTGTAATCATGAGATTTAGATGGGGAAATGTGAATCAGCAAAACCCAAGCTCTCCAAAGATCTACGAATTCCACCTCGAAGCTTGTTCCAACTCTTGTATGAATCAGACTGTGAGCTTTGTTTTATTTTTTCCCCATGAAAGCCCATGCATATTTTTGTTTGTATTTTTCTGAATGTACACAGCGATTGTGCACATCTTTGAAATCTACACATTCTTCCTCCATTGATTAAAGTGTGCTTGAGCATATTTTTCAAAAGTACTCATTTTTTCATGCCCATTTTTCAAAAACATGTATGCTATCGAACACATTGTTTTGGTCTGTGAATCGCATTGCAAGCTCGGCAATTCATGGACTTCGACCGCAGATTGTGTCCGAATCTATGTCCGGACTGGTTAAATACTGATCAAAAATGAACTGAAACAAATCTCATACATCCCTAGATTAAACATTCATATGAAGAGCACATTTTTCGTCACCAACATTCCGTGGTGTACCGAAGCCAATACTTAAACGTGTGTTCTACTGACCAGAAATACCATGAGAGAAAGTGAGAAGTGAACAGTTGGCACGTCAGAAGGTCTCCTTTTCTTCAAGGGAAGTGGGAGCTAACAAAAACCCTATTCAGGCATTCTACTTTTGCATAGAATCAACATGCAAGGGGGGAGAGTGATACTGAGTGCATCATCACCAGCCCTCCCTCCATTGCTATCCTTCTCACCATCCCCACGTTGGAAAATCAGGGTTCTAAATATTGTGGGGAGTACAAAATGCATCCCACTGCTAAAGTTCCCCTCCAACTTGTGGATGTTGGAGGAGATGGAGAGAATGCACTTCTTCCCACACTCTCTTCCCTTGCGTTTCACAGGTAGAATGCCTGAATAACATGGGTCTCTTTTTATGGGAACTGCCCCTTCCGTTCATTGACCAGTGTGCTTCAGGGCTGATTTTTTACTTTCTTTTCTCGCATAACTGAGAAAAGAAAATGCACATGTTTTCCCACCATGTGTGAAGAGTAGGCAGAGTATAGAGCAAGACTTGTGTCTCTTCTGAAAACTGTGAAACATGGCCAAAACTTTTCCCAGCTACTGCTATCAAGTTCTTTTTTTAAAAAAAGACCATTAAGTATTTAGAATTACGTGTGCAACATCAAAGTGGTTACATGTGTCTGTACTCCCCTGTCTACAAGTGAAAGGGTGTTGTGATTGGCTGCTGCCCCAGCAATGAAATTAATATTGTGCAGTTGCTTTAAACATGATCTTCACTTCTTACCATATGAAGGGTCCACCAAATACTGAGAATATGTATGGAAATGTGACAGTAAGGATGTTCTATAGCTGAGTACAAGCTCCAGGATTCATTCTTTGCTCTACCGTCCTCCTCCGCTCGGGTAGAGATGGATGAATCTGTCAATTTCAATTTCTCATTTCTTTCATTCATAAGTTTGGTTCATCCTGAATTTTGAGAAAATGTATGTGTATGTACATTTCTGCTAATACATGCATTTTTGTTTGCATTTTTTCCTAACGTACACATTTTTCTAAGCAGTTTTCTTAATATAATGTATGTAAGGCGTAATTATATAATATGTGTTTGAATTTGTTTTCTGTAATTTACACATTTTTGTATGTCATTTTTTAAAATTGGGGTACTCCATTGCAAAATTCAGAAAAGTAAGAATTGACAAGGAAACTCAGTTTCGATTTGCATAGTAGTTCAAAAGTGAAAAAAGGCAACTGCATTAAAATGTGAACTAAGTGAATTTCTGTCCCCATCTCTATGCTTGGGATCCTTCACTTTGTCCACCACTTCACCTGTATCCTTATCAGGCTCTTCCTTGCATCCCTTCTTCCCTTTACTACTATCCTTATTTAGCTGCGGTCCAACATTGTGGCCAATGCTGATGAAATATTTACCAAATGGAGAGAATGTGCATATGGAAATTAGGGATGCTTGATATGAATTGGCCTGATATGAATTGACCTCAGGACTAATGTTTGGACTGGAACTTAAAGCTGCAATCCTATAATTTAGAAACAAGTTTCATTGAACTCAGTGAGACTTCCTTCTGAGTAGAAATGTATACGGTTGCACAGTAAGTTATCAAAATTATTTATTTAATTTATATCCCACCTTTCCACCAAAAATGGTGCTCAAAGCAACAGTGAAATACAGTCTGAAAACAAAATAGTAATTAAGAAGTTACATTAACACACACACACACACAATTAAAATCACAACAATAAAAGAAATAAACAGCATCCAACCATCCAAGTACTCTTCAAATACTTAAAAGGAGGGCCAGGATCTCTTCTCGATCATCCCAGAGTGCAGGACATGGAATAACGGGCTGAAGTTACAGGAATCCAGATTCCGGCTGAACATCAGGAAAAACTTCCTGACAGTTAAAGCAGTATGACAATGGAACCAGTTACCTAGGGAGGTTGTGGTCTCTCCCTCACTAGAAGCATTCAAGAGGCAGCTGGACAACCATCTGTCAGCTTTAGGGTGGATTACTGAGCAGGGGGTTGGACTCAATGGCCTTATAGGCCCCTTCCAACTCTACTATTCTATGATTTACCCCCCTCAGCAACAAACTAGCTTGTATGCCAAAGGCCTGCCTGTATAAAAACATCTTTCTTCACCAGTGAAAAATGGCTTTCATACTTCCTGAATGTTCCAGCACAGATCTCTGCTCTAAACTTACCAAAATGCATATTTTGAGAGACAATACAGTACATTAAGAAATATGTAATTTAAAATGTATTTAAATGCAAATTTTTGGATATTTTTTTCTTTAAACACACCTCCCCCCTCAACACACAGAGATTAATATGGAAATAGGATAAAACAGATGTCTGAGCGAAAACACGCAAAAGTGGCACAGAGGAGAAATAGACCAATTTGTTGCCTTGATATTGGTGAATCCTTGCATAATGAGCAAATTTAACTTCTAGTTTTTGTTTTGCTTGCACCAAACAATGGACAAAGTGTCTCTGCTTCTCCAAACTGTACACTGTCATTCAGTCATACTTACAGGCAGTAACAATGCTCGTCATTTTTTCACCTCTGTATACCCATCATCATTCTTCAACCTTTGCTTCCAGGCCTCTTAAACATGGCAGTCTTTGCCCCTTTCCTTGGTATTAGGGTGAACATATGAAAAGGGGTACAGGGCTCCTGTATCTTTAACCGTTGTATCGAAAAGGGAATTTCTGTAGGTGTCATTTGTATATATGGAGATCCTGGTGAAATTTCCTATTCATCACAACAGTTAAAGCTGCAAGTGCCCTGCCCTCTTTTAAACCTGGTCACACTAGTATAACTCCTGCAGTTTTAACTGTTGTGATGAAGATTGAATTTCACCAGGTTCTCCATATATATAAATGACACCTGCTGAAATTCCCTTTTTTATGCAACTGTTAAAAGATACAGGCGCCCTGTCCTCCTTTCCATATGATCACCCTACTTGGTATGAGGTATATTTGTTGCTAGGAATGCAAATAGGGCTGAGAAAGGGTGGAGATTGGTTCACTGGCTATTGATGTCACAAAGGTACCAATGCCTCCTTATGCAGAGGAGAACAATGGTATTTCCTGTTGCAATACTTAGGAAAAGACGCATATGGATGACTCTCATTCAGATGAAAAATTGTAGCTTCCAAACACAGTCAACTACTTTTCCATCTTTTTCAAAAAGTCCAGTACCCCTCTTGCCTGCACTGACCAGGTAGCTCAGGAACAGGCATGGAGAAATACACTTGCAGAAATGTGGGACATTATTATGTAATGTTATTGTTTATACTAGATGGGTACAAATATATAGACCACTTATATCTGATCTATAATAAGCCCAGTATTGAGATTTTAGTAGGTCCTATGGTATATGTTGATGCAGAAGGTGTCATTAACCTTTTAGGAGTTTAACCTCCCCCCTCTTATTCACACTTCAAGAAGCACCTAAGTTGAAAACAAATAAAGTACCTGGATCTTTGATTTTCAAGCATGTTCCCCCATCCTTTGTTTAGGGTAATTTACATCCTCAGGACTACAGTGTTTCAGTTTTGCTCTATTTGCTTTAGTTGCGTTTGAAACCCAATTCTTTTTTAAATGATATTAATTTTTAAAATCATACATGCATGTGCAACGGGAGAAGCATGTGAAATAATGCAGAATCTTTGGCCCCTTTGCTGTGGGAAATATATGAAGTATGAAATGGCACAATTTAGGGAAACAGGTTGTTTCATTTTAACCCCCTTGGGGTCATCTGTATCCCCAAAAATGTGGGAGAGCTAACTTAGCTGGATATTAACTCATATGTGTTTCAGACATAGCCTCATTTTCCTACTGATACAGAGGCATCAATGGGACGTATGTTTAATTCTCTATAATGAGAAAAGGCCCATATGCAGTATTTTAAAATAGGTCTCAATGGTTTATTTGGCTGATATTTTTAAAAAGAGACAAATTAAAAAAGCAATCTGATTTCTGTTAATAGTTATTCAGAAAGCAAGATGATGATTGCATGGGTGGCCTAATACTGGTGCCAAAGGAATTATTTGACTATTATGTTTAGAGCAAGTGTTTTCCTAGTTATCTTCCTTCTCCCATATGTTAATGAGAATACATTACCCGTATGATGAGGCTGCTTCACAGTAAATAAGACATACTCCTACACAGCAAGTAGATTGTTAAGTGGGGTGTACCTGTTTGAATATGTCACTCCCTAATCTCCCAGACCACCTTGCTCATTGCATTCCAGCCTCAGGAAGTAGAAAGGAGGGACCTCTCTCCTTCCTCTTTAGTCCCTGGCTTATTGTGCAACAGGTGAAAAAATCCAGGTGGCCCTTGTGCGGAGGGGATGGGACTTTCCTTTTTTTCATGGACCACTGCGGCCTTTTGTTCAGACATTCTGTTGGTGCACCAAAAAGGGGAGACATGGGAAGTCCTCTTGTCCACATGGCTGGAATGCTGGGTGGACTACTGGTGGTATGGTCAGCTTGGAAGAAGTGCAAGTTAATTCCCATATTTTGGAAAACAGCTCTGACAGGAAGGCCATCCCTCACCTGAGCACAGCTATCAGCCGTTTGTTGCTGGCCAGGTGCTTGAGACCTCCCATTTTATAAAACACCTGCAATAGAATAACCACCCAAACAATAAATACAATAATAAAAATATCAAAATGTTAAAACATTAAAAAAAAATTAAACATGTTAAAGAGTCAGCAGTAAAGCTAACTATCAGAATAACAGATTAAAAATTAAATGCCTGTTGGAAAAGGAAGGTCTTAACCTGTCATCTAAATGTATGCAATAAATAAGCTTCTCTTGTAGCATGCATCTTCCTTTAACATTGGTGTTGATTCATACCTGTGCCTTAATCCCCAATCTTTAATGATTGTTTTATATCCTGCAGTTGATACAAATTGTGTCAGCTATATTACTCTTTGGTGTGCCCTTTTCAGACTATATTAAACCATTCTTATTGACTTGTAATTTGTTTCTGGGCCTGAATGAAAGTGCTGGTGCTCATCTATAAATCCCTAAAAATCATAGAGATGAAATCCCTAAAAGACTGTCTCTTCCCACATGAACTTTCCCATAAATTTTAAATTATATATTGTTTTAACTTGGTTCATGGTTTAATTTGTGTTTAACTGTGCATATTTATTGTTTTATACTGTATGCTTTTATCTGTATGCCGCTCTGAGATCTTAATGATATAGGGCGGGATATAAAAGTTTTAAATAAATAAATAAATAAATAAATTGAGACCATCTTCCATGAACCTGTTATATGACCCATTACAAAAAATAAGTTAAAAGTCGATGGAAATGTAAAACAGGGACTTTTCTGTGGAAGCACCCCAGTGGTGGAATTCCCTCCGAAAGGAAATAAAACTAGCTCCCATCCCTGATAGTGTTTAGGTGGGCATTAAAAAACATTTTTACTTCCTGTGGTTTTAAATACTTTTTAATATGTGACTGAGTTCAGCTCCTTTTCGATATTTAGGTTTTTAGTTTTAATTTTTGTTACTGATGGTGTTTTGTTTGACTTTGTTTTATTATTATTTTAAATGTAAGCTACTTCAGGTGCCCTTGTCAGGCCCAAAAAGTAGAATACGAATGGTTTGATAAATAAATGTCCTGATGCTAAGTGCAGAATTATAAGGAAAAAGCCTTCACATAACAGCCTATTTAGTATTCTATATGCTAAATATATGCACACATTTAGAAATAAATTGTGCCTTCAAATAGAATTCTATTTATTTTCCAAGATAGCTTGAATACATAAAAGCTCTTCTGGATGCTCTTACATTTGGAGGAAAAGGGGATCCTCTAGTGGACAGTTTCAGAACTATGCATAAATTTCAATTAAATAAATTCTAATTTAGGTTTAAAGATAATTTAGGTTTAAATGTTTACCATTTTAAACTGTTGTAAACTGCCCAGAGAGCTTTGGCTGTGGGGCCGTATATAAATGTAATAAATAAATGAATATAAATAAATAAAGATGCAACAAAGTAGTATCCATTACAATTCACAGAATCATAGAATAGTAGAGTTGGAAGGGGCCTACAAGGCCATCGAGTCCAACCCCCTGCTCAATGCAGGAATCCACCCTAAAGCATCCCTGACAGATGGTTGTCCAGCTGCCTCTTGAAGGCCTCTAGTGTGGGAGAGGCCACAACATCACCAGGCAACTGATTCCATTGTCGTACTGCTCTAACAGTCAGGAAGTTTTTCCTGATGTCCAGCTGGAATCTGGCTTCCTTTAACTTGAGCCCGTTATTCTGTGTCCTGCACACTGGGAGGATCGAGAAGAGATCCTAGCCCTCCTCTGTGTGACAACTTTTGAAGTATTTGAAGAGTGCTATCATGTCTCCCCTCAATCTTCTCTTCTCCAGGCTAAACATGCCCAGTTCTTTCAGTCTCTCTTCATAGGGCTTTGTTTCCAGACCCCTGATCATCCTGGTTGCCCTCCTCTGAACACGCTCCAGCTTGTCTGCATCCTTGAATTGTGGAGCCCAGAACTATCATGTGCTATCATGTCTCCCCTCAATCTTCTCTTCTCTAGGCTAAACATGCCCAGTTCTTTCAATTATTACCACACAGCTGTAATATGACTTTGTTCAAAGGAAATTCTCATCACTAGATGTTAGAACTTTTGTGCATTGGTGAGAGGTTCTGTGGAACTGTTCGAAAAATGCTGTTACTCTTATTGAAACTCCTTTGGTTTCCCTTGAAATTCCTCACATGTTTCACCTGAGGAAGAACTCAGTATATTTCACTTTTGGGACCTTTTATTGACCTGTTTCAGCCCTAAGGAAGCATGCAGAATGAAGGAAACCCTACAAAAGTAAGACTGCAGGGTGGGAGAGGCCCAGAATAATGAAGGAGAAGTCTGGTGTGTGTATATGTGTTATTCCTCATGTCTACTTAGCTGAAAAATGGACTCTATGAAGAGGACTATTTTATTCAGCTCCCGCCTTCCCATAGAGTGCCTTTGCAATATGCATCTTCTCCAGTTTCCTCCTTTCCCCTGGCTTCTTTCTCTCACAAGAACTCTGCTGTGGAGAGCTACAAAACTGCCAGTAGAATTTGGCACTCCTGTGTCAACATAGGCCCAAGTGTGCGGTAAAATACTTAGTCCCATGTTCTCTCCAGATTTCAAAATGAGGTTACAAGGCAGAAATATCCAGCTTCGACCAGTATGCACTCTCTAAGGATTACAGATGTTTGTTAATTGCTTCTCCAGATTTCTTGAAGCAAATGTTAAAACAGGGCAGGATGGCGGAGAGCCTAAACAATATAATCACGTCTATATATCTAATATGTAGGATTACATTATCAAATCAGAATGTGCTTTGATTTCTTTTTGCAGTTTTATAATAATGAAGAATGCAGCTGAAAAGGCCTGCAATAAATAATGTGTTATAGGGGGGTGGGGAAACTGGTTCCTAGATCATTGTTCCTTAAGTTAGGAATTCTAAGGAACAGTTTCGATGTGCAAGTAATTAGTTTGATTTCTTATCACTTGAACATATATATCCACCATATAATGAGTTAGACCAGTGGTTCCCAAACTTTTTCAGGTAACCGCCCCCTTGGTTCCACAAACTCATGTCCAGTGCCCCCTACCCTAAACTATAAAAAAAACATTATTCAGAATAGCAATTTTCAATGACCCAATGAGGAAGATAATAACAATAAAATTCAAAACAGTAACAATTAATTCAATATTTACTCAAAATCCAATTACATTTTTTTAGTTTATTCAATTAAACATAACTGAGGAACTTCACCCAGTGATATCATCTTTTCAAAGTCTGATAGTCATTTAGCAAGAATAGTAGATATCACATTTAGTAATATCTAAAATGTGATTTAGATATCACATTTTAGATATCTAGAATGTGATTAAGATATCACATTAGGTATCACATTTAATCAAAAGCACCAAAACGCTAATGAAGAGACATACCTGCTTGGTGTGCCCCGCTATGCCGGCTGCAAACAGAGGCATTCACTCTCTTTTCCCTCCCTTCCTCAGCAAGCCTGGGGCAGGTGTTTCCTATTTAAAGGGGCCGTGTTCCTCTGGATCCTGCTGGTCTGGGTGTCCGGGCTGAGCAGCGGCAGCGGCGGCTGGGTGGAGGAGTTGAGCTGAGAATGAAAAACGTGCCATACTGTGTGCGGTCCCTTTAAATGGGAAGCACCTGCTGCAGGCTTGCCAAAGGAGGGAGGGAAAAGAGAGCAATTGCCTCTGTTTTGCAGCCAGCGTGGCGGGCCACACCAAGCAGGGTATGTCTCTTCATTAGCGTTTTGGTGCTTTGGAAACATTTCAATTCACCTTTAAAAGGATTCTTCTTAAACAATATTAATACATGTGTGGATTCTTCCCCTATATGGCTTGGGACCAAACTACCTTCTCCCATAAAAATGTCCCTGGGTTTTAAGACCTTCTGGAGAGGCGCTTCTTGGAAAAGACCACCTTGAGTGCTCCCCTGCCACCCCTTTGCCTCTGAGCGCCCCCTATGCAATCCCACCTCTCCAAAGGTGCGGTGCCACCCACTTTGGGAACCACTGAGTTAGACTCTTGGGCCATCTAGTTCAGTACTGTGTACATGGCAATGGCTCCCCATGGTTTCATATAGGGGTCTTTTCCAGCCCTAGCTGGAGATGATGGGATCAAACCTGGGACCCTCTGTATGCAAAACCTCATGCTCTAACACTGAGCAACAGCCCCCTGGTTATTCTACATGCAGGGTCACGCATACATGTTATTCATCATCTGATGGCTGCAGCATGAAGTAATGAGTTACATGTGAGAATAAACTATTACAGCTAAAACACCACCCATAAAGCTTTCATAGCACCTGGTGCCCACTCGAAGAGAATCCCTTTCAACTGAATTGGTTCACACATCCAGCTGCTGCCCTAAACAGTTTGGGGCCAGGTTATTTGAAGGAACGCCTCCTCCCATATGTACTTGCCCGGACCTTAAGATCATCTACAGGGGCCCTTCTCCGTGAGCCCCTGCCAAAGGAAGTGAGGCAGGTGGCTACTCGGAGGAGGGCTTTCTCTGCTGTGGCACCCCGGTTGTGGAATGAGCTCCCCAGATTGGTCCGCCTAGCGCCTACACTGTACTCCTTTCGTCGCCAGTTGAAGACCTTTTTATTCTCTCAGTATTTTAACACTTAATTTTAACTTAAATTTAAATGTTACTGTTTTAACTCTTTATTTTAATCTTATATCAATTTTGCTGCACTGTTTTATCCTGGTTGTGCTTTTTATACTGTATTTTTTGTATTTGTGCTTTTAACCTGTTGGTTCTTTTATTATGGTTTTAATTTTTGTGAACCGTCCAGAGAGCTTCGGCTATTGGGCAGTATAAAAATGTAATAAATAAATAAATAAATAAAAGTCAAGTGATACACAAGCACGTGTGAACCAACCCAAGACATCATGCAGTTCGGAGTATGAACTGACACCCTTGTGCCAGAGGCTCTATGAACATTTTGTCTGTGGTGTTTAATAGGTCCTTCACGCACACATAGACAGGGGTGGGGGGCACAAAAAGGTCATCAAAAAGGGGCACGCAATGTAGCTGAAACCGTGAGCTTCTTTAAATGAGGATTTTATAGCATGCTCGTGACTGGCCACTCACAGATGTTCACAGGTCATTTTGACTACATAGTGATTCTCCTGCCGTCTCCTGCTCCATTGCTCAATTTTAGAAAACTCAACTCTTCTGGAAAACGTCAGTATTTATCAATATTTCCTTCCATGCGCAAGAGAAATTGCATTATAAAATGCCCACTAGAGGGTGGTGTCCCATTAAACCGCATTGAGACTGTACAAGCTACTTGGTCGCTGCTCTCTTCCTCATGTAATTACAACTCTTTGCGTAGGGGGAAGAGATGCAGGAAGCAGAGCCACTGTTAGGGAATGCAGTTTCCCCCATCTGAAGGAGCTCATTGTGGGAAAAGGGATATAAGCCATGATGTTCTGTGGTCCCCAAATGTTTTTGAAACAAGGGTCTTTGGTTTGGGGGAGGGGAAAAGGTTATAATTTAAAATGGAAAATGTTTGGTAACTAAAACTGCTTCTGTTCCAAGGATGGGCAACGCACTGCTTGCATACACACGCCACTGCCCCTCTGTGTGGTCCATTGCTAAATTTGCAGTGGTTGCAAAAAGAGAATAAACCTGGCAGTTTGTTGCTTAAATTTGGCAGCGGAGAAGCAACAAAAAAGACCTATTCAGGTGTAAAATCTCTTAAATTTTGGTAGAAAACCAGCAATTATTTCCCTGCCCCTGCTGCCTCACCACTGAATTTTGGCAGTTAATTTAGCAGTGAAGCAGCAGGTAGCAGGCATGCAACTCCCAATTAGTTCAGAGTCAGGGGGCCAGAGTGGCCCCTGGATGCCTAAAATTTGCCCACCCCTGTTCTATGCCTTCCTACTTTTCTGCTAGGGCAATTGGTATGACATAACCCCCGAAGTTTCTCCCTTACAAGCCTGCCCGTGCTTTAAGATCTTCAGGGGAAGTGCTTTTCTCAGTCCCACCACCACAGGCACTCCTGGTGAGAACGCAGGAGAGGGCCTTCTCGGTGGCTGCTCGAGTGCTCTGAAACTCTCTTCCCAGGGAAGCTAGACTGGCTTTAGGAGGCAGGCAAAGACTTTTTTTGTTCCGGCAGGCCTTTGACAAATAATCGGGACCTCTGTCTGTGCCAAGGATGTTTAAAACTGTCATTTAAAATGTTTTAATATTGTAATATATTTAATATATTTTTAACTTTGTATATTTCTATTTATAGGCTTTAAATGTATATGTTAAAAATTTGGTAAACTGCCCAGAGAGCTTCGGCTATGGAGTAGTATATAAATGATGATGATGATAATAATAATAATAATAATAATAATAATAATAAGAAGAAGAAGAAGAAGAAGAAGAAGAAGAAGAAGAAGTAATGCCATCTTGAGGCCCAGACTTGGACAAAAGTTGGAATAATAATAATAATAATAATAATAATAATAATAATTAATAATAATTTTAACTTTTCTCCTGTGTGCACATGATGAAATGGTCATGTGTTTGTTTTAATACTTGCTGAAGTCCATTTCCCCCCCCCCCCCCACGATGTTCATGTTTTATTGTTTCCAGAGGCATGGGAAACTGATAATATGCTTGTGCGTCAAGTACATCAAAACAACTGTGATTAAAATGCCCAGAGGAGACAGAAGTCAAACAGCTTCTGGTTCACCTAAATGGCTGCGTCCATTTCTCAGGTGATGAGCTGATAGCCTCTGGTGCTGAAGATATTCCTCTGGATGTGGGAGTCCTGCTAGTTGGAGATTCAGTCATGATTAATCTAGAGAAATGAGTTTGTGATAGGCATGACTATCTTGTGACTTTCCTGTCTGGTGTGTACGTGCAGGACGTCCCATGCCAGGTAGATAGGCTTGTAGAAATTCTGAAGGATTCAGAGGTCACTCTGATAGCTTCATCCCACGTACCTGTTTCCCTCGAATTATCTCCTACAGTGCTAAGCTGTCGCAGTTGTTGTTGCTGCTGCTAGCTAAATCACACCCCGGGCGGCAGCACTCCTAAGATCTTTTGCATACTGGGAAAAGGGTTTAAGGGGGGAAATGTAAAAAAAATCATAAAAAAACAATGGATGACCCAATCCGATTCAAATTTGGTATGCTTAAAGCTTTCCTTTATACTGTACCAATTTTGATGTCTTTATCTTTAAAACTTATGCAGATGTAAACATTTGTTTAATTTGAAGCTTAAGAGTATCAAATCCTGCTCCTGCGCCCCAGTGGCCGCTCGGAAAACATGCTCGGAAACTAGTAGCTAAATATCTTGATTCTTTCCCCTTTATAGCACAATTAAAGCAGGATGCATGGGAGTACTTCACAGTCAAAGCAGATTATAAACTGGAAAACTTCAGAGTACTTCACAATAAACGCAGATTATAAGCTGGAAAACTTCGGAGTCCTTTGCACGCAATTCACAGGGATTGCACAGTATAACGCTGGTGTGATAAAGCTCATAGTGCACATTGGTACTAATGGCATACAACCATATGGAGAGTTAATCATCCATATTTTCTACCTACACAGCAATGAGCATTTTACCAGATTCTCCTGCTTCCTCCAGTTTCTGATTGGGTTGGGTTGACTGTTAAAATGGTTCCCCATCCATCCACAAGCTTCTTTTGTTGCTGGAGAGAAGAGGTTATTTAAAATACAATTAACCTTTAAATACCCTACCAAAGTTTTTGAGCTGTGCATTTGGCCAGAAGGAGAGCTGCAGTGCGGATCTCAGGTGTGCATTTTGCAGACAGGAGACCTGCTTACTTGTGAGTGAACATGCAGAGGCTTGATATTTAGGATGATGTTTGGGAAAGTGCTGCTGAGTGATCCAGTCTGAGTGGACATGCAGAAGCCTCACCCTGCCTACTTCTGAGTAGACTTAAAACAGTGATAATCAAATTTGGCCCCACCCACTCTGCCTCTGGCCCCAGACACAGGTGGAATGCGGCTTTCGAGACCTTCCCCATTTTGCTGTTTGGCCCGCAGGATGAAAAAGGTTGCTCATGTCTGATGTAGGGACTCCACTGAGATGATTATCCTAACGTAGCTTAATCATCTTCATCTAGGTCCACACTAAGTACTGCTAGCGTTCATGGGGTGCGTGGGTGGGAAGCAGTGTAAAGTGCCATTTCAGGGGGTGCAACATTTTGTCCGAAAGAAAAACACTCCCCTAACCTTCCAGGCTCCAAAGAGACTCATATTTTTCTCAGTACATTTTTGACACGTGGGACACATGGAGTCGAAGCGGAGGAGGTGACTAGGGAAAACTTGTAGAATATAGAAAGCAAGATGTTTAGAAGGAGCACATTTTTTTTGCTTGCTCAGCATTTAAGAAAGAAAGCTCCTGCACACCAGAGAGAGAAGAAGTACTAAAGAGAAAGGAAGGAAAATCACTGTCTGTGGCCAAACAAATTGAGATGTGGAAAGGATATTGGGGAATTGGCAGGAAAGGCAGGCTGAATCTTCAGCCAAAACCGAGGATTTAGGCAGGCCCAAAGGGAAACTTGGTGATGATAGATGCATAGGACTCCCTAAGAGACTACCAAGGGGGGTGGATGAAGAGAGGGACAGGTTGCACAAAACTTGACACTCATATAATAAATTTCAAGCACAATTGCCAATTATTATTTTTTTAAATATGACCTCAATTATTCAGAGGCCTGGGTGAATTAGAACAGATTGACCAAAGGGACTTTCCGAAAATAAATATTCTAGTGGAACTGCATAACTTCTTTCTGAGTCAACGTGGAGCAAAAGAGCAGCAACTGATGTGAGGTGGTTCTTTGAGATGAGCCATCGGCCATGGATGTGGGGAAACCAAGGGTGGCAAGCAGAAAGTCGGCCCTTACCAGTAACTGCTAGGAGGCAGCAGTGGAGACAGCACATGTCTGAATCAGCTTGTGATGCTCCAGATGTTGCTGGACCTCAATTTCTAGCTAGCTTGGGTAATGGGGGTCATCAACATCTGGTGGGCCACAGGTTCCTTAGCCTCGATGAAAGTGTACACAGTTGTCGTGATGACTGCTGATGTCAGTGGGGTTCTCCTAACCAGTTTCTCCACCACCACTTCCTTTAATGGCAGGGTCTACCCTCCCCACTAAGTTTTCCCACAATGGCAGCCTGCTAATCATAGAATCATAGAACAGCAGAGTTGGAAGGGGCCTACAAGGCCATGAACTGCATCACTTGCTGGTGGTGGAGCACAGCATCATTTAATAAATTCCTCTGTTATCTCTTAATGAGGTGTTTTAAATATATGATAACAGAGTATCTCGTCAAGATCAGATCGCTCCCAATCTGGAAATCCCACCTGTCCATTCAAATGTTAATAAACGGCACGGGAGAGCATCCTACCTCTGCATCTCCTGGCCTGTTCCTCCATCAGTCCCTTTGCCTGTCCTATGGATAAAGCCAGAACCCTCCTCATTGCAGCAGTTGGAGAAAGACAATAGGCAAGTGTTCCAGTAAAGCAAAAAGAACACAGAAAGCTGCCTCATCTGGAATCATGTGAAACCACAGATTGTATAATGTCCGGAAGGGGTGTAGATACAAGGACACTATATTTGTGCAACTGTTACAGTTGCACAAATATCAAGTTGTCCCAATCAAGCTTGGCCCAATCAAACTGTAGCTATTGTGTTGTATGGGTTGGTGTCCTACTTTAGAGAGGACAGTCCTCTATTTAAAGGTGTGCTCACTCTTTGAAGACCCTAAGACGAACAAGCAGGAGGCCCTGAAGTTGCCCATCAACACTTAACACCCGGAGAGCGGACAGAGTAGGCACACAGGTCAGCTGGTCAGTCTTTTCCAATATGGTGGGATATATTACATTTCTATTTAAATTATGGTTACCGTTTCTAAATTTATATAATGTATGTATTTATTTTATTTATATCCCACCTTTTTTCCTCCAAGGAACTCAAGGTGGCATAATCCTCCCTGTTTTATCCTCACAGCAACAACCCTGTGAGGTAGGCTGGGCTGAGAGCCTGTGACTGGCCCAAAGTCATCCAGTAGGTTTCCATAGCCGAGTGAGGACTAGAACCTGGATCTCCCAACTCCCAGCCCCACATCTAGCCACTACACCACACTGGCTCTCAACCTGGGGATAAATTTACACATGCAAATGTTCTGCTATTTGGGTCCTTTTTAGTCCACTTTTTGAGGGCAATGCGCTTCTTCTCCTTTGGCAATGCACAAGTGTCCACCCTAGTCTGAAGCAGCACATGACTCAGCCTGGATCACAAGGCTACTGACAACCCAGCATTCTCCTGGATGCCATTACATAGGAGACTCCAGGTATATGATTTGGTCCCAAAGCGAATGAGAACAATGTGTTTTAGTATTACTTTTGGAAGGGTGAGTTTGTGAGAGAGAGGAGGGGAGGGGGAGAGAAAGAGAGAGTTCAATGACTAATTTATTTGTTTTCTAGGAAGGGATGCACTTGGAAGTATTTACCCTTTTAACATTGTAAAAACGAGTGTTATTTGTCATTCATGATGACCTTTGGGCTCCAGCTTTTTTCCCCTTTCGGTCATTCATAATGACCCTTGGTGTACAGCAACATAAACTGAATTCTGATTCTACTGGACTTGTGCTGAACCTATGCAGCCCCGTGCAGATTCAGCACTGCCCTTCCAGGTGCTAGCAGCCAAGGGAATTGGTCTCTATGTAAGGAATGAGCTGACATAAATTACCTCTTTTGTTTAACTTGTCTTCTGTTGCAGCTGGATGGCCTGCTGCGCATACTAACCTCCGTCGCTGGCAATACAGGACGATTTTTCATAGCAAGTCTTGCACACTTCATTATTTAAACATTTCCAAGGGACAAACAGAGGGTCACAGCAACCCAAGTTGTTCGCCAGAGAATGCAGCTGTTGACCCCTTAAAGAACCCTCTCAATAATTTGACATTTGCAAGAACTCTGGATATGCTTTTGACCGGTTGTATTTTCAACTGTCCCAGCAGCAAGCAAACTCTTAAACCCACCAACCCCCACCCACAAAGCCAAACCCTGTTGTTGAAAGTGTCGCTCATTTCCCCAAGGGAGAAAATATCATGGAGGAAATTATATATCTCCTTCAAAATGCGACCTTGGCCAAATCTTTTGAGTGGGATGAAATTTCCTAACCTCTGGTCTTACTAGTTGATTGATATGAAGGCCTTCTTATCCTGGTGAGCTGGCCAGTATGCTTACTTGAATCATCTGAGTATTAGCCATGCTTGATTTGAACACCCTGGAAGGCCCCTTCAGCAGGAATGTCTTAAGGATACACATTGAACATACCACATGGAACTATTACCTGAAAACTAGAACTACAAGCTATGCAGCTCATAAGTGCATCTTACTTAATTCAATGGGACTTACCTCCAAATCCTGTGCAAATCAGTACTGGATTCAGATCTGCTCAACAGATTTTGGGTTGAATCTGCTTTTTTTATATATTAAGGCTGCAATCTTATACCCATTTACCTGTGAGTAAGCCCCAAGGAAAAGGATAGGGCACCATAGTCAAATGCCATGGGAGGTCTTTGCTGAGCCCCAGTATCTCTTATTATGTGCTAGGGAAAAAATGTGCTAGAAATAACTGGTCATGTTTCTGGCAGATACACCAGGGCAATCCACTTGCCTGGAAGAACATCCTCCGAAACCAAACACACACATAGCCTCAAGACCGATTTTCACAAATACGTTTGAAATTATCCTAAAGTTTTCCTTTGAAAAACAACAACTCCTGAACAAACCCAGAAGTTTTGCTACATGAATTGGCATGTCTGTCCAGAGATATCCATCAACCCGGTAGGAGCAATTACCTTAAAACAGAACAATATGGTGAGAGTGTAGTTCCTAATGGCAGCAGAATGACTCAACTAGAAAGCATGGGACATGTGCGTGGAGTCTAACCTAATCTTATCAAGCTATGGATAGTGGAGACAGACATCTGAAAGTGAATGCATGACTCGCTTCAAGGGTCTGGTGAATCTTTCCCTTCACCTGCTATAATCAATATAAAGAGTAAATATTTACACACACATACCTGTCCAAAGCTAGATCTGTATTTTTTATGTTCTCCTAAACAGAATGACAGTGTGGATAATTAATAATAATACTAGAGAGCCAGTGTGGTGTAGTGGCTGAAGTGTTGGAGTTGGGAGATCCGGGTTCTAGTCCCTAAGCCATGGAAACTCACTGGGTGACTTTGGGCCAGTCACAGACTCTCACCCCAACCTACCTCAAAGGGTTGTTGTTGTGAGGATAAAATGGAGAGGATGATTATTATTTATGAGCCTTGGGTTCCTTGGAGGAAAAAAAAGGTGGGATATGCATGCATATCTATATAAATTTTTATATAGCTCCTATATAACATTTTATAGTGTCCAAATCACTTTACCTAAGTTATCTCAATAATGCTTACAACAACCACCCTATAGGGTATGTCTAGGCACGTTTAAGAATTTAATTTCAATTTGCAAATTACTCATTCACAACTCCAAGTGTGAACAAGAGTGCATGTTCTATGAAAATGTCCACAGATTCCCAAACTTACATTCCCTGTAAAAAAAAAAAAAAGTAAAGAAGTGCAAACTTTAAACATGCACACTTTAAGAACTAACACTTTAAAAAAATTCACGGAAGTGATTCGCTTTCCCTTACCCCCTCAATCCATGTGTGTGTCTTTTCTTTTTCTTACTTTTCTGTTTTCTTTTGGCAATTTGTATGAAAATGGCATATTTCCTAGAAATGTCCCTCAGCAGAAAACTGCAGAAGGATAGGTGCACGAGCTAGAGAATTATGTTGAATAGAACAATTTAAGACTCCCCCCTTCTCCTTTCGATTGACACCAATCGAACAGGAAAAAGGGACAAGAATGGATGATGGACCTGGTGCCAATAGTGGCAGAGGCAGAAGGATTTGATCATCCAACATTTTTCAAGCAAGCATTCTATGCTACACCCTCCAGGCCCCACAGACTCCACCAGACCTCTTTTAATATTCTCATTCTTGGGAAAGAGAACTAGGAAAGAGGGCCGAACACTGAATCGCTCCTGCGATACATTACTTCAGCATCCTTCTCCCAAAGGGTTGGAGTATCCTGGTAAAACTATTGACTGTAATCTGAAAGTAGAGCTCCTCCTCCTTTCTTTCCCTACTCTTCCCTCCTGATGTTTTCCTTATATAGAGAGCCTAAGGAGAAATGTAACATTTTTGGAGGGAGTCATAGTGACAGTGTCCCTATAAATCCTGAGTTTTCAGACTTGGTTAGCTTCAGGGGAGCCCTGCTTTGATGTGGACACCTCCCAAATCTGTCCAAATCAGTCTAATTCACTTCTGCCCTCAGGGTTCAGCCAACTCTCCCTGAATCTGATGCACACCTAGTTTCTAGCATTCATGGAAATCCTTGAAAGATGATCAGAAGTTGAGTAAAAGTGGGTAGGCTTTCATGGAATACAGCGTTACTTAGCTTCCCCTGCAATGTGCAGCTGCAAGCCTTTGGGGAGGATGGATCACCTATTAGGAACAGCCTTTCCCAGCCTGGTGCCTTCTGGATGTTTTGGACATCAACTCCCATCAGCCCCAGCCAGTGTGTTGGCAAACAATGCCCAAGAATTCTCTGCGGTGTGCAGGGGTTCTTAGGCAAGCAAACAGCAATGGAAATGCTCCCCCAAAGGACAGAGTTTGAAAACCATTGCGGCTATATTTCTCAGTGCTGAAAACTATTTCCAAGTACCGCCACAGAAATCAATAACACTATAGATGGATTAAGGGAGACGGAATATGGTGTCTCTTGATTATTATTTAAATGCCACGTCAGTGTGTTTATAGCTAGTTTATCTTGGAATGATTGTTTCCTTGTTAACTAGGCAAGGCAGTGAAATGATTGTCTACTCCAACGAAGAGTTGTTCCAATGCAGAGTCTGGGCTCCAACCATCCATAAATGATCTCTTCCCTGACTCATCTATAAGAGCAGAAGTAGTTTCCAGGCTAAGCAGCTGCAACATTTACACCCCATTCTTTCTAAGGAGCTACTTCCTAAACTGGGCTGCTATTCTCTTTGCTGTTTTGGCCATTGGATACACGTCCATCCAAGCATGGCCTATTCCCTGGTCTGTAATCAAATACTCCAGTGGATCCAGTGCTTTATTCATAGGTGTGCACAGCACATTTCATTAAGGTGTGCACCCACAGATTTTTTTTAAAAAAAGTTAAGTATTTATTGAATACTCAATCATAATGGACGTTATTTTTATTCATTAATTTATTAAACACTATAGACACTGATGCCTTACTCCGTGTTCAGCTTGCCTGACTGCGAGAGGGCTGTTGCAGGTGGGGGGGGGGGGCGGGGATGAAGAGATGCTCCTCAAGCCCTAGCACTGGTGGGGCTTTTGTGGTGACACTGGCCGGAGGAGGGACTGAAAGCTGATATAATGTATTTATTTATTTATTACATTTATATACCACCCCATAGCTGAAGCGCTCTGGGTGGTTTACAAAAGTTAAAAACAGTGAACATTAAAAAGTATACAAAATTTGAAAAACAACAACATAAAAACAACAGTATCCATTTAAAAACAACACTTATGGGGTCCATTAATAAGCTTTGGGGGCCCTCCTCCTGATGGGGAGAACATACCTGGTGAATTACCATTGCTTTCTGGGTCAGATCTCAACCTCATGTCATTTCGATACCATCCCATCATGGTGACAGTACTGTATTATCCCTCTTGGGCAGGATCTACACTACTGCTTTAAAGCGCTTTATAAAAGTTTTGACAACTGTTGGGGCCCAGGACACACACCATATACCATTGTCAAAACTGCTATAAAGCGCTTTAAAGCAGTAGTGTAGATCCGGTACATTTATACCTCGTAGGTCACACATTAACATCTGTTGCAGTATTTTTGGATAACGCAGAACAAAAAGGAAGAAATAAAAAAAAATACAAACATCTGTATTTGTAGTGGTGGACGTGGTAGCTCAACATAAAAGATTTCTGTTATATATATATTTTTTAAAAAAGGAAGAAATAACACTAGAAAAGTGATCTATGGAATACATTATGTGCCCCAACAGTAATCAGTGCATTTCAATCCTGAAAACAGCATTTTAACAGCATTTAACAACGTTAAGTTTGTTTTTAATGGACCCCACAATTGTTGTTTTTAAATGGATACTGTTTTTATATTGTTTTTATGTGTGTGTGTGTGTGTTTTTAAATTGTATACTTTTAATGTTTACTATTTTTAAATGTTGTAAACCACCCAGAGAGCTTCGGCTGTGGGGCGGTATATAAATGTAATAAAATAAATAAAATAAATAATAAATAAAAAAGCACTAGTGTAGATTTAACCCTGAATTGAACTGGACAACTCACTACCATGAATAATACCACTATTATTAGCTTAGGTTGTTGTTGTTTGAAAGGGTAAGAAATTTATTGGAAGAATACCCAGTTTGATTCAACAAATAGTCGTTGATTTCTTTTTAAAGCAGCCTGTCTAGCATAATGTAAGCACTAATTTGAGTATTTAAAACTTCCATATAGTCTTTTCAATTATCTGTATTTGAATTCTAAATGCCAAATGATGTTATGTTTCCCATTTCCACTAGATGGCATCCCATACCTCAAGATGAAGATTTGTCAGTCTCTTTAAAGGTTTACAAAGTATTTTTTAAAAAAAATAAAATAAAATAAACAAATACTTTTGTTTGGAGTAGGATGGTAGCTTCACATTAAAAAAAATGAAGGGAGGGGAAGGGGTGGGAAAACTCATTTAGAAGACCTGAATAGCAAAACCAGGATAAGAACAAGTATCTATTACAACATGATGAACCCAGGTTCTGTTACCATTACATGATTGGCAGTGCTGGATTTGGAATCCAGGACGCTTTAAGGTTGATGCATGTCAGAACAGTTCTACGTGTTGTATAGAATGAGCCTGCTTGGGTTTTAAGGTCTTCTGGGGAGTATCTTCTCTAGGTACCACCACCATTGGACGCACATCTGGTGGCGACATGTGGGAATGCCTCTTTGGTGAATTAACCAGGAAATCAACAACCTGATTTGTAAATCAGCCATGTGTTTTGCAGATGTTGAGGTGCTAATTGGTTGATCCAGTCTCACATATAAAGATGGAAACTGCCGAGGCAGGAATGGTATACCTCGTAGGTGTGAAAGAGCTGTGCACTCTCATTCCCCTCCAAGCGCTGGGCTGAATCAGGGGAAAAGGAATATCCAGCTCTTTTGATGCACACATTGGCCTGCTTCAGACAACATGCTAAACCATGTTGCTTAACCAGAACATTTTGTGGTTAAGGAGCATAGTTTAGCATGTTGTCTGAACCAGGCCATTATGTGGGGTAGTCTATAGGTTCATCAACTGAGTTTCCTGTTAAATCCATAATGTGTGAAATATCCTCAGTAAATGCTGATATGGGACAGTGTTGTGCTATCTCAAAGAAGCCTTCATCAACAGTTAATTTTTTTTTCTAAGGCCTTTGCTAGACCTACCGTTAAATCTGCGACGGAGGAGGGGAGAGCCCGCCATGCAACTATCGTGGGCTGTCGCAGTACTCCAGATGTCACGTGTTACGAGATCAAGAAGAGAGCCATTTTGTCAGCCATTTTTTATTTTCTTAAAGGGGCAATGCGCACGAACGCTTGTGCGCTCAGGTAAGGTTTTTTTAAATTAATTTGATTTTCCCGCTCTCCCCACCCTGCCCGCGATGGGCGCAGCTTCTCCTGGCTGCATGTGAGTAATTGCGCAGAGCTGGGAAAAGCCACGGAATAGGCTACAAGCTCGCGGTCTTGGGCTTAGCCCGAGACTGTGGGAAAAACCGGGGCCAAAGGGAAGGCTAATATCCTGGGGCTAGGCAGGGTTGATCCCTGCCTCAGCCCGGGATCCCCTGTGCGTCATCTGGATGCACAGGGACGATCCCGGGTATCACCCCAGGATATAGCCTGGTCCAGCAAAGGCCTAAGAATCCCACCATCCATCACTCCTCATAATCACTAAACTCCTAGAAAAGGCTATACACCAAGCAAGATATTGCACTATGAAAGCAGTATATACAAGGCAGGACTGCACCAAGCAGGGTTTAGTGGTATGAAAGTGGTATATGGTCAGTGTCAATGGGCCCCAACAGTTGTCAGTGCACTTCAATACCACTATAAAGCAGTAGTGTGGCTCCTGCCTTTGATATACCACTCCCATAGTGTAATATCCTGCTTGGTGTAGATTAGGCCAAGGTCCCACCACCCACCCAGGAAAGAAAATCATTACAGAGGATTGTCTCAAGCCTTAGCTAGACCTAAGGATTATCCCAGGCAAATGGAGGGGTCGTCCCTGCCTGCTCCCGGGATCCCCTGTGTGTCATTTGGATGTACAGGGACGATCCCGGGATATAGGCCTGGTCTAGCCATGGCCATAGATTTACTGGGACACCCTGCTGTTTACCCAGCCATGGGTGAGAGAAGTAAGAGTTTGATTCTGCAAATGATCCTGCATCATGAACCCACTCACTTGATAATGTGGGTGTCAGCTGGCAGAATGCTTTGAGCACAAGGCTGTTAAGAGCTAACTGGAACCGGTGGCCCAATTCTGCTGAAGTTGAATAGGATGGAATAGAATCCAGCTGACCCCATTTTAGTAATATTGTTCCTCCAAGGTATCTCATGAATTTTAAGGAAAAGAGGAGGGGGGAAATCTACAATAAATCCTTCTCAGCATGTAAATTGTGAAGGAAAGCAACTGCAGATGCATTTGGTTCTTCACAATGCCTAGCAGAATCACAAAGATTGCTATGCACTTCAGTAATAGGAATACTTGATAGCACAAATGCCTGTGGTAAAATACCTAGTCACAGCTATACATTCAAGAAGATAATGTCTACTTATTTAGGCACTTGCTGGAACAGAAGTGCTTGTTAAAAGCAGAATTGGAAAAAGCTGTAGGGTCTTGGGGGATCCAATCCATTGTACTTATCCTTTAAGAGTGGGTTGCCTCCCTAGGGAATTAGTCTGAAGTCCTGGAAAGCTACAATCCAACACAGAGTTAAGAGACAATTGAGTCTTTTGATTTAATCTGGGCCAAATTATACTTTCCCCTCCTTTTTGTGGCTTGGATGTCCACCTTCAATGGTGGTACTGATCAAAATGTCACTTTAATCATTCATGATTAGCAAGTCTGGCCCTTGCTTGGGTCAAGGCTAAAAATCCAGCTGGCTTATTTTAAAAACCCTGCAAAGTCCATTTGACCAGAGATGATAGTGGGGACTCTTTTAACAGGGGACTTCATTCCTTATTATTGATCAATATCAATTATCCTTTGTTGCTATGACATTTAACCATTTTTCCTTTTCCCTGATTCATCATTCCTTGCCTTGAAATAAGTTATTTTTTAAAAAAAGAAAGTTCCACAGTTATCTCTGGTCAAATAACTTTTGTACTACTGAAATCTAATAATAATAAAATAATAATAATAATAATAATAATAATAATAATAATAATAGAACAGAGACAAGAGTATGATGAGTGTACATAGTACAGACAATGATGCCTCTGTCACTTCTGCCTGTTACTCTGGAAAGCTACTGCAACTCAGAGCAGCCAATATGGAGATAGATGGAGAAATAGTCTGATCTGGTATAAGTCTGCATTTCTGGCCGTTGCTAGACCTACCTGATAATCTGGTAGTGAGGAGGTGCCAGCCATGCTAGAAGTAACGCAGGCTGTCGCTCCAATCCACACGTCAGACGTGACGGGCTGCAGGAAAGCCCCATTGTGTCCGCCATTTTGTTTGTAGTGTTAAAGGGCCGGGTGCACAGGAGTGCACCAGCAGCAAAGGTAAGTCTTTTTTAGAAAAATCATTCTCCCCACTTCCCCCCTACCCCGACCTCCCCCCTAGCTCCGATGTCCCTGCCCCCTGGTGCACCCTGATGGCCACAGCGCTCCTGCAGAGTGTTGCGCCCAGCCCACCGCTTGTCCTGGCTATTCGTAGTAATTGCGGTAGCCGGGAAAAGCAGCGGAATGGGCTACACGCTCACAGTCTTGGGCTCAGCCTGAGGCCGCGGGATATACCAGGCTACAACTGTAGCCAAATACCCCAAGGCAAGGGAGGGTTTCCCCTGCCTGACCCTGGGATCCCCTGTGCATCTTCTGGATGCACAGGGGTGAGCTTTGGGTGAACCCCAGGCTAAACCCTGGTCAAGCAACGGCCTCAGTTTCTTATTTTACAGCATCAGTTCATTTAAGAGATTCTAGAAAATATTAAGTAGTGCTGTGCTGAAATTTTTTCTCATGAGAATTTCAACCTTTCTCATTCAATTTGATAGAAAAGAAATTGGTTTCAAAAAGAAATTCAAATGAGAAGAAATTTCAGAGAAATTCTCATGGATTTGGCTCAGGGTTCTTGTGTATGTCCTGTCTTTCATTGTACAGTCATCTTTCTGACAGCCCTGTAGCTTTCCACACTTCCCACCCAGAGGAAGAAGTCATGAATTTATTCCTCCCATAGGTCTTTTTCAGATCAAGAAGTGCAGGCAGCCTGGGATACTATAGAGCAATGGTGAGATGTGTAATAGAAAGAATAATATAGACAGTACCCCCAGCCACCTTACAGGGATTAGATACATTCAAAAACACCACCGACACAAATTCAAAATAAATTATAAACTGCCCTGAAAATGAGACAGAAAAATGAAAGCCCCTTTCATGGAGAAACAAACCTTTCAGGATATCCCTGAGATTTTTCTTTTCTTACCTTCTAGAAATAAAATGACATTTTCAGAATTTTATCCACAGCAGGTAGGCTTAGGAATTGATGAGCACCTTGAGGCACCTTTATGGTGATTGGACATTCCTGTCCCTCAGGGTCGGATGACCTTGCGGCATGGTACAGAAGGCCTCTGGGGCTAACCAGGCTCCTCCATCCAGAGAAGTGTGGCACCAGGAGAGGGTGACTCTGAAAGGCAGTCTTCTACACCAGGTGGGTGTGGCTTAAGGAAGCAGTGGGAGCCATTTCCCCACCTTCTCTGGAGACAGGATGGCTTAGCTTAATTGCTTGCAGGGTGTTAGCCTGCCAGGACATGAGCAAGCTGGCATTCTGCACTAGCATGTTACCCCTCTGCAGGTATTTGGTTAAAAGCTAAATAAAATGTGTCTTCAATTCTATCCAATACTTTATAGGACTGTTCAGATGTCATGCTAAGCCATGGTTAGGCTGCTAACCATTTTGCAGCAAATGGTTAGTGAGCGTGTTTAAACTGTGGTTATGTAGCCACCATGGTTAGGAATGGTTCACATGACACACTAAGCCATACTGTTTAGCTCAAAATGCTTAACCACCATAGCTTAGCATGTAATCTGAACAGGGTCTATGTCTTTTACTTCTTAAAATACAATTGTCAATCACATTGAAGTGACACCTCCATAAGTATGCAATCCTTGCCCATTTAATTGGAAGTAAACTCATTGAATTCGGTGGGACTTGTGAAACATGTAGAAAATTGTACTAACAGGGATCTATAGATGTGATTGACATAATTTGAATTATTATGTTGTCACATATGGATCTGTGTTGAGTATCAGCCTGTCATGTTACAATATAAATGCTGAAATGACCTTAGTGTTAGTAGCCTTCAGCTAACTTTAGTTTTACATAATCTTCAATTTTACACAGCCTTCAGGACAGTGGAAACTAGTTGCTTTATAGAATTTGAGAATCTAGGAATTTGGAATTGGAGCCACTTGGTCTGTGGAAACCCTTGGAAGAGTGCCCTAAGTGAATGTGTTGTTACACATGTTGTAACTTCAGATCAAAGAAAAGTTGCTACACATTTTATGACCCATGAAGCAAGCCACTTGCCATTTGAAAAGCTGTCTTAGGTGATTTTGAGATACCATGGGAGATATATATCTGTGAGAAATGGTTACTGAAATGCTTTGACTTTGCACAAATGGACAAGTCAAGAGATTATATTCACAGACAAAATGGGGTACAAACTCCATGGCAGATAAAAGGGATGACTTTATCATTTATTGGGATCTACACAGTAGTCTTATGCTGCTTAATATATATTTATTGATTTATTGATGGTTTATAACAACAACAACAATAATAATAATAACATTTTTTCTTTAAATCATAATTAGGGGAATATGTTACATATTTATATTGCTGTATTTCGTAATAGTTTTTGTTGAACTTTCAATAAAAAAAAGGATTCTGAAAAAACGGTTGGCCACAGTGTGAACAGAATGCTACACTAGATGGGACCTTGGTCTGATCTAGCATGTTACTTCTTATGTTAACTCAAGTTACAGATCATCGGTCCTTGTGACTTGATCAGAGGGCTGATGTATTAAAACATTCTCAAGTCAAAAAGCAGTCATACTCTGCAAAACAGTAGGACATCACAGGTATCAAGAAGTGCTAAAGTTTCACTCAGTGGTTGCAGATGTCCCTTCTGGTGTTTGGGGGATTTTGTTTGGTTTACAACCGCAGAGGGGCAAGATTTACCATTAGGACTATGAACACCTACCCACTTTTTATCTCACATATCTTTATTATTGCCTTATTTTTAGCAAATAAACAGATGCAATGACTCCCAAGCCTTTAGAGACAGCTGTTTGGATTTTCATGTGTGCTGGATTCCTTATGTGAGCAATGGCCTCTTTCTACGGAAGCTGTCTTTTAGAAACTATTTATTGATTGCTCCAAAAGTCTAACTAACCGTGAAACAACATGTATGTTCACTCAGAGGTAGGGCCCGTTCAGCTCAGTTACTTTACTTCTAATAACAGATAAACTACACATTATGTTAGCTGCCTCTTTTCTTTTTATCTACTTGCAAGTAAGCACATGGAACCTCTGTGTGCAGGGGGAGGAGAGATTTAAACTTTGCCCCAGCTGCTTTCCTTCCAAGATCCTCCCTGCACGAGGTTTAAAAAGAAAGAAGAGAAAAGCCTCCATTTGAAACATTGGTTTCTTTCTTTTTAAATGGAGGCCTTTTTCTTTCTATTTAAAACTATCATACTGGAGTAGGAGGGTGATTTTGGAAGGATAGCAGTTGCGGGCAGGTTTGCAGTAGTCTGATCTATATCGGATAGGGTGACCATATGGAAAGGAGGGCACAGCTGCTGTATCTTTAACAGTTGTATAAAAAAGGGAATTTCAGCAGGTGTCATTTGTATGCATGCAGTACCTGGTGAAATTCCCTCTTCATCACAATCACTAAAGCTACAGGAGCTATACTAGAGTGACCAGATATAAAAGATCCCAGGGCTTCTGCAGCTTTAACTGTTGTGATAAAGAGGGAATTTCACCAGGTGCTGCATGTATATAAATGACACCTGCTGAAATTCCCTTTTCCACACAAATGTTAAAGATACAGGAGCCCTGTCCTCCTTTCCATATGGCCACCCTAATATTGGAGCCCTGCATGGTTTGTTCTGAGTAAATAAAAAGTAAAAGGGCAGCTTCACACTACAGGTTTAATATAAAACGTAGTTTGGCATAGTATGTAGTGTGCATAAGAGTGCATCGTAAGAATGCAATCTTATACATGTCTACTCAGAAGTAAATCTGTTTGTGTTCAGAAAAGTAGGTGTAGGATTGCAGCAAAGTGGCTCTTTACTTCCGTGTAATTACTGCTCAACAGTCAAGAGAAACACATAAAATACTTAGCCTTCATATTTAACTCAGAAAATATAGACTTTAAAAGGCAAATATACTACTATGATTTTAAAATATGTTTGTTAAAAATCCCATTTCCTCAACAGAAAATAGGATTATTTGTTTGAGCAACATACAAAAATAATTCAAAAGAAAAAAAAATCATTTTTCCAGGAAAAAAGCAATGTCTTTTTATTTCACTGTTTTTAATTTACTCTGCTAAGGTACAGTGGGGTGCAACAGAAGTGTTGATGTGACTGAAAAGTCAATTTTATTGTGTAAAAGATGGCTGTATGAACCAGTCTTTAAGCCAAACATCTCC
The DNA here is from genome assembly GCF_023053635.1 of Elgaria multicarinata webbii. Classification (NCBI taxonomy): domain Eukaryota; kingdom Metazoa; phylum Chordata; class Lepidosauria; order Squamata; family Anguidae; genus Elgaria; species Elgaria multicarinata. The sequence continues at coordinate 31,637,746 of NC_086175.1, read as the reverse complement.
ATCATACTGCCCTCCAGTTGATTTGGACTACATTTCCCATCCTTCCTGTTCTTTAGACATGTTGGGGGCAATGGGAGTTGTAATCCAAAACATCTGGTGGGCATCAGGTTGGAGAAAAGTGCATTAGCACTATCTCAAGCTTATAACACAGTCCCAAAATGCCTGCATATTCAGAATTTGACCAGTAAGACAAAAACTTTTTTCAGAACAGAGAAGACATTGGAATTTTTAATTAGCAGAGACCATATTTCTTGGCCAATTGTAAAAGCCAAGTCTGCTGCCATCTGCAGATGTTCTGCTGGTGTTTTCTCCTGCTTTATTACTGGATGGAATTGTTTTGATTTGGCAAATGCTTTCATGCTAGCTCTTCTGAGACTTTGTCGATTTATGATTATTTCACAAACTCATGATGTGCAGGATTAAGTATTTTGTGGGTGGTGGTAGTAAAATGTATTTTTGTACTCAGCCTAGGAAGGGTTTAGTATCCTTGTGAGCTTGTTTACATTGGTAATTATAACAGTATCATTTAAAATTTAGAGCGGAGCTGAAATTGCACCTGAGAACACTGCCCAGAATCTTGTGCAACTCGGGGAAGGGGTGACAATGACAAAACAAACAAACAAACAAAAACAAAAAAACAAAACAAAAAACAACAACCAGAGTCCTTCAGCAAGTAAATTAATGTGGAAATGGATCCCTGATAGTAGGAGTTTAAATACTACCGCTATAGCATTGCCCAGGAAGGAAACTAAGAGGATTTTAAACAAACCAAACCGAACACTCAGATGTGTGCAATATTACCTTCACCACTTGGCATGACGTTACAGGTGAGTGGCTTACCTGGTGGTTACATCACTACTTCTTCTTATACTTCACTAGAGTGGAAGACAGACTTATATTTTAAAAAGGACTTGCAGCAAATGCTTCATCCTATCTTTGAATATCTGACATACATATCAGGCAATCATATGTGAATAATTTATGCCAGCAAATACTCAACTGACTTTGCTGTCTGTCTTGCCCCTTGCTCCATGCTTTGGGTAAGTTACCCGGTTTCTGCAGCTGCAAACCTGCTCTTGAGAGCGGGGCAGCGGGGAGGAGTTGGGTTCTTGGTATCACAGGCATAAGCAAATAAGCACTTATCTTTGCTTGGTTTGAGCTGCTCACCAGACCCACGGCAATTGACTGACCCTGTTTGCTGCACCAGCAAGCTGCTGGATGATTTGTGGACAGCCAGCATGTGGCAATCCATTGCTCTAGCAGCCATTATTTTGTGCAAAATGGCAGCTAAGCCTTTTATGTAAATTGCCAGTTTGAGCGAATGGCAGCCATAAATAGGGCCAGTTACGCAAAATTATAGACAAATGCTTTAATTCATACATTTACACATGCAATTTTGTGTAAATGGGTCTATTTATAGCTGTCGTTTGTGCAAAATGATGATTTACCCCCAATTTTCTGCAAAAATGGCAGCTCATGGGTAAGTGTGGGGTTGGTGGATGGGGGTCCAGGGGGCTGAGTGGGCAGGAACCCAGTAAGCCTGAGCCCCCAGCTGGACTCTCATGCCATCCCTATCCACAGCCAGCTGCTGCTTGCAGAACCCAATTTCTCAGAACCGTAAGGCATTGCAACATTTAAACTTAATATTGACTGGACACCCCCAAGCTGCCTCTACTGCTCCATACATGTTATATTTTTGTTTTCCCTAAAGCAGGGGTGTTGAACCTCTTTTAGCCTGAGGGCTAAATTCCATTTTGGAGAAGCTCTCAGGGGCCACATTTCAGTGGTGGGTCAAAGGCAAAGGGGTTAGTCAAAATACCAGCCTAGTTTGGATTAAAGCTTTCATCACCAGTAACTAAACTTTAGAAGAGGCATTTCAACCTTTTAAAAAGGGGAAGTAAGCCACAAAATCCAAGAAACCTGCAAACCATCAGTGACTGGGGATAAGGGATTGGTACCAGGGATGTGGGGTGGGTGGGTGTCCATGACCCTGTCATAAGAAGAGCCGTGTTGGATCAGACCAGGGGACCATCTAGTCCGGCATTCAGTTCACACAGTGGCTGATAAGCTATTGACTGGAAACCCAGAAGAAGGACATGAATGCAACAGCACCATCCTACCCATGGTCTCTAGTAACTGGTGTACATAGGCGTACTGCCTCTGATAATGGTGGTAGCACATAGCTAAGAGGAGTAGTAGTCATGGATAGCCTTCTGTACTTCACCTTCTTTGCTTCCATCTGATATGTGATAATCCAGCTTCTTGTTTCATAGCACTTTTTTTTTAATAGTTTAAACGTTAATTAGAGCTAGTTCAGTGGCATAGGGTGTGACTACTGAAACTGAGCTTCTGTGAGATAATTTACAAGATGAATTTACATGATAGGATCTATAGTGCTGCATGTAATAATCAGCAGCAGTCTCAGAACTGCTTGTTTTCATGGAGCTATGGTCACCATTTTGCTATCAGGGATCAATTTTCTTAGGTTACCTCATCACCTAACAGAGTATGTTGTGATAAGGATCCATGGCCATGGGTAATCTTGGATAATGGCTTCACACACTCAAGCAATAAGGTCATTAACTGCAGCTGTAATGGGAAAACAGTTAAGGCCTTCTGCTGAGAAATCTAATGCAATATAGCTGCTAAATTCCCTCCCAAAGTTACCTCAGCAGCACAGAAGCTGCTGCGGTGGGTCTCCTTCCTGTACTCTCCAGTCATGTCAGTGTGGTGTGAGAGCTAGTGTGGTGTAGTGGCTAAGGTGTTGGACTGGGAGTTGGGAGATCTGGGTTCTAGTCCCCACTGGGCCATGGAAACACACTGAGTGAGTGACTTTGGGCCAGTCACATACTCTCAGCCCAACCTACCTCACAGGGTTGTTGTTGTGAGGATAACATGGAGGGGAGGAGGATTATGTATGCTGCTTTGGGTTCCTTGGAGGAAAAAAGGCAGGATATAAATGTAATTAATAATAATAATAATAATAATAATAATAATAATTCCAAAGACACAAGGTAGGATCATAGATGTGGAGCATAGTTGTGTTATGTGATCTGGGGCTTCTGATATACTAGGCCACAAAAGGACAGGAAGAAAACTTGCTGAATGGCTTCCACATTACTGAGGTAACATTATGCTACATTAAGTCTCTTAGCAACTGTACTGAAGGTTCCTTAATTGTCTGTCTACTCAGGCTGGGATTATTTATTTATTTATTTATTTAGAGTATTTTTATCCCGCACCTCAGCCAAAAAGGCTCTCAGAGCGGCTTATAATTGATTGAGAGCCATTGAACACAGTGCTTGGCCAAACATTTTTCTTTCACATCTTTCCAGCCATTCTCATTCAATTGGATAGAAAAGAAATTGCTTTCGAAACAATGACCAAAGGAGAAGCACATCTCATGGTGAGGAGGGGCAGGACACTTTTGCTTACCCTTAGCTGTGTGTGTGTGTGTGTGTGTCCCATATTTCATTGTACAATTCCTCCATTATACAAACTCTCCATCAGGCTGCAGGCTTCCTTCGCTTCCCACATATCAATTATAACTCAGAGGAAAGCATAATGTTATATCTCCTCCCCTATGAGGCTTTTTCAGATCAGCAAGCATGGGCAGCTAGGGAGGCTGAAGAATGACAGAGATACGTCTAATAAAAATAAATCACCCAAGCAGCATCCATTGCCACCCCTCAATGATAAGTTAAGCTCCAAAACACTACCGAAAGAAATTCTAAAGCCCTGAGAAAACAGAAGCCTAATCATGGGGAAAGAAAAGTTTCAGAAAACTGGAGGACAGATTTTGACACCATATTAACTCCAGCTCTTTCCTAGAGCTGGATACAACACTGCTCCCTCTCACACCCATTACAGGGATTGCGGAGATGAAGTAGTATTATAAGCAACTGTGTTACATACAAGATGAATCCACAATCAGGCTCAGAAATGTAACATATGGCAGAGCATGGGGATGTGGATCCTGAAGAATAACAATAAGAATGGAGCCAAAAATCTGGCCATTCTGGGTCCCAACACAAATTCCCCACACTTGAGAAGTGCTGAAATAGAGGAGGAAATTGACAGGTTCTTCGCCAAGTACAGAATATGGCTCTGCTGTGGTAAATGAAGTAGTGTGTGGAGAGGATGAAACTGACAAAAATATTTACAACAGGAATACATAGTGGGCAGGCAAACTTGTGAAAGACCATGGCTAATTACCAAACCATTTGTGCATATTTAAAATCCAGACAAATGATGTTAAACACCACCATCCCCATAATCTCATTTGCACAAATTGTAAGGCAATAAGAATAAGAATCTAATTTGTGCAAATCACAGTAACCCCTCCAAAATAAAATAAAATAATAATAATAATAATAATAATAATAATAATAATAATAGCCTCAATCCCATTTGCACAAATCACCATTGTCATTAAATAAATAAATAAATAAATCTATGAACTGGATCAACTCAGTACAGATTGAGTCAACACCAGCAGAGAGAAACGGAACGAAATCCACCAAGACCAAACCAATAAAATCTGTTGAGATTTCACCTCCAAAATGGAATCCTCATATATCCCTAGGTGAACCTGACCTCCAAGGAACTGTTTGGAGAATGTTTCCTCTCCCTGGAGAAATTTGGTGGAATTTTATTCCCATTTTTTTCCTGCCGACAAATAGGGTGGAGAATTTCAAGAGGGCATTTGTAAATGGCTGTAATTGAAGACCCATTGAACACAGTGGGCCTTCTGCATAATTTCACATAGGATTGCACTGCCAAGTGATGTACATGTGTCCTCAAGCCATTCTGTTGTGACTCACTTAAGGCTGTCTCTATTGAGAAGCTGTCTTCCACTGTAGACTCACCCACTAAACTCCAATCATATCTGTTTGATTTGCGATGGCTCATTTGTCTGCAGCTGGCTAAAGCTGCAAACTTATACCCATTTTTGGAAGTAAGCCTCATCCAATTCAGTGAGGCTTACTTTTGAGTAGATGAGCATAAGATTCCACTGTAAGAGCATAACCTATAAGCCAGAAAATCCCCAGATTTAATTTCAGCTTGGCTATGAACTCAGTAGAAGACTTACGACAAATTGTTATTCTCTTCATCCCTGTCTACCATATGGGCGTAATAATATTGATCTGCTTTATAGGAATGGTGCATGGATGACTAAGCTAATGTATGTGAAGTGCTCTAAGCAACTGAAATGTGCTGTATAAGTTCTGGATTCTTATTATTAGTATACATATTATTCATTTTCCATAGGCCTTTCAAGTCTTCTTTCATTTCACTGCCCACATATGGCTCATAGCAGTTCTCATTGAATCCTTTTTCATAGACCAGATGATTCATAGTCTATTTGTCTCTCTAGTGTTCTGTTTCATATTGTTACCACTACTTCATAAAATAAATCAATAATACATATGCACCTTTGTTGTATATCTAAACCTTTACAGCAGCTCCTTTCTACTGTGCAATAAACAATTAATATTGTTCAGAAGCACAGTGAAATGGATTCACTCCCAATATTGCTACAGGCAGAGATTGTATGGTGCATATGTTGTATGTGTATGTTTTTCTTTAGGTCATCTATACTTTGTTTACTATATGTCTGACTCCTTGATACCCTTTTCCTTAAGAAGAAGCAAGACTTTTAATTATGGATGGCACTGATACATTGTAAGCAGTAAAATCAATACCAAAACTCATGAAAATATTCTTATGGTTCCAGATAGTAAACCCCAGTCATGCAAACGGCATAAACATTAAATCAGTAGTCTTTTCACAGACCGCAAGCTTTGTTCCATCTCCCACTCTGTGTCAATTATAGGAGTTGATTTAAAACTGTAACGTGAAGGTTATGGCAAAATGCTATACAGTAGAGTTTGGGATGTGAGAATCAGCAAAATATGAACTTGTGGAAGCTTTTTGAATTCTACCTTGAAGCCTATTCCGACTCATATCCATACCAGATTGTGAGCTTTGCCCTTTTCTTTTCACACAGACATTTTTATTTTCATGGGTATTTTCCCCCAAACGCACACATATATTTTGTGCATTTTTTGAAATATCAGTACATCTCTAGTAGCAATCCTAATTAAGCACTAATGTGGTTGACTACACAGGGATTTAAACCCAGAGTTTTAAGCAAGGTTGTTGCGAGTGTTCAACTGGTAGGCCAACAGACACCCCACACATGCACATCCGTTCCCCTGGACCCAGTTGGGGGTGCTGGGCATGAGCGCAGATCTGCACCTGAGTGCTTGCGAGGCCCCTGTGAGTGCTTGGCAGCTATCTGCTGACATTGTGCACTTCCACCCCTGAGTTAATGGTGGCAACCATTAGCCCAGTGGGAGGAAGTGCACAATTTCCGGAGCCTTCAGAAATTGCGGATTTCGCCCCACTGTGACAGTGGTGGCCATAATGGCTTCAGTAATGCAACAGCAGAGCATTTACCCTTGTGTTAATGGGGCCTTTGCAGCTGCCATTGACCCAGCGGAGTGAAGTACACAATTTCTGGAGGCTCCAGAAATTGCGCACTTAACCCCCATTTGTGATAATGGCAGCTGCCATTAATGTAGCAGGGAGAAGTGTGTGATTTTGGCAGCCAGACTGTGTGGCTGCCAACTGCTTGCCGAGCCAAGACGAGCATCAGAAGAGGCTCATATATCCCAGAGAAACAGTGAAGGACGAGCGTTCACCAAGGCAATTTTGCCCACCCCTACTTTTAAGAGCTAAGAACTCAATGCTCTGGGCTTGGATGGCTAAAACTAAATTTTGGTTTCTCCCACATTTTTTTTTATCCCAAGTTCTTTCAATTATGAATATGAATAAATTTGTGAATGTTGGTAAATTCTTACAAAAACAAACTGAAAGGAAATTCTTACCCATACCTAGATGCAGGGGAGGCGGGAGGGGGGCAGCAGGCAAAAAAGCAAGCAGACAGGAAGATATAGAAATTGGCAGACTAGGAGGTGGAGAGGTAGGGAGAAAGAAAGAAGTGGAACACACAGGCTGATAAAGGTACCTAAAATAAAACAAAGAAGTCATAAAGGCAAATTCTAGCTATAGCTTTGAGGGGTGGGTGGGAATACAAGCTGGACCTGGAAGCATTCATAGCCTGATCATGTCCAAAGCAACCAACTGGCTGCCTGAAGGGGTGAACCTTACCTGAGAGAATAATCAACCCTCATTATAAGGGCTATTGCCATGCTGACCAGGAGAATCCTAGTTTAATCCTAATTGATCCTCATAAATGGCTACTGTGTCCATGTTGGAAAACTAGACTCCTGCTGCTACAGCAGATGGGAAAAGAAGATGAGCGAGATGACGGGGAAGAACAGACCAGGAGGTCCAGAGACTACATGCTCTCCTGCTACTTCATCTTCAGATTGGAATCTGAAGCCCTACTTTTCATAAAAATCAAACTGTGAAAGAAAATATTGGCCTCTTTGCAACCTTGTTCCAGTAAGGATAGAAATATTCATAAAACTGGGGCTTCTGTGGTATAAATAAATCTAGACAACTAGGAAGATCATTGAGGTACACACTGAAGTTTTAAAATGCATGTTGATTGTCTTCCATGTAAAAATATTTTTAACCCCAGTATCCTCAGTCAACTGCTTATAATTTTATAGTATTCTTCTATGTAGCAGTGCATGAAGAGCAATTTGCCAAACTGCTTACATTGCATTATCACTAAACCACCATTTTTAAAAAGCACACACGCACACAGAGTAATTTTCATATATTACTGGGAAGGCTTCTGCATACATTGCAGAACAGCTTAATAAATTCCCAAGGAAATGTAAACATACTGATTAAATACTTGACAATGAAGTCAATCCAAAAATCTACAGGAATTGCAAGTTATACCTTACAAAACCACAAAAGAATATTGGGAACTAGTTAACAGACGAGTGATAGTGGCTGTATTTCATATATTAGATTAAGCCCATCCATTTTAGAGGTGGAGATCATGCAACCCTTTTTCTTGGTTCTGTCTAGAAAGTAACTGTTGGCGCTATTAGAAACTTGACATTTGGCTTGAATAATGAAGTCAAGCAACTGGCTCCATTCTCAGATGTATAGACTGAGACATTACTCAGTTCGTTCCAAGCAATTGTCTGGAAGGGTGGAATTGGAATGAATACCCAAATCCAGTCCAGTCTCGTAGACATTATTTTTAGTTTAACTGAGGAGTAGGTGGTCCCATTTGTCACACAGAATGTGGTATTGGCTGTAAAATTTGCCTTCCTAAGAATCTACTTCTCATTTTTATTCATAAAAAGAAAATCAAGTTTATACTCATACGTGATGTACCCCTGTTGAAAGTTCAGATGCTGATGGAAGCACTTGAATAAGCTACTGCTGCACTTTGTGATAGAAAATTCCATTAGTTAATTACGTGTTGCTCAAAGAAACATTTTCCAGTCTGAGCCTGTCCTGTATTGGCTGCAGGCCAAAGCTGACCCACTGGGAATGACATTGCAATGAGCTCAACCAGGCATAATCATACCAGTGACCTTCATGATCTGGGTTGTTTATGGCCCACACCCTAGATCTGTGAGGCTCTTATCTGGTCCTGACCACAACCATCTCCTCCTGGGAGTTAGAAAAACACACACCAAGCCCCAGCTTCATCACTGTAATTCTGGTCTAAGGCCTCAGTGTGAAAAACAAGCCAATAAGGCCCCACCCTTCCTGAGTAAAAAGTAAACTACAAGGAGACAGGTAAGACCTCAGCCCAAAGGCTAACATTTCTCTTGTGTTAATGCTGGTGCACACACAGGGCCTAATTCTCAGTGAGGTGGATTTTTTTGTTTGTTTGTTTTGTTAGGGCTATGCTACATCAAACTACAGATGATGGCTCAAATGACTGAATGCTACTCATCATCATCATCATCGTCAACATCTCCCTCCACCTGGAAAACAAGTTGTCAGGGAGAAGGGTTCAAGCCTAGTCTTTCCCCTGACACACTACTTTTCTACGTGGAGGGTGTTTGCTTGTTCGTTTTAACAGAAGAGCATTCAGGCACATGACTCTGCACCTTCAATTGAACAGTCTAGACCAGTGAAAACTAGGTGGGAGTCCCACTGCCACCTCCTTGGGTTGCATCCACTAGTGGCTTTATCTTAGTGAAAAGAACTTGCGTATGCACAAGGCAGAGCACTTGGTTTTTGCTGATCCCTACTCCCAACATAACCATTTTCTTCCCTCCTGAGAAACTGCCCCTGGGGTTTGTGGGATCCCCAGAATAGATGGCTGCAATATGTGTGTGTGTGTGTGAGGGGGCATCCAAAATTGGGTGCCCCAGCTTGAGTGAAGGGGCATGCTTTGGATAATTGGATACAACCCCTCACCTTTCCTATTCATCACATACAAAGTCATTCCCTACTCCTAGCTGCTGAGCTTCATCTCTTGGTTTTTCACTACAATATGCCTGATGGTTGGATTTGATCTCATTTAGTTTCAGGATGTTAACAGGGAGGGGGAAAACACTGCAATGATATGATTCTTTCCACCCCCCCAGCTCAAATATCCAGCAGATGAATGCTACCCTTGCTGAAAACATATGGTGTGTTCCACCTCCTAACGTCATAAAAAATTAGTCAGAGAAAACTCACATTTAAGGTGACTGCAGGCATTTAATTTATGACCCTCTTGTGAGTAAACATAACAATAGATTCCTTCATTTGGTGAGAATGTGGCGCTCTGTTTTGAAAATATAATAAACGAAATACAAAATATATTAAGGCAAAGTTATGGCTGACATTTAACATACACCCTAGTCTGTGAAATCAAAGTTATCGCTCCCACCCAAACCATATCTCACCCCCTTTGCATAAACATGTTCCATAATATATGTTTGCAGGATGGCTGAGTTATGGTTTCCATGGGGACGCTCACTCTGGTTATGCATATTTCTCATTTTCTTGTGTAAAACTTTCAGTAAGAAATTGCCTTTATTAATAAACTCATTTTCTCAGATGTTAGAAATATATGCATGCTAATGGCACACAGAAAGCTGGACAAGGCAGATCACTCCCCTTTGCACCCCTGCGGACATTTGGTCCCATTTCTCTATAAGCTTCTTTGTTTAGTTCTCATTTGTGGATATTTCTTGAGTGTCATTGAGACAAAAACCCATGATCATCAGCCTCAAGTAATGTATCTATTTCTGGACTGTGCTGCTACAGGTGTGTCGGGTGGACCCTATATGACCTAATACCAGGGTATCTGAAAGACCACATTGTTCCATATGACCCTGCCCACATTTTAAGATCTTCAGAGGATGCCCTAATCTCGCTCCCATGGCCATTGGAGGCACCCTTAGTGGGGATTATGTGGTAGGGCCTTCTGAGTGGCAGCTCCCAGCTACTTCTCTGTTTTCCTTCTGTTGGCAGGAAAGATGACTTGATTCAGGTAGGACTTGGGCATGTAAGCTGGACCATTGGTGATTCTGTTGGGTTAGATGCTCCTTATTTCTTTTATTGTTTTGTTTTAAATTGTGCATTGGATGTATGTTTTTATGATTGTTTATTTTATTTTGCTTTGAGCTTGGTCTTATTGTTAGCTATTATTATTATTATTTATTTATATAGCACCATCGATGTACATGGTGCTGTACAGATACCATTTTTGGTGGGAAAGCAGGAGGTAGATCAAGTAAATAAATAAATGATTGTGTGCATTCCTCCTTTTTTTTTTTTTAATCAACTTCTTGCACACCCTACCCTAGCTGTACTCCTAACTTGCTCAGTTTAGATTTCCAGGAACTTTCTTACCTGTGAGAGCAAACATTTGAGTCTCTGATTAACAGCCCAATCTAGCAACAGATTTATCACCTGAAGCTGCTTGTCATATTGCTTGGCTCTTAGAGAGAAACTAAGCATACACTCAAAATGGTATTCCAACATCCAGTTCTCCCCTCTACCCAATTGTTAGGAGCCACCAGGGCTAGAACAAGAAATCCTGAACTCCGAGCACAGCTGCCCTGTGAGAGATCCATGAGTTTGGAGTATTTTCATGGCAGTAAAGTCAAGTGTTCTTAGCCTCTTGATTGACCCTTGACTCAGCTTCACCAAGCAGGATATCACACTATGAAAGTGGTATATAAAAGGCAGGAGCCACACTACTGCTTTACAGCTGTATTGAAGTGCACTGCAGGATTTACACTACTGCTTTATAGTGGTATTGAAGTGCACTGACAACTGTTGGGGCCCATGACACATCTACACCCAGCAGGATATAACACTATGAAAGTGATATGAAAGCTGTATATGGTATGTGTCATGGGCCGAACAGTTGTCAGTGCACTTCAATACCGCTATAAAGCAGTAGTGTGGTTCCTGCCTTTTATATACTGCTTTCATACCGCTTTCATGGTGGAATATCCTGCTTGGTGTAGATGAGCCCCCCCCCCATGTCATTGGGCCTTCCTAGGAAGATAGAGTTATAATATGATTCCTGCTGAAGGTGGGACTTTGCGCTGGCAATGGAAGTTTTTCTGTCTCTGGCATCTGCCTTGACCTCCCCAGCTCTGAAACTTTGGCACAGGAGTGGGGAACTAGTGGCCCTCTAGATATTTTGGCCTGCAACCACTGTCAGCCCTAGCCAGCATAATGAACTGTGAGGGATGATGGGAGTTATAGGCCAAAATATCTGGAAGGCTACTTATGGCCCAACCCTGCTGTGGCACAACTCTTGGCTTCACCCTGACAGCTTCCTGCATCTGATATCCATCATGTGTAAAATCAATTCATGTCATATTGTGTATTTCCCCACCTCAGTCCACATCATTCTTTGTTACTGGTGGGACCAGGAAAATAACAGTGTGACATTCAGACATGGAGTAAAGGATTCTACGTGTTATGGGGAAAACTCAGTACTGGGATGCCAATGTTGACAGCAGGCGCCTGTTGAGTGTAATGTGTAGTTCAGCTCACAGCCAGCAACTGTTTATTGAGCTCTGGTTAATTATGAGCTTACTTTATAAGAGTAACTGCTTGACTGGTTCAGGGAAAAGGGACACAATGTTACAGATGTTCAGAAGACGCAGGGGATGCAAGAAATTAAAATAATGTCAGAAACATGCATAACTATTATGAAAGCCCTAAAAAGGCACATTTTAAAATGGGGAAATTCCAAGCTAACTACTGTGCTTTGTAGATTGAAGGAATGTAGTGGCCTGTTCTTTATCAGTATAGAAACAGATTGCTCAATGAAAACACTGTACAAGAAAGTCATATTTGCTCAGCTATTTAGATGGGAAGCAACCCAGTGTGCTTCTGTGGGTTCTTTTACATCACAGTTATAAGTAATTAAGATGAGTTAATCTCACAATAACACAGGAGCACAGGTAGAATAAAACACAATATCAAAATAAATTAATGCATAATGTATCTGTGTAGAACACAATGTATCTACCATGCCAGAGTGATGTGATTTCTCATGGCTTCCACTCTTGCTGTTTCAGTAATATTTATGTGGGCGCAGCATATTATGTGTGACACAACTATGCCAATGCTGCAGCCTCTTTGAGAGGATCAGCACCAGTGTTGTTTCATCCTTCATGATCTGCATTCCTGGCGAGTGTGTTGCCAGATAGAGTGGTGTAGTAAGAGGCCATGTAGAATTGGGTGAGAACCATGCCACTCTAGTAATGGCCTCTGACTCTACCTGCTTTATGCCATCCATCAGAAAGTCTACTTGGAGAGAGACCTCCATTGCTAGGGCTTTGGTGAATTGCCAGAGAAAGGGAATTGCATTTTGGAGTCTTCGTCATTAGGGACAGAAATTGCCATAAAAAGGAGGCAATTTCTAAGGTAATGGGAAAAACCATCTTACCACTGAGACACCAGTGTGTGCTCACAGAGGTTCTTAGGTAAATAAGGTAGTTTCCCCCCAACATCCCATGTCATTTATAGAGTTCATGGCCCTGATTCATCTTTGATGGCATTGCTCATTTATTACAGTGCTCTCACCCTGGACACAAGAAAACAAGCGAAACCATGGGAGAAACGCATCTTTCTTCCATGAGGCATGCATTCCAGATTATAAACTGCCACAGTTCAGAAGAGATCTAGATAAATCCCTAGCTCTTTCATAACTCTAGTGCTCAGGGTCACTGAATAAAATTGATAGGCAGTTGAGCTAGGGAAATACTCGCAAAAGAAAATACCCCATAATATGGAATTCGTTGCCACAAAATATGGTGATCGCAACTAGACTGAATGGGTTCAACCTAGCCATAGTTAGAGTAGATCGATTAAAGTCAATGGGATGAGTTAGACATGACTAAATTAAGTCCACCTGATTTCAGTGTGTCCGCATTAAGTATGACTAAATCCTGTTCCAGCCCAATATGTGTGTGTGTGTGTGTTTAAAAAAAGGAGTAGATGAATTAAATGGAGAATGCATTTATCAATGGCTCCCTTACCTATGATCACCAAATTTATGTTATCATAATTAAGAGAGCCCTTGCATATTTGGAAGCAATATCCCTATGAATATGAGATGTTTGGTAAAGAGAGAGAGAGGGAGAGAGAGAGGAAAATGGTTGTTGTCTTCATGCCCTGGTTGTGGAATTCCCAAAGGTATCTGGACAGCTACTGTTGGGGAGAGAGAAGAAAGGATGCTGGATTAAATGAATCTTTTGACTGAGCATGCAGGGCTATTCTTATATATATAAAACAACATTATTACCACCACCACCACCAGTTCCTTTATTCTTTTTCATTTGAAACACAGAAGTGTCAATTGCTTTCATTACTGGGCATTCAAGATTTTGACATACCAATCACAAAGCTGTTCCTACTGTAAACCACGGCATGCTTTTCATCATAATCTATCAATATAACTGCTTGCTTCCTAGTACAATTTAGAAGCAATTTTCTATTATTTTGACCATACATTGTAATTTTGTTTTTTTCTCCCCTTACAACTTTATTTAGCACTTTAAGAGGAAGTCCATTTGCATCCATTCAATAGAGAATATTGCTTCCATTATATTCGAAGGCAGGCAGCTGGCTTTAATGGTTCATCACTTCTTATCCTGATTTCTTTAATTTGGCTTATGTCTAAATAGAAGGCTGTTGGGTATGTGCAATAAAAACATAATGATCAGCACAACAGGAAATTATCAGTAATGGGGAAATGAAGGAGAATCAAGTTTGAAGTTAGTGCAAGAAAAACATTTATCCATATTAGTTAAGCCAAGTGGAAATCTTATGAAAAGTGGCTCTCGTACTGCTTCATATATTGGTTTGGCAGGCAAAGGTGACCATTTCAGTAAGTAACATTGATTAACTTGGAAACATATTTGTGCACCACTGTCACTTATGTGTTCAGAGTTTGTACAGGAAGGAAAGTGCTATATAGCAAATACTTTATTTGTTAACCATTAGTAAATGTTGTTTTGGAGGTCATTCATCCCACACAAATTACATATCCCAAGAACATTATTTCTCACCATCTTTTTGGTGACACTCATTTGCTGTATTTTTCAATACTTCCAGTTGCCAAGTAATTCAAATCAATAATGCTGGCATCTTCTGTGGAATTGCCAAAGTAGAATTATTATTATTATTATTATTATTATTATTATTATTATTATTATTTATAAAGCACCATCAATTTTCATGGCGCTGTACAGAATAAAACAAGACAAGGCAATCTGCCATGTGGCTTACAATCTAAAATCACCGTAACAGACAGGGGAGGGAGGGGAAAAACCAATAGGGGTAGGGGACATTAAAACTAAATATAGACTAGAATGACCATGCTACGGTTAAAAAGAATGGCCAGTTTCAAGTTACTTCCCTTTGGCCTACCAGTGTTGTCTAAACAGATGATAGGGATCTACAACTTGGTGGATTTCAATTTCTCTCAGTTTCTAATTTTTTCATCTAAAACTTTGAGACCTTCTGCAGTCCATTTTTTTTCCAATTCATCTCAAATATTGAGATTTTTTTAAAAAAAAAATGTGTGAAAATTAATAAGCATTTTTGTCCATATTTCTTTTAATAGGCATATTTTTGTATGCATTTCTGCCCAATAAGCACATTTTAAAATAATAATAATAATAATAATAATAATAATAATAATAATAGGGGAACTTGTCTGCAAAATCTGGAGAAGTGTGAATTTCAAAGGATAACTGAGTTTTGGTTCAAGCAGTGGTTCAGAAGTGCAAAATTCATTTGGTTCAAGTTAAAATGCAAACTGAATTAATTTCTCCCCCATTCCTAATAGATGATGAGACTCTTTTAGATGCCTTTTTAGCAAATGATAGGGTAGGAATTCACCCCTGTGAATTCCGAGAATTTATGTGAAGCACGTCCCCATGCAATACAAAATTTTAGATGCAAGAAGACAAATGAAAAGCATATATCTACTAGGGATGTGCTCCGCTTCTAATCAGACCGGCAAATCAGAAGCGGAGCAGGGTGCTTTGCCTCCCCTTAAGGCGGAGGCGAAGAGGATTGGGGGGCTGGCGGAGCGTGGCGAAGAGGATCGAGGTGAAGGCGGATCCTTCGCCTTGATCCGGAGCTCCGCCGGAAAAGTAAGTGGGGTTTACCGGGCCCTGCCGCTATTGCTGTCGCCCATGCGGCGACAGCGGCAGGGCCTGGTAACCCCCCCGCCCTCCTCTCCCTTACCTGCCTCCGTCTGCGGTCCATCGGCTTCTTCAATTGAGCCTGCGGTTCAACCAGGAAGTCTGGGCCGCACTTGCAGCCCAGACTTCCTGGTTGAACCACAGGCTCAATTGAAGAAGCCGACGGACCGCGGACAGAGGCAGGTAAGGCCCCCCTCCCCCTTGGTCCCTTACCAGGCTCTGCTGCCGTCACCTCACAGGCAGCGATGGCGGCGGGGCCCGGTAACCCCCCCTCCTCTCCTGGCCTTACCTGGCACCACTCCCCTCCACTGCGGAGCTCCGATTCGGAGCCGGAGCTCCATGGCGAAGAGGAGTGGAGTATGGGTGGAGCGGAGCGGGCTGATCCGAAATTTTTGGATCGGCCCGCGGGGCAGAGTGGGGGGTCCGTGCACACCCATAATATCTACTACAAAAAGAGTACAAGCAGTGGGATGAGGTTAGAGTGTATTTATCATGGGGATGCCACAGAAAATGGATTTCCATCCTAACCATAAAGTGTGGAATAATTTACAGTGTGGATAATTGCTATCATGTTGTGGTATTCCATACATCTGCCAATGGTCACAGCATGGCGATAAAGACATATCCAATCCCATGCAGCAACTGGCTGGAAGATAGATCCCTGCTTGCAGGGAATCTGTTTGGAGTACCATCCCTGGGGCCATTGCAATATGTGCTTTAGCTCTTACTTGCTGTCTCACCATTTCATAGAATGTAAAACATTAATGAAATTGGATGTAGGGACGAAAAGATAGCCACCATTTCATGGATATTTTTCTTCTATGTCTGTTTCAAATGAAAAAAAAAAATCATTAAATCTTTTATTAAAATAGCCATGATTTCTTTGACTGGCATTGTATTGATTCACATGCATATGCCAATGCATTGCACATATATCACCACTTGATGAACATTCTCTTAGATTCTCGTAGATGATCATAGCACCTGCCAAGGTGTTTTACATGCAGAAGGACGCCAGTTGAATCCTTGGCATCTCCAGGTGAGGCTGGAAACTCACCTGTCTGAAATTCTGGTTGGATAGATACTACCAGTAAATGTTGACCATACTGGGCTAGATGGACCAATGGTATAAGGCAACTTTTCTTATTACCCCCTTCCTGATTTTGTTATGCATTTTCTTCCATTGTAACTTAAGAAAGCGACACATCCTCATTTCATTAAAAGAACTGTTAATTCTTTCATTCTGAGTGCAGGATTATATGGTTCAACCGGCATAATCCCAAGTGTAAGGAACAAATAGCAATGCCTGCAATAGGATTTCTGACCTTTGTTTCAGCACCTTGGACAGCTGTACAGCTATTTTGTACTTCAGTTAAACTCTTCTCACTTTGGCTATTCCAAAGGCTAAAGATCTTTGTACTTGACATCTGCACAAATTAGTGTTTCATCTGTTTTGAAGAAAGTAATTTTCCTTTGTTCCTTCAGTAATCACACTGAACAACACTGAGGCTCTTCCAGCTCTCAGTGGACAGAAAGACTCAAGGTTAGTATAATGCATTCTATCTCTAGATAAAAGTAGCACTGTTCATGTACCGATACATCACCTTCCAGCCCATTTGAACTGCAGGTTTTGACACAAAGACAATGAAAAAGCTACAGTGGGAGACCTCAAAAGGAGCATGGATGTGTTATTCTCTGCATCGTCACAAGCAGAAAGCCTCAAAGGCATTATGAACTTGAAATGTGATTCTTTTAAGAGAAACAAAAATTGGCATAGTATATACATTACCTAGGTTAATACATGTTTTGGCAGGAGTAACATCCATATGGGACTGTTTCCCATATGATCTATTGCTTCTCATGTTAAAAAGGTAGCAGCACCAATGTTTATGGTTCCTGACACATTTCAAGAATGTGTCTTTATCAAGGACCATTCTTACTAACTTCTACCCTCCCAGCTTCACACATGGAAAACCCAATTACAGGATTTAGTTGATCTATCATCTGCTTTTCAGTGAGTTAATCAATGTGTTCTGAACACACAACCCTGCCATTTAAAATTGGCCTCCACTGATTTATCAATTCAAGCTTTAGTTACAGAATCAACCACTTAAAGACTGGAGACGTCACATTTGGTTTTCTCCACTACGAAAGAAAGTTTATGGAGACAGCTAGAAACTCATATTTCTCAACAGGACAGTACTCATTTTTATAGTGTTGCCAGTTTGGGACATGTTATCCTCAAGAAAATATTTTATTTTCATAATAGTCAAGTAAAATAAGTGGAATACATTCTGAAAATGAAAATATTTTTTTTTTAGTCTTGTGCAATTGCTTTCAGAATTGATAGAGACAGAATGCAGGCTGCTAGCATATAGATATATCTGCAGTCAAATAAACTGCCCTGTGGAGAAATTTTGGATGATGGACTCCCTAAAGAAATTAGTGAACTGAAGTTACTTGACAAAATAATGATCCAGACCATGTAACCTTTTCAAATTGCTGTCGGGTTGAATGCTAAAATAAGTAATCTTGTTCTCTAAATACCCTGTAAGGATAATGGACTATGTCTTTTGCACCCCCTGGAGGAAAATAATATCTAGTTTGTCAATTGGTGCTGCCATACATTCAAATTTAGTCATAACTCAGATAATGTTTTTCAACTGAAAAGACATAAGCAAAGAGCACTTTTCAATGAAATGCATTTGGATTGCTACATAAGGTTTTCAGACTTTAGAATTTGGGCAGATAGAACCATTCAAGAAAATATACAGTAATCAAAAACTGTTGTGAGGAATGTTGTAGGCTTGGAGCATTTTACAAATGAGTCAACTGAGATATAGTGAGATAAAAAAAGTTAACTTTTCAATATCTGCTGAAAAAGTGTACAAATTTGCTTGGGTGCAGTCTGATCTAACGTTGCTGTATAAAGCATCTTCATCTAACTCAGCAAAAGCATTTATTTATTTATTTATTGGATTTTTATACCCCCAATAGCCAAAGCTCCCTGGGTGGTTCACAAAATTTAAAACCATTCAAAGTATAAAACAAACAGCATAAAAACATGATATAAAATACAATATAAAAGCACAACCAGGATAAAATCAGCAGCGGTGCAGAAATACAAATTTAAAATACAAATTTAAAACAGCAGTTAAAATTAAATTTATAGACTGCTTAAATGCTGAGAGAATAAAAAGGTCTTCACCTGGCATCTGAAAGAATATACTGTAGGTACCAGGCGAACCTCCTTAGTGAGCTCATTCCACAGCCGGGGTGCCACAGCAGAGAAGGCTTTCCTCCTGGTAGCCCCCTGCCTTACTTCCTTTGGCAGGAGCTCATGGAGAAGGACCCCTGAGGATGATGTTAGGGTCCAGGCAGGTACATATGGGAAGAGGCGTTCCTTCAGATAGCCTGCCCCCAGGCCATTTAGGGCTTTGAATGTTAATACCAGCACTTTGAATCAGGCCCAGACCTGGACTGGCAGCCAGTGAAATTGGAAAAGGACTGGCGTGATGTGGTCTCATTGAACAGTCCCTGTAAGTAAACGTGCTGCCCTGACCAGTTGAAGTTTCTGGACCGTTTTCAAAGGCAGCCCTACGTATAGCGCACTGCAGTAATCCAAACAAGAGGTTATGATAGCATGGATAACTGTAGCTAGGCTATCTCTGTCTAGAAAAGGGTGCAGATGGTATATCAGCCTAAACTGATAAAAGGTGCTCTTTGCCACTGAGTTCACCTGTGCCTCAAGTGACAGTTCTGGATACAAGAGCGCCCCTAAACTGTGAACCCACTCTTTTAGAGGGAGTGCAACTCCATCCAGAACAGGGTGAACATCACCTAGCCAGACAGACTAACCACCCGCTAACAGTACCTCCATCTTGTCTGGATTGAGTCTCACTTTATTGGCCCTCATCCAGTCCATTACCATGCTCAGGCACTGATTCAGTACAGCAGCTGCCTCACCTGGGTTTGATGAAAAGGAGAGGTAGAGCTGGGTGTCATCCGCATATTGATAACACCTCAACCCATGTCTCCAGATAATCTCTCCCAACGGTTTCATGTAAATGTTAAACAGCACAGGGGATAAATTAGAGCCCTGTGGAAACCCATGAGCTAATTGCCATGGCACAGAGCAATAATCCCCTAGCACCACCTTCTGGAATTGGCCATCCAAGTATGAGCAGAACCACTGCAACACAGTGCCTCCAACTCCCAGCCCAGACAACCTATCCAGAAGGATACCATGGTTGATGGTATTAAAAGCCACTGAGAGGTCCAAGAGAATCAACAGGGTTGCACTCCTCCTGTCCTTCTCCCAGCAAAGGTAATCCCACAGGGTGACCAAGGCAGTTTCTGTTCCAAGAACAGGCCTGAAGTCTGATTGAAATGGATCTAGATAATCTGTTTCATTCAAGAGTGCCTGGAGTTGTCCCGCAACCACCCGCTCAAACACTTTGCCCAGGAAGGGGATATTAGCCACCAGCCTGTAATTGTTAGCATCCTCTGAGCCCAGGTTAGTTTTTTTCAGGAGTGGTCTGATTACCGCCTCTTTTAAAGAGTCCAGCACCACTCCCTCTCAGGGAGACATTTACATCCTCCTGGACCCAGCTGGTGATCCCCTCCTTATTTGATGTAATGAGCCATGAGGGTCAAGAGTCAAGCACACAGGTGGTTGACCGAACTTGGCCAAGCACCATGTCCATGTACTCAGACCTCAGTAACTGAAACTCATCCAATAAAACTGGAGCAGGAGTTTCCCCTAAATACCTTGCCTGTGGATGAGGTTAGTATTACTCAAAAGCTTGCACCCAGCATCTGAAACAATATGTGGTTTCACCAATAAAGTAGTGTACCATAATATCACCTTTCATATGATGTACTTTTTTTTTCTTTTCTTAACAGTGTATAAGGAATTTCTAAGAAAAGTAAAATAATATAGCCAATGATTACGGCACAACCTGGACAAACTTTTACTTAAATTCCTTTCCCTTTAAAATCAATGGGACTTAAAATGCTAAGTTTTAGCTGGATCTTATTCTCCCTGTTATATTCCTGAAAAAACGAACACATAATAATAATAAAAAACACTTTCCTCTATATTATAGCTCAGTTTTTCTGTGCTCAGAGTTGAATTTTAAATATTTTGAGGAGCTCCAAACAGATATCTGCACACTCGGAGACTGGGCATCCAAATGGGAGATGTGGTTCAATGTAAGCAAGTGTAAAGTGATGCACATTGGGGGAAGAAAACCCCAACTTCAAGTATAACCTGTTAGGATCTGAAATAGCTGTAACCATTCAAAAGATGTTGTTAGGGTGTGGTAGAGAGCTTGATGAAAATGTCAACAGACTGTGTGGCTGTTGTAAAAAAGGAGAACTCCATGTAAGGCATAATTAGAAAAGGCATTGAGAACAAAACTGTCAGTATCATACTGCCTTTATATCTATGGTGTGACCACACTTTCTATGTACAGTTCTGGTCAGTATAAATAAAAAAGAGTGCAGAAAAGGGCAACTAAAATGATCAAGGGAGTGGAGCACCTGCCCTATGATGGAAGGTTACAACAGCTGGGATTGTTTAACTTGGAAAAAAGGAGGGTAAGGGGACACATGATAGAGGTGTACAAAAGTATGCATGGTGTGGAGAATGTGGATAGGGAGACATTTTTCTCACTCTCTCAAAATACGAGAACTCAGGGTTATCCCATGAAGCTGACTGAAGGGAGATTCAAGACAGATAAAAGGAACTACTTCATCACACAGTGCATAGTTAAACTATGGAATTTATTATCACAAGATGTAGTGATAGCCACCAATTTGGATGGCTTTAAAAGAGGGTTAGATAAATTCCAGAAGGAGAAGGCTATCAATGGGTACTAGTCCTGATGGGTAACTAGGGATGTGCTCCGCTTCTCCTCGGAGCGGAGAATCAGGAGCGAATTGGCCTGCTCCGCCTTGCCCAGAGGCGGAGTAGAAGCGAACCGGGTCCTGGAGAAGAATGGCGAAGAGAAGCGGCCATAGGAGGAGCGCTTCTCTTTTCGCGGAGCGATCCGCCCGCCATTTTGGATAATTTCGCCCATAGGATTGCATTGCGGAAAAGGTTAGGGGATAACTGTGTTGTTTTTAAAACTATCTTTCTGAAATTTCGTGTGCTTAGAGAGTCGTAGCTGGGGGTCATTTTGAGCCTACTCTCAGCATTCTGCGTGGTGCGGTTCGCTTGCTATATTTTTTTTAAAAAAAAGGGTAAAAAAAGCGGGAGAGGTACCTTTTTGAAGTGCTGAGAGGCAGATTCAACTCCCAGTCATGATCACCTGATGAAGCATCCTCCAATCCCAAAGTTGGAGGAGGGGATAGGCAAAACGGGATACTTAGTAACTTGGGATACTGGGAAACTTCTCTTTCTTAGTCTGAACAGACTTTTCCCAGTGTTTTTTTAAAACAGTAGCCCCACCAAATGCACAAACACAACCTGAAATCATATACTAAGCAAATAAATAACAGATAGGAAACACATCACTGCTACCCACCCTAACCTTGGTGAACAACTGAATAGATGTGGTGCAAGGGGATGAGGTCCCCTAGGGCATGTGGACGTGCCCAATGCACTCCTGCCCTTGGAGGGTCATCAGAGCCTCTCATGAGTTGAAGTGACAGGTAGCTTCTTAAGACTGGTACTTACTTAGGGCCAGTCAAAAATTGGCATATCCCCTCCCCCTGGGCACGTCCACTTTCCTCTTACTGGTAAAAGACAGACATAGCCTTTTTTAAAAAAATCTTCTTGTTATTTATTCAGCAACACTGCTGCTTTTAATTCCACCCCTCCTTTATTTATTTATTTATTTATTTATTTATTTATTTATTTATTTATTCATTCCATTTATATTTACACCCCATAGCCCAAGCTCTCCTGGCTTTTCCTCTTCAGTGAAGTCAGGCAGGCTTTCATTGTGGTTCAACTCCTTGTTGTTGTTGTTGTTGTTGTTGTTGTTATTATTGCTATTAATATTAATTAGTACTGCTATTATTAATGTTACTGTTGTTGTTGTTGTTGTTGTTGTTGTTTAATAATGGCTGTGATCACAGTGCAGACAATCAACTCTGAAGCAAGGATCACAAAGCTTTACTCTTATCCTCCTAGCCTCCTAGTAGTTATGGGATGCAAAAGAAAAGGCATCTCTCTGTGCTGTTCCCACCTCACAGGGATAGTTTGCATTACTGGCTTTGAAACTATCCTTGGCTCACTTCCTTATGCCCCCAGAAATGTCTGCTGCCTGCCTGCCTTCCCTCTCCTCCCCTGCCCGCCTCGCAGGGATGGTTTGTGTCTTGCTTTGACTCAGGGGATAAGTCCTTCCTGCGCTCACTTAGACTTTTGGAAGTTCCAAATACATTTTTCAAGTGTGGAAGAAGATTCATATTTAGGTTTATCTACTCCCCAATTCATGGCATGTTGGGATTTCCTTTGAAATGGCTCCAATGAGCTGTCTGCAGCTTTAAATCCCTGAAATACTGGGGTGTCCGATTTTCAAAAATTCCCCAAAAATCAGGGGAGGCTTGGATTGGCTTGAGTCTTGGCATGCGTGTGTATACGTGCATGAGGTGTCATGGTGCCTAACCTGAGGTTTCTAACATGAAAATTGACGGAGATATAGAAAGGGGTGTTTGAATTGGGGTTAGGGGTGCTGCGTTGGAGGTTAAAGCCCCCCCCAAAATCAGGGGATGATGGAATTTGCTTGAAACTTGCCATGAATGCAGATGTACCTGCTTCCAAGCTTTTATCTGTCAAAATGTTGGAGAACAGTCCATGTCTTAAAATGGGGTGTCCAATTTTCAAAAATTCCCCCAAAATCAGGGGAGGCTTGGCTTGGCTTGAGTCTTGGCATGCATGTGTATACGTGCATGAGGTGTCATGGTGCCTAACTTGAGGTTTCTAACCTTAACAGAAAAAAAGTTGTAGGCTTTTTTGGATTTCAATGCAAGCCTATGGGGGAAAAAAGCAGAGCTCCCATCCGGATCCGGAGCTTCGCAGCGAACTGGAGCGGACTATAGGCGGATCGGAGCGGAGTGGAGCGGACCCGATCTGGAAGTTGCGGATCTGGAAGAGAAGTGGATCGGGGGGTTCATAGTAGCACACCCCTACAGTATTGGAGGCAGTAAGTGTATGTTGATGGGGAACATTGGTAGGAGGGTGCTGTTGCACTCCTGAACTGCTTGTGGTTTCCTGTTGAAACCTGGCTGGCCACTGTGTGAACACAATGCTGGACTAGATGGACCCGTCAGCCCTTATTCCAGTGTCAGCGCAAGTTAAAGCTTTGTGGCCTATCTGCCCCCAGCCATTCTGCTGGATTGGAGTCCAGGGTTTGTGTCTCTGCTGCTGCAGAAGATACGGGATATTGGGGGTGTAGAACATTCCTTAACAGTGCCTTACCATCATCCAACTAACGGGATAGGGGAACGCTGTCACCAAACTGTGGGGAAAATGATTCAGACTTGTGCTGCTAACCCACCCACCCCACTGATTGGGACCACAGGTTGCTTATGCTGTTGTTTGTCTATCAAGATGCTCCCCAAGAAAGTTTGTGCTTCTTCCCCAATGAGTTGACATTTGGGAGGGAGATTTGGAGCCCTCTCACCCTCCTTTGGGAGGAGTGGGAGGGTAAAGTGATGTTCATGCAGAACTTACAGAACTCCTGGCAGAGCATCCCAAAAAGGGCTCAAGAACATCTGGCACAGGCCCAATAGACCCAGCATACCTGGCATGACCAGACAGCCAGGGTACAAGTATTCCAGCCTGGGGACCAAGCAATGGTGTTCAAACTTGTTAAACCAGATGACTTCAACATTTCAGCTCCAAGAAGAAAAAAACAAAATAAACCCCCACTGATCTTTAAAAAAGGATTGTTTTTAGCCTTTCAGAATAATGGTTTTCTGAAGTAGAAGTCTCAGAGGGACCTCTGTAATCTGTAGAGTATGCTCTGCTCTCATCTTCTTACCCCATTTTCCAAGATGCGTCCAAGTGATAAAAAGACTGGGAATCAAAACAATCAAACACAGCCAGCTCTGCAGACTATTGCAAGACGGTTGTCCCAAAGAAACACTTAACCTCCTGGGTTTGACAATATGACGGAAGGGAACGGTGATGAAAATTCTGTCCCAAGAATGCTGGTTCTGTTTCCCAAAATGCAAGAAGCTCATGGAGGCAGTACCTGGTGCCTGTGGATTCTCCTTTCCAAATCCTAACCGGTTCACAGTTCACCTTTCATTTTGCTTTTTAAAATCTATTTTAAGGTGTTTTATTCTGTTTTTATTGTATTTTATCTTATACACCACTCTGAAATTTTGAAGGGGGAGTAGTATATAAATATTGTATATAAAAATAAATAAAAATAACCTGTTGAATGCTGAGAAGCAGGTTTGTAGTCTTTTAAGTGATTAATCACACATGCCCACACCATGGCAAACCGTAGAGAATTTGTGAATTGTTAGTAAAGGGCTTTGCAGTGCTTTGAAGGAAGACATGTCATAAACTAGACCAGGGTGCAGAACCTCTTTCATCACAAGGGCAGAATTATATTCAGAAGAGCCCCCAAGGGCTGCATTTCAGGGGTGGGTGGGGCTAAGAAAAATACACAGGAGCCCATTTTTGCTTAAAGTTCAGACTGCGAGTAACAGCCTTAAGAGAGGCATTTCAACCTTTTCAAATGGGAGGAGAGGAAACAGCACAAAATCTGGGAAATCATCAGATGATAAGTGGTTGGGGTATAGGGTATGCAAGCATGGTTTTCTGGGAAATCCTGAGGGACAGATTTGGCCCCTGGGTCTGAGATTTTGCATCCTTGAACCAGACAAACAATAAGGCAATTTAATGAATATCGTAACAGGTAAAATAATGCAGATGGGCTAACTGCATTTAATTTAGCAGCATCTGTGTGTCCCGTCATTCACACAAAGGCGATACCAATGAATTTATTCAAACAGGAAAACCAGCCCATCCCTCCTTTATTCTCCAAGCTAGGACAATGGTATCTTAGAACTAAAGCTGAGCTTCTAGCCTGCCCAGATGATAGGTCTACCTCAGGTATAGACACTCCATCAACAGTGATGGTTATCCTTCATGGGCTGGCCCTAGTCAACATGCTCAAACCATGAACACAATTGAAGTGTACGCCCTTCATGTTATGTTTCCTTATGCTTGTAAGTAACTGTAGTATGCTGATAGAATTGGTGTTTGTGTAGGGCTTACAAGAAACACAGCTTATTAGCAGCAGTAAAGGCCAAAAGGAGCAAGAAGGTTCACAGAACAGTTGATGCCTCTCTCTCCTCTCTCTGGTCTTAGCTAGACCTAAGGTTTATCCTGGGATCATCCCGGTTTCATCCCTGCCTGTTCCCGGGATCCCCTGTGTGTCATTTACATGAACAGGGATGACCCTGGGACAATCCCGGGATAAACCTTAGGTCTAGCTAAGGCCTCTCTCTCTCTCTCTCTCTCTCTCTCTCTCTCTCTCTCTCTCTCTCTCTCTCTCTCTCTCTCTCTCTCTCTCTCTCACACACACACACACACACACACACACACACACACACACACACAGTGTGTGTTTGTGTCAGGTAAGTGGCAAAAGAAAACAAAATCATTTGCTTCTTGTCCAAGATTGTTGCTGAGCAGCTGGTTGAAGGCAAGCAGATAATGGTAGCATATGAACAGGAAGTCATCTGCAGCTGCTCTAAGAACAAGACATAATGGCTGTCTCCATGCACTCATGAAGAGGTGGGCATAATGATTTTTGTGCACATGGCAGTTGCAACAATGATTGGGTGAAAGAAGATAGTGGTGTGCTCTGTTGACACTGATGCTGTTGTCATGGCTTTCTCAACTGCAGAATGAGCTTTGGTCAGCTTTTAGTGTCCACCAATTTACAACACAGAGAGCCAACAATGACTGGTTGTGACACTATGTTCAGTTTAAATGGAAGAGGTAAAGGATGACTTGGAACATTCGGAATATATTTCCTTGTGCTACCTCTGCACTTGCAGCTTTGGCTGATGCATCAACAACAATCCTGACATGCAGTTTTGCTTAATTAGAGCAATATCTGATTTAGCTTTTTTATAGTGATAGCAAAGATTATAGTGTCAACATGTGAAAATGCAGCTGTCTACTAATAACAGATAATGCATTTATAATTTATCACTCACCTCAGCAGCAGTCCCAAAGGCCAGCATATCAAGCTGGAGATATGTGGGCCACATGCCAACACTTGCCTTATGCAAGTGAATGGGGATGATGCAAGGCATAATGGGAGATGGCAAACTTTATGGAG
The DNA here is from genome assembly GCF_023053635.1 of Elgaria multicarinata webbii. Lineage (NCBI taxonomy): Eukaryota > Metazoa > Chordata > Lepidosauria > Squamata > Anguidae > Elgaria > Elgaria multicarinata. Next base: position 31,610,805 of record NC_086175.1, on the reverse strand, counting down.
AACCTTCCCAGAGGTAATGACCTCCTGTGTTGAGTTCCTACATTGTGATTAAAGACAAACTCTCAATGTGTCCAGGGGAAGGAGGATGGATCAAGGAAATGGACCAAAACCAGTCAACACCAATGTGTCAAAAATGCACCAAAAACAGATTACGTAGTGGTGATAGCATTGTTATTAAGTTAAATTTCGAACTGGCTAAGGTTGAAGTTTAGAGTTTAGCTCAGTCCATTGGTGGTTGTTCTGGTGCAATACAACTGTAGCAGGAATATGAGATACTGAAATGCATATTTTGGCCAAACAGTCACGTTCATACCTGTGTTATACACATTCTATGCTGAATGAGCCATTCCTTTGCATCAGATCATGGGCTAACACTAATGTAAATTATGTTACATTTGCATAAATAAATTTTGGTGCAATGTCAAAAGCCCTTGCTTGCGTGATTTTTCTCAAGAAACCTATCACGCCACAAAGCACCAGTAGTGTTGCACTAGAGGTCATTTACGCAAATGCAGCATCATTTACATTAGTAGCATTTTCACATTGGATATTGCTCATTGCTCTGAATATGTGCATGTGCAATCCTGCAGATTTTGATGCATAAAAGTTTTTTTTTTTTTTATGAGAATTACAGTGGTTGTGTCTACTCTCCAGAATGATATAACACATTAGTCTTCTGACAATGATATTGGAAAATGCCTGCTATTATTCAAAGTTGTTATGGGTTATTATTATGATTGATTATTATGATGTCAATTATACATTCGCCAAATGTCATGCTTGAATCACAGAAGAGCAATGCTGATGTAAATTGGTAAAGGCACCTCTAAGTCACTGACTAGCTCACTGGTTTGACATACTAAACCAATTCTTTTCACACCAGCATTGCCTCCCACCAAGCTCATCTGTTTCTGGGCAGAATCCAAAGTTCTAATTATGACCTAAAAATTTCTGTACAGCATGGGACCCTCTTCTCCCATACGAGCCTGCCCACTTCTTGAGATCTTTGGGAGAGGCCCTTCTTTTGAGACCACTGCCTGTAGAGGTGCATTTGGTGGTCACCTGGGGATGGGCTACCCTCAGGCTGTGGCACTCCTTCCCAAAGGAGGCTAGGTTTGCTACTTCTCTCCTGTCCTTCTGCTGGCAGGCAATGACCACTTTATTTAAGAAGGCCTTTAGCCTGTATGTAGGTCTGTTGAGTTGGGTGCTGTTTTTCCTGTAATTGTTTACTTTTTATTGTATTTTAATATATTATTTTATAGGATTAATCCATTTTCATTGGCTTTGTATGCTGCCTTGAGTGCATTTTTAGTAGAAAGGTGGAGCACAAAAGAAATAATAAATAAATATTAGCACCCCATATGATCAGAGCTTCATAAGTTACTTAAAGCAATGATCTCTATACATGCAGCCTAGAGCAAAATATCTCCACATTGTCATATTTGGGAATAAGAAAAATCAGTTTTAATTGAAAACTGGTGAGGGATGAGGACACAATGAGTGTTTGCACAGAGCTGGTAGGTTAATAAAGAAGAAAGTATGTAATTAATCATCTATCCCCTCAACCCAAATAGTAGTTAAATGGCTTGCTTTTCTGGGTTAAAACACAAACAAACCAGATTCTCATACATGCACAGTTTTTAAATGAGAATGTCAAACATTAACAAGGAAAACCAGTGGACTTTGAAATGTTCCATCAAATTACAGCACTTCCATTCCATATTTTCAGGCAAACCTCATGTTCCCCTTGATAGGGTGTAATGCTGTGCTTAATTATCTGTGTTAAAATTTCCATAAATTTCCATTTCTCATACAAAGGAAGATAATGCGAGTGATTGTTTAGGAAATGTCAGAATTGTTTTCTCAGGCCTGGGTCCCTACTTTCTGTCAAGACATGACTAAAATGCCAACTGGAAATTAGCATTTCAAGTGTCCTTATTCTTTCCTTTCAATGTGGTGTAAGAAAATCATACCCACACCCACACCCCTTCCAGAAATATCCCGTCTGAAAAGGCAAAACAAAACACCATTAAGGTACAGAGCTCCCAAAATTTTGGAACCTTCAGACCACTGAGTAGGATCTTGGGAAAATAATGCTGACCTAGGACAAGTTTGTGTGTGTGTGTGTGTGTGTGTGTGTGTGTGTGTGTGTGTGTGAGAGAGAGAGAGAGAGAGAGAGAGAGAGAGAGAGAGACTAAGGGCTCATCTACACCAAGCAGGATATTCCACTATGAAAGCAGTATAAAAAAGGCAGGAGCCACACTTCTGCTTTATAGCTGTATTGACATGCACTGACAACTGTTTGGCACCATTGACACATAGCATATTCCACTTTCATAGTGCAATATCCTGCTTGGTGGGGATGAGCCCTAAGAGAGTGGGAGCTGTTGCAGCACACTCTTTCTCATTGACCATGTGGGAGGTGTCAGTGTTGTAGAATTTCTGGAACAGGAAGGAATAGTGCTTTAGTGTGGTAGTTCCAAAATATGGGTCTCCGCACTGCTGTATTACAACTCCCATCATCCCTGACCATCACCTGTGCTGGCGGGGGGTAATGAGAGTTACAATCTAACAATATCTGGGTACTCCCTTTGATACAGTGCTTAAGTACAATGGAGGTCTCCTCATGAGGAAAGGACCCCTTACAAAGGCCCTCCAGGTGAGTAGGAAATATTTGTTAGGAGACTTGTGGCAGGATCTACACTACTGCTTTAAAACGGTTTATAAAAGTTTTGACAACGATTGAGGCCCACGAAACATAGGGTGACCAACTGTCAGGATTTCCCCGGATTTGTCCTGGTTTTTGTTCTTTCCATGGTGTCAGGGGGGATTTTCTATAATTTTCAATAATGTCCTGGAATGACACACCTTCCCCTTTAAGGCTGCCATTAGCATGGCAGGAGTGAATGACATGTTTCTTGAGGCACATCATTCCCCCACCCCGAGCTCCAATTGAGGTCTTAAAGGGGAAAGTGGGTCATTCGTGGACATTATAGAAAAGGCCCCAATTGGAGTGGATGGTGGTGATACAGAATGAAATCCTTTCCCCTCCTCCACGGGGAATAACGTACTTTCTGCAGGACTCAGAAAGCTGCTTCCCCACACACATACACTAGGTGTCCTCTTTTTTGGTTTCCCAAATATGGTCACCCTACGAAACACTCCACATACAGTTTTCAAAATGTTTTCAAAGCATTTTATCCTGCTTGGTGTAGATCTGCTGAGCCCTGTGTGGGGCTCTGGTAGCTTTGGCTATGTAAGCTTTCAGTCAGAGCTTGCTAGCTGCTTGAACTACACCTTACCCTAGTTTATAGCACCATGAGCCAGTGTTTTTCTGACCTTGTTCTGTGACTGTACCTTTGTGCTACTGGCTATCCCTGCTTTTTTCTGAGTCTTGGGCTGTGTTTGTGTCTGGATGCTTACCTGTTTTGGGCCTTGCCTGTATTGTGATTATTCCTGCCTTAAACTGATTTCATACTGGGCTGATACCTCTGTGCTTGACTATTTGCCTGACTGTTTAACTTTCCTGTTGGACACCACTACCTGGTTATCTCTTGATGATCACAGCAATCAAACATGCAGGTAGTGGATCAAGCAATCCCTTAATTATCATGGTCCAGAGTTGTTTCGGGCTTAATAAACTTTTACCAAAACCTTAAACCTGGCCGACTAGCCTATAGGAAGCCAGTGCAGTTACCTCAACATAGGTGTAATATGCTGAGAATCAGCTGCTCTCATTACCAAAATAGCTGTGACATTTTGTACCCACTACAACTCAAGGGCAGCCCCATGTAAAGGGGGCAGCAACCTATTTTTGAGGTTAGTAGACTATGGACCACATTGGTCAATTTATCCATGTCCAGGTATATGCATAGCTTTCTTACCTGCCATGGGTGGGTATGTGTGTAAGTGTAATATGGGAAGGGCTAACAATATATTTCTTGAGGGAGGAACAATGCTAAAGTCGATTGTCTCCATTAATAAACAATCCACTTTAGATTGCAACAGTATATTAGACTCAAAATGGGCATTATTTTAAATGTCTGCCTAGAAACTATGCCTTCTTTCCATTTTTACTCTAGAGTATGCTCAGGAGCCCTAATTTGGATCTTAACCCCCCACAATATAGGGTCCCAATCCAGGTTCTTGCCCCTAGTCTAGAATAAAAACCGAAAAGATGTAGCTTGTTAACCACTTAAAGTAATGTCTGTTTTGAGCTCTTAAATGTAAGGGTCCTGTGCAGGTCCATAGATCTACTGTGTCAAGCCCAAATGCTCTTCAGCCACGGTATAGCTTTGCCCTTGGCTTCTGTAAATCTGAATGGCTCTCCTTACATTGGGAGTACATAATGGCTAAATGTTGTAGTATTGCATATGTTTTTTCACATCTTACATTTTGAATTACCAATTATTTTGTGCATAGATTACTTCTGAATATGAAGAGAGAGAGAGAGAGAGAGACGCATAGACATAAGGATATTGAATGCTGAATTACATGCTGGGAAGAACATATGGAAAAAGAAAAGTTCCAAACATGAATTTATAAAGTAGCATAAAATTAAGTTGCTAAGATAAGTCACAAGTTATAAATGTACAATTCGAGATTTAGAAACAAAGGAACCTGGTTTTTGTTACACTGGTGGGTTGATTTTGGTTTTGCCTTTTTGCTCAAGGAAATGTTTGTGAATTACTACTGTGAAAGTATATTAAAGACATAAATCACTGGAAGGAGCTTTCCCAAAAAGGCAATCATGTGGATGGCATTCTCTCTACATCATATTTTAAGTCTGCATTTTCTCTCCTGGTTCAGAAAACCAGGAGAGTAGATTTGTCTCATTCATTCACTCTTTCATTCATACATTCATTGGATTTGTATTCTGTGAAAGTGGCCCAATGAGCTCTTAGGGAAACTAATGACAGAATAAACAATAGGATACCTGCACGCAGCAAAATAAGCTATTCCTATAAAAATGAAATCTGTATCATGTGTGTGTGTGTGTGTGTGTGTGTGTGTGTGTGTGTGTGTGTTTAAATCAGAATCCAGAACATTTAAAACAACCATTCTAAAATAGATTTTTAAGAGCAAGCAGGAACAGATACAATACTCTGCAGCTTATCTGAAACCCAATAATAGACTTTACCTTCTAAGTGATTATTAAAATGAAAATATCTTTAATAACTTCCAGATGTTGAGGACAGAGCTAGCCTGGGAATCCGTTGTGGGGAGGAAATTTCAGAGGACATTGCAATATCTCCACCACCAATCTGACCTCAAATTAAGAAAGATTTGGAGCAGAGCCTATTTCTGAAGATCTTAGTGTATTGGAAGGCTGATAAGGTGTGTGTGTGCACGCACACACATATGCATAGATAGATAGATGATTGATAGATAGAGAGATAGAGAGATAGATGATAGATAGATGGAAATTACTTCATCCAATGCTACCTCTCTGCTACAACAACAACAACAGTTTATTGCGGTCAATAGACCATTCCAGCAAATAAAAATGCCATTGACATAATGCTAGCACAAGTGATGTCTTGTGAGACACCAGTAGTATATGCGGATGTGACAAGCTTCCCCAGAAAACCAATCACACTAGTAGGGATGTATGAGAACTTTGCTTCTGTTAGCGAAACACCAGAACTTGTTGTTCACAATCCTGAACAAGAGCATATTTTTTTCAGGCAATGCTCAAAAAGCTTTTACCGTTCAAAGAAGAACAGAATGTTTGCATTTGGGAAAGAAGTAAACTGAGCTTTGAGGTAGAAATCAGAAAACCAGCTCAAGCTTCACGGATTCTCCTTCCTTACATGACAGCATACACTATTGGCCTTATGCTACTTACCGCTTATGCAGTGTTGGATACTGCCATATATCCAATTCTCAGCTTTTGTTTCTTGTTATACTGGGCTTGTGATGCAGAGTACTCTCCTGTCTTCTGCTCAAGGTATCATGGAACAGGGTGACTTCTGTTTCTCTCCTACTTAGGCTTCCATATGCAATGACAGGACATGGCTGTAAATCAGTGCCACGCATGGTGAAGCTGTGGCCACTCGGATGTTTTCCCATATGTGGAATAGAATGATTTCTGAATCATATAAACTGACATATAGGATGAAGAAACTTGAGCTTCCCCCAACAACTTGTATATTCATGTAGCATCATCGGCACAAAACATTCATATTAATGTCCACCCAGGTGGCTTCTGTACAAGAGTTCTGTAGTATGTGAAACAACCATAAAAAAGTAGTCTACTGGATTTCTAAACACAATAAAGGGCATTTTATATTAAATGATAATTATGTGTTTGAATTTTCAACCTATTCTTAGGAGTTGTAGGTACTGAAAAGTAGATAGTTATAGAAGTTACTGACTAGGCCTCACTGTTCATATCAACCACAGTTTCCACTGGGGAACTGTAAAGCCTAGAAGAAGAGATTATAATGAGTTAAAGCACTCTTGTGAATTTAGTTTATTAGGCAGTTTATGGGCGCAGTTGTGTGGCTGTGTATAAAACAAGATGCATTAGCTTCTAGTTTAGTATGTGGACTGTAATAAATATCTGGATTTTATACTCTGCTTCAATATTGTTATAAGATATATTGGAGGATCACTCTTAAGGGAACCAAACTCAGGGTTCATTATGATGGATGTCCCCCACAAGAGCGTAACATATTCTGGGATAATGAGTGTTGCCAACAATGATTTGAATAGTCTTGTCCAATATAATAACTTCCTTCACTCCTGCCCCCATTCACATCCCATAGTTACAATGAAATTTGTATTGATGCCTCAAAGAGATTGATTAATTGTTTTACCTGTGCTACACACTGCCTTATGAGTTGATTGAACATAAAAAGCTAAATATCACAAGATGAGAGTATTTACAATTTCTACAAGAAACAATATCTCTCTAACAAGTGTTTTTAGTAATAGTTTTTAAAGTTGAAGTGTGATCACTAGCCAAGGTTTAGATTATTTTTATGAATCTATTGCTACAAACATGCTGTGATACATTTACAATTAAGGTTCTGCAAAAAATTGTCCTTTATTTCCATGCAGTTTTCTTGGTCTTGGTAGCTACCAAAATTCTATGAATTACAGACATCACAGGTGTCCTGTTGGGCCTCGAGACTCAGCAAATTCTTGTTGGCTCGGTTCCCTGGATGGAGTGTGCCACCCCCAGGCTTTCCTGACACAGTGCGGTGGTCCCCGAAAAATGTTAGGTGGTTCTCTCCCCCCCTCCGGTAAAGAGCAATTTTGCGCAAATGGCAGACATAAGGAGGCCTATTTATGAAAAAATACAGTTGTAAATGTCTATGCCTGTTATTTTGCACAAATATCCTCTTTACGGCTACAATTTGCACAAAATGGTTCTTTGCAGAATAGGCTGAACTGTCACTTTTACGCAAACTGGCAGCTCAGCAAGGGAACGGGAGTCTGCTTGCCGTACGCTGCTCACTGGGTGCCCGCTGTCCACCCAGTAGCTTGACACATGTAGTGAGCAGGGTTGGGCAGCCAGAGGGGGACAGCAAGTGGTGCACAGCATGGATGGAGTTGAGTTTGCCCATCCCTATCTGCAATATCTTTGCTTTAAGAACTGTGTGTGTAAATTAGATGCCCATCCAAATGCACATTTCCATGTGGTAGATGTTCAATGCTTTCAATGGGATGCTCATCAAAATGCAGCTGCTGTTCTTGCTCCCAGTTGGCTATGCATGTGGATCAACTGTCACCAGACTGTAGAGATTCCATCAGGCTGCAGCAGAGGGAGGGATTGAAAACTTGGCCACTCTTTCCGCACTTTCTCTTGTTGAACTGTTTCTATTCCAACTGGTCATTATGTTTTAATTATGAACTAGTGCCTAAGTTTATTTCTCTCTCTCTCTCTCTCTCTCTCTCTCTCTCTCCTACCTCCCAGGTTTTCTTTTGTGTCATATCTTAGTAAGCCACCCTGGGGGCTGTCTATTCACAGGGAAACCCTCGAGGCAGCTGTGGGTCTGTTCTGTGCCAGTTACACAATGCAGCTGCAGCTTTGCAGCCACCATGAGGCTTTCCCACAAAGCTATGGATTGAAAAAGTTGGGGACTTACCCAACAGGGGTATGGGTGACTCTAGTGTCCAGATGGCCAATGGAAACCCTGCACTCGCACCTCAGCATCAGGATTACCTGATGCCACCCCAGGAGAGGAAAACTGTCGGGTTTCAGAGGGAGGCGACACTAACCAAGTGCTGTGAAGACAAGCCCCCTAGGAGCCTCATTTGACTGAATAATAGTGGCTTTAAAGTGAGTGTTGTGTTGAAGTTTGTCCTCCAGTTTCCCAAGCTGCTGCTTTTCTAAATGAGAATGGTTGAAATGTGGAAGAATGTCTTGGCAGAGCACTAGTTAAAATGTTTTAAACAAATGAACAAACATCCACAGGCTAATAATCATCTTTTGCCTGAAAGGAAGGTGACTCAGATAGAACTGGACAGAAGGATGTTTGTCTTTAGAAATGATGTATTTGAGCATGGTCAGAAATATCATTCAACTTCACAATCTATGAAGACAGGACAGAGGCTTGCCTGACTAATGAGACAGGGGCCTTTCTGCCACCAGCCCCCACTTCACAAGCAAAAACTAGGATTACCATTGCAGGGAGGGTCCAAACTTGCAACACATTTTAAAGGACTGAACCAAGTATGAGTATAGGATGATTCAAAATGTGTCACATGGCGTGTGTTTTAAAGCAAGAGGCGATCACATTTTCAAAACAATTGCCCCATCCCCAGCAAACAGCAGCTAACATTTGCAGACTATATTTTATAAGGACATTTACATTAAGGACATTTGCAGACTATCTTTTAATGCCACCCTGAGTCCCAATGATGTAGGGTCGGATGAAAATGTTTTAATAAATAAATAAACCTCCAAAACCTCTAGGTGGGCCCCAGTTAGGAGTGTGCAAAGTGGCTCATCTCTGCCTTGAAATTCGATCCAGAGCTCTGTAGAGGTGACTCTCTGCCTCAATTTTGGAGTGCCCCTCTCCCCACCTCTCTCCACCTCATTGATTTATCTGTTGAAGAACCGTTCAGTATTTGGGTAACTGGTATTAACGGAAATGCGTACAGCTGCCTCATTTTTAAAGATAAAGAAATAAATCTTGGTACAGTGATACCTCTTAAGGAGGGCTTTAGCCATGCCAAGCTTGAATCAGATTGGGTCATGCTTTGATTTTTTAGGAATTTTTAAATGGATATTAACAAAAATGTTTACATTGGTGTAAATTTTACAGATAAAGAGATGAAACATGGCAAGGTGAATCAGATCCATTCATGGCTTGATGTTTAGTTTTTTTAAAAAATAATAATAACCCCCCACTTCAGCCTTCTCCATCCTGTTGCCCTCCAGATCTATTGGACAGAGCACCCCCACCCCCAGCTACTGAAATAAAGAGCCTGCCTGTGCCTGACTCAGGTGTAGAATCACATTACGCCAATCCTTTTACAACTTCATTGGCTGCCAGTCCAGGTCCGGGCCCAATTCAAAGTGCTTGTATTGACATTTAAAGCCCTGAATGGTTTGGGGCCAGGTGATTTGAAGGAACACCTCCTCCCATATGTACCTGCCCGGACCTTAAGATCATCTACAGGGGCCCTTCTCCGTGAGCCCCTGCCAAAGGAAGTGAGGCAAGTGGCTACTAGGGGGAGGGCTTTCTCCGCTGTGGCACCCCGGTTGTGGAATGAGCTCCCCAGAGAGGTCTGCCTGGCGCCTACACTGTACTCCTTTCATCACCAGCTGAAGACCTTTTTTATTCTCTCAGTATTTTAACACTTAATTTTAACTCAAATTTAAATTTTACTGTTCTAACTTTGTATTTTAATCTTATATCAATTTTGCTGTGTGGTTTTTATTCTGGTTGTGCTTCTTATACTGTATTTTGTATTTGTGGTTTTAAGCTGTTAGTTTATTTATTATGGTTTTAATTTTTGTGAACCGCCCAGAGAGCTTCGGCTATTGGGCGGTATAAAAATGTAATAAATAAATAAATAAATAATAATAAAAATTCTCACTCACCATGCCAGCCAGCCAGCCCAGCAGCACTGTCACACTGCGGAAATGTGGATGATTGACTTCTATGAGTCTGAGCAGAAACATGCTCCATCTCTCTCTCCCCACCCCCATGGCCAGAAGCAGCAGCCAGTAAGTGTTTCCTACTTCCCCAAACACTGCAATTGGAGGAGAACAAAGGTCAGGGACAGCGTGGCTATTCCTAATTGGTTAGCCACAGAAGTCAATATCAAAGCTACCCCTCACCCCACTCAGCATCTTCCAAAATATGGAGATATTCAGTTTAGACACACACAGCAGGATAATTCTGGCGACTTTAGAAGCTCTGATTGGGCACGTCTCCCCTCTGATATTAATTGATGGGTTTGGAAGTGGCCAATTTCTGCTCTGGAAAATCGAATGCTCTGCGGATGTTTGCAGTTACCAGGTAATTCCAGGTCGGAGTACACATCCCTAGCCCCAGTATCAAATGGACAGACATTTAATGCAGCCCATTCCTTCACTTCTTTTTAGTCTGTTAAAGGGACATGGAACAAAGAGTTCACTTATATGTGGCAAGCCAAATACTTTCTCCCTTTTCTAGAAACTTCCCCCATTATTTATAATGGAAATGCCAACGCCATCACTGAACAGCAGTGCCTCGGACATGCTGATAGAGAAATGAGGATCCTGTTGGCTTTGTTAAACGGAAGACATTTGCCAGAATTGCAGGCATCTTTCCTTTTAATCTCCACAGGTGACAGTATTAATGAGACGACAGCCTTCTTACAAACCGTAAGCCTGCTTCGTGTGCAATGTTTTCACAGGTATTAAGGTCAATGTTTGAAACGCTGGATGCAAATCTCCAACAGACCAAAACAAAATGCATACAGAAATATGACTTCAGTCACATCCACCTTAGGGAATAAGCACAGTCAGTGATATTTTTGCCATGTTTACTAAGCCTGCTGAGTTGCACAGATAGAGATAATTTCCATGGACAATGATTCTTTTCTTTCCCACTGGTTATGAATTTACATGACACTTTAAAAAAAATGCCTCTTTTCCTCTAGCTTAGATGCTGTTCCATAGCCTAAACAAGTCTGCAGTTTCTTGTACATGATTTTAAAAGAATTTTTTTGCTCTTCCACAAAGCCAGATCCGCCTGCACCTGCAGCAAAGTGGTTGCTGTCAAGAGGTACTTTAATGTAGCAGGAGCTCCTTGTGGCTTCTGGCAACAAGAAAGCAAGGTTTATCATGTTTCTCTGCTTCTGTCATTTGGACTGTCCTATGCCAGTGTTAAATATGTAATATAAGGATGGAAATAATAGTGACTTCCCTTACAGGTAAGTTGTAAATATGATGATTATGGTGACATACATTAAGATATTTCAACAGATATACCCTCTCTCTCTTTTTGCATGCCACCCACCCATGTTCCCAATTGGGAGTAGGATTGGATGAGAATTTAGTTTCAGTTTTGTTTGACCAGAATTTACCAAAATTTGCAGAGTTCTCCATATAAAACAAAACTTGAAGGGAAAAAAAGAATGTTGGGGAAATTGAAACTGGCAGATTTGTCCAGAGGCGCCGAGGGCTTTAAGTGTTTTGATAAAAAAAAAAAAAAATCTGGATTGGAATCGCTGGATATTCAACCATGTTAGTGCTTAATTAGGGTTGCCACCTCTTTTTCTGGCAGGCTCCTCATCTTTAACAGCTGTACAACAGGTAGGCACATAATGGTCCTGTCCATGCTGGGAATAGCTGGTGCAGATGAATGAGAATCCTGATCCAGATCGTTTTTGATCAGAATTTCCCCCAAATTTGCAAAGTTCTTCATATTTGGGAGGGAAATGACTTGAAATGGTAAACATTCAAATGTGGGAGAAAGGGAAACTGACAGATTTCCCCATCCCTAAGAGAGTGATGAGAAGTTTCAGGAATAGCACTACACCGTAGAAGTCTATGGCACTTTTGTTAGGGCTGGGATGGACCCTCTACTTTGCTTCTGGAGGCCAATTCATAGCTTCTGGAAATGGCCCATTATGGCCACCATAGTTTATGACCTTAGATCTATGAAATGTCAGAACCCCCATGGTGGCTCTCATTGTGGACAGGCAGCTGATGGATCGGTCAGGTGGGTGGGAGAAGGCTCACCATCACCCTGAGTTGGGCTGGGGTGACCAGAAGCACTTTGGAATGCCTCAGCCTGATCTGGTCCTGATCCAGATTCAGACTGAAGCAGGCTGAATTGGCCCACTTTGGTTCAAATTCTGGGTTCATGTCCAAAGTGGTGCATAGCCCTAATTTTTTGTCACATTTGCTATATTTACCAAAATATACAAAGCAAGCAGAGGATAAGTTGAGGCAAAGACACATTCTAACAAAGCCAAAAATCCCCAGAAAGCCCCCAGCTACCTCCAACTCCCTCCTTCCAAATCTGACTCTTCCCTTCAGCTGGAGGGCTGTCACCTTCTCCACCCTCTCATGTGCATCTCATTCAAAAACAATGAGAGAGCCAAAATTATGTCCTTAACCTGCTCTGATCTGCCGACCATTCTGTGCTATTAACCAGCAATTTGCCTAGTTCAGGAATGCTCAGCCAGCATCCATGGCCATATTATTATTATTATTATTATCCAGAATACTAACAGCTAAACATTCTTATTGTACTCCCTTGCTTTCTCCTGGCTCCATTTTGACTGATTGATTGATTGATTAATTGCATTTTTATCCTGCCCAATAGCTGAAGTTCCCTGGGCAGTTCACAAAAATTAAAACCATTCAAAGTGTAAAACAAACAGTATAAAAACATAATATAAAATACAATATAAAAGCACAACCACATGAATTCCCCATTTGTCTTCCATGTAATGCCAAACAGAGTTGTGTAATGCAGATATTAAAATCCTGCCATGGGGTGGTGGTATTTTTTTTACAGTGACAATAAGAAGGAAGGGAAATGAATGTGGTTTCTTTTTTTAATCCATGGGAGTCCTGTGTAGTACAATCCTATTTAGAAGTAAGTCCTACTGTGTTCAAATGGGCTTCATTGAGGGAGGTGTGCATAGATGCAGCCTTAGGGCCAAACTATACATTCCCCTTAATGTGTAAAATGCAACTACATCTCTGATCCCCCCCCTTTATTTTAGGCAAGCACTCTTCTTGATTATTATCCAGAAAGCAGCAGACTAGAGAAGGATTATCTTTTCCTTCCCCAGCTACAATCCAGACAAAAATCTCCCTGCCCTGCATGCAGTCGTGAGGCTTGGAGCCAAAGTTCTTACTAGCCAATGGGACTCCCCCCCCCCTGCTCTTGTAGCTGTTTGTTAGTGAGGAGTATTTTTGTCCAGTTTGCAGCTGGGGAAGGAAAAGATGCACTTCTATGCACTGCAGTCTTGATATTAAATGGGCCCTGCTAGGCTCTATAATTAGAGAAGAAACAGATGTCACTGCACACTGCACATTAAACCTAACATACTGCGTGTATGCAGATATTTACAAATTTAGCCTTAAAAGTATGAGGAAATGTCAGTTCCAGTCTGTACTTTATTTCTTTTTTGCCGTTCTATGTGACGCCAATCGGGGTTGCACTCCATTTTAAAGGCCTGTGAGCCAAGCTGCCTGAGTAAGATAAATTGGTTCCATCCACGCCAAGTTATCAGCTCATTCAAAACAGAGTTTTATTTATCTTCAGAGCAATTAGCAGCACACCAGAGAACGACTAAGGCAAGACATGTCATGCCGTCTCGCGTTCAACTCAACAGCTGATTATGAGTGAAAGCCGTTTCCAAAAGACAATGGCGGAATAAAGAAACAATTCATGTTAACACAAGCATGGTTCAATGTAAGAGAATCAAACCACTGTTAAGGGAAAGTATCAACTACCTATTGAGATTTAAAAGCTAGTTTTCTAGTTTTTCCTCATGAAATGGAACAGGGAACAGCAATTCCCAGATAGAGCCTGGCTCAGTTTCCAACGGTCTTCATTAGGTTCTATGAGATAATAGAAAGCTGGAGCACATTTCAAAGAGAGAAAGACCTGACTCATGCTCCAGAGTCTGGGTGACAAACATGAGGGGGGAGGGGAGGTAAATTTACCCCCATATAACAGTTAAGGGCCACCATTCTTGTCTTCCTTCTGGGCCAATCCATATCAGGCATGGAGGGTGAGGGGAAAATCTTTCCCCACTCTTGATATAGGGTGGCCTAGTCCCCCACCCAGAACCCCCAGGGGGAATAAGATATTCCGCTATGCACAGTCTGTACAGCAGGGAGGGCAGACTTCAAATTTGCAGTTTCTACTTTATAGTTATTTATTTATTTATTACATTTTTATACTGCTCAATAGCCGAAGCTCTCTGGGCGGTTCACAAAAATTAAAACCATGAAGAGCATAATAAAACGACCAACAATCTAAAAACACAAATACAAAATTCAATATAAAAAGTACAACCAGGATAAATCCACACAGCAGAAATTGATATAGGTTAAAATATGGAATTAAAACAGCAAAGTGTTTGTTTGACTCAAATCCTGAGATCCATGTGCCTGAAACCCTGAGATCCATGTGCCTGAAATCCTGAGATCCATGTGCCTGAAACCCTGGAGCGCTGCTGTAAGTCAGTGTTTACTGGGCTGGACCAATGCACTTTCTCTGAGTAAGGCAGCTTCCTATGCCCCTATGACATGTACCAATTCACTTACTCTCAAGTAAACATGCATAGAATTGCATAGTAAGTTCCATACCTTTCACTGGGATGGATTTCAGAATGTGCACAATGAATGGGGTTGATACGTCCTTGATTTTGTGCCCGTTCTTTTTTATTTGATCCTTACTTGCATTTTAGAACAATGAATTATATTGAGAATAAGCTGTTAGTTCTAAAGCAATACTCTGAGCTTTCATCAAAACATCTGTCCTCCTCAGGCAAAGAAGGACGATGTAGTGGATTACAGTCTTAAGCATGGTGGGAAATGAAGTGTAAAATGTGAAGGGAAATCAGAGATGTGAGCCCAGAATGTGTAGAATCACTGAACTGGATGGGACCTTGGAGAGCATCCAGTCCAATCCCCTGCTCAATAGAGACTCAGCAATGCTGGATGCAGCTACAGCAGCCCTGACATCTGGCCACCCAGCCTCTGCTGAAATGCCTCCAGTGACACTATACATGGTGTACATGCTAAGAAGATAGACCAGACTAAGTTTGGCATTCCTTTGCTTGCTTTAGAAAATGACACAGTTGGCTTGTGAGAACTGAGTACATGGTGAAGCAATCCCATAACTACACATAGGATAAAGTCTGTTCCATCCATGCAATAGCAAATTAGGTGAACCCAAACCCCCATAGGCCACTCTATGCAAAGAAGATGAAGGGTCCCCATTAGGAGCGTGACTCCACTTTAGATGTAGCCCGAATTATGAGATAAAGCAGTCCAAACTGAGGCAACTCCGGACTGAAGTAGTTTCATTCCTTGGAGTAGTCCAATGCATTTCTGCTCGGTATTATATTTTTCTGGCCCTTATTCAGAAGTGTTTTTTTTAAAAAATGTAGGCTGCAGAGATCTCTGAAAGATTTATGTCTCCAAAATTAAATCCGGCAACCAGTTCCAGAAATATATGGTACAGGGCTGAAACATGTTGAGCTACTTTGATATATTTACATCCAGGAACTTTGTCTTTTCTTATTCCAATCGAGACTGATCTTTTCCTAAAACCATATCTGAACCCTTCTAATTGGTGGCTATCACACCTTGAGGAAGCCAATTCCATCATTTAACTACGTGCTTTGCAAAAATGTACTGTCCTAAATTACCGATAATTCAGCTTCATTGGATGACCCAAGATTTTAGTACTTACTATTGAGAGAGGGAGTAAAAAACTTGTTTATATCCACCTTTTCTACATCATGCATAAGACACTTCCTTTCATGGTTTCACCCCACACCTATCCCCATATTCTGGGTCTTGTAGCATTTGATTTAGTTTCAGTGTTATATTTGTATGCCTGTGTGTCTGAGTGTCTGTGAGTATAGTACAGTACAGTACAGTACAGTATAGTATAGTATAGTATAGTATAGTATCTGTCCAACTCTCTGTGTTCTTTGTTGTGTGTTCATTGTATTGTGCGTGCACGCACACGCACACGCACACACACACACTGGAAGAGCATTGTTTTTATCTGATCAAAGCAGGTGCCTCTGTAACACACTTTGGTATGAGTTGGATTTGAGGGAGTGGTGTGTTTGTGTGTGTGTAAAAGAGAGACAGACAGACAGAGACAGAGACAGGGTTTAATGTATGTGAGTGTATATGTGTGTGCATATGTGTATGTATAAACATGGACGGCCTCTACTATCCCAGCAACATCACATGTGGCCCAGGAAAATTTGTGTACCCATGTTTTTTAGGAGGTTGGGCTTTCTCCTTCAAAAGTACCATCTGAATAGGGCCTAAGACTTCTCTAACTGAACAAATTATTGCTGTTCTGATTCTTCCGTTGGGTACATTCAGGAACAAAATGGAACAAAACTCTAAATAATGATTTGTGAGACTTAAAGGACAATAGCAACATACCCATTTAGTAGTGGTTTCTTTCTATTGGAGTAGTCAGAGCAACCAAAAACCTGCATACACACTAATATCTACTAAAAAGCATGCTGATTTTAAAGCTTTAGTAAAAGCAATGTAACAAAATCAATGGGTGTTAAATAGAAAATTCAGTAAATCAGTAGGAAAAGAAGCAAGTGTCTAACTTCATTCAAATTGTATTTCAATCAGATGGGATTTATTTGTAAAGCATATTAAAAAGTAATTGACGGTGCCTCTGTAGTCAATAAGATGTAATAACCAAGTGTTAGATTTTGAATGGTTTTTGAAGGGTTGTAAATGATTGTACAAGGTCTCTGCAGTAGAGATGATTCAGTTTGAGGCTTGACTCCTTTTATCAGGGGTTCGTTTTGGGGTTGTTGGGGTTTTTTTTGCCTTGTTTCTATAATTTTTGGTACATAATACTTAGCATTAATTGGGTGGGGGTTAAAATAAGGCTCAAGGCTGCTGATTTGCAGTTGTACAGTAGAGTTACCAGTTTGCAGGCAGATATTCCCCTGTACCTTTTAATTTTGCAAATTACTCGGAAATGCCTCCATTCACAACCCTGAATGCAAATGTGAATGGGAGCATGTCTTCTCTGAAAATGTCCACAGATTCCCAAACTTGTGTCCGCATTCACAAAATGCACAACTTTAAATATGCATAACTTCAAAGCTGCACTTTTTAGGACACATACGTTAGGTTGTGCATTCTTAATATGGCACATTTTCATACTTCAGTCAATGGGAGAAAAGTATGCACTTTGGAAAATGGTCCCAAACGAGAACATGGACGAGCTGAACCAAGCTTTGAAGGAAAGCTTGGAGAATTTCAGTGAGTTCAAGTTCTCGTGGGCAGGATCTTCACGACTGCTTTAGAATGATATTGAAGTGCACTGACATCTGTCGGGGGCCAATGACACATTCCATATACCGTTTTCAAACTGCTTTCATAGTGTTACATCCTGCTTGGTGTAGATCTAGCCCTGGCTTCCCCATCTGTACTCTCATAGAGAGATCACCCAGACTGGAGAGTCAAGCCAAGCCTAGGAGAGATCTTATAAAAGGTCTGTAGATTCCCTCTTATCTTCACAGTTCACATACTTTTTTCTTGGGGTTGCTGGTTGCAGTTACCATTTTTACCAGTGTCGGGGAAGATGCTATGGATCACCAAGGCTCATGGTAGCTAATCCCTTTCCCTAAAAGTTGTCCCTATCATGCAAGGAGTAAGGCATCTGGGGTCTATCACCAGTGCAGCTGTAGTTGAAATAGCTAGAGAGATACAACGGGGAGGAAGGTGAAGGGAGCAGGTCATTGGGGCAATGGAAGCAAAAAATAGTTGGTTGGTGTGGAGAGAGGCAGAGAGGAAGAAAAGCTGGAGTGGGAGAGACATGGCTGACAAAGTGAGCAATTGGAATATATATATATATATATATATATATATATATATATATATATATGCATGAAACAAAAACAGAAGTGGTGAAAGATGTCAAGAATATGCATCCGAAACAACAGAAAGGTGAGAGATCTGGATAGAAGTGATTACTGTTAACGGAAGAAAGAATTAGAGATCTGTGCTGTGTGTCAGGCCTGACTGAAGATGAAAGACTGATTTACGGGTTTGTGTTTTCTGAAGAAATGCCTCTGGAGGTAGGGTTAGGAGAAACTGAGCAGTAAGAGAAACTAACTATGGTATAGATGTTAATGTTTTGTTGAGATTGTGTTTTTTAGACACTGTAAGCACTTGTTTTACAGAGGAATCGTTATGCAGAGGAATCTGTATAACGAACAAGTAGCAACGGTAAGAACAGACACGGAACTGGTTTAAGATTGGGAAAGGAGTACGGCAGGGTTGTATACTCTCACCTTATCTATTCAACTTGTATGCAGAACACATCATGCGACGTGCTGGGCTTGACGAATCCAAAGCTGGAGTTAAAATCGCAGGAAGAAACATTAACAACCTCAGATATGCAGATGACACCACTTTGATGGCTGAAAGCGAGGAGGAGCTGAGGAGCCTTATGACAAAGGTGAAAGAAGAAAGTGCAAAAGCCGGGCTGCAGATAAACCTCAAAAAAACCAAGATTATGGCAACTAGCTTGATTGATAACTGGCAAATAGAGGGAGAAAACGTGGAGGCAGTGAAAGACTTTGTATTTCTGGGCGCAAAGATTACTGCAGACGCTGACTGCAGCCAGGAAAGACGTTTACTTCTTGGGAGGAGAGCAATGACAAATCATGATAAAATAGTTAAGAGCAGAGACACCACACTGGCAACCAAGGTCCGCATAGTTAAAGCAGTGGTATTCCCCGTAGTAACCTATGGCTGTGAGAGCTGGACCATAAGGAAAGCTGAGCGAAGGAAGATAGATGCTTTTGAACTGTGGTGTTGGAGGAAAATCCTGAGAGTGCCTTGGACTGCAAGAAGATCAAACCAGTCCATACTCCAGGAAATAAAGCCAGACTGCTCACTTGAGGGAATGGTATTAAAGGCAAAACTGAAGTACTTTGGCCACATAATGAGAAGACAGGATACCCTGGAGAAGAGGCTGATGCTAGGGAAAGTGGAAGGCAAAAGGAAGAGGGGCCGACTAAGGGCAAGATGGATGGATGATATTCTGGAGGTGACAGACTTGACCTTGGGGAAGCTGGGGGTGGCGACAGCCGACAGAAAGCTCTGGTGTGGGCTGGTCCATGAAGTCACGAAGAGTCGGACGCGACTGAACGAATAAACAACAACAAGAACTTGTTTATTCTGGCAATTGTTATATGTATTGTCCTACCCTAGCTTATTACCAGAATTCTGTACTTTTCCATTTTCTTTATTTATACATTTGTGTTAACTTTCTCCTGTCATCCAGATCTAATTACATTTTTAGCAACCCAGAATCTGCTACATTTGATTCTCTGGTTCGAGTGCCTTAGAAACTGGGATATGATTTGTCATATTAAAGTATGATTTATAATATTAAAAAGGAACAATATTAGTGACTCTTCATCTTAACCCACATATGAAGGCCATTTTGCAGGTTTGGGGTAGAAATAAAACAACACAAATCCTTCTGTTTACTTGTTGCTTTTGCTAGAGCTTCACCAAATTTGCCTAGAAAGTTCTTGACAAACTGTGAATGTTGATGAAAAATATCTTCCACTTTTCTCTGGCCATCCAAGTGTTCAGTAAATATCTAGTGGATATTTGACAGAGAGCATCCATGGACTTGCCATCCAAATAACGTGGTAGTGGCAGGCAACATTTCACAGTACCTAACAGATGATGTACAGCAGATGTCAATGTTTGGCAGTAACAAGCATGCAGGAATCAACTTTTTTCTTTTTTCTTTTTTTAAATAGAGTTTAATACTCCTGTCATGAACCTCATTGTGCATTAATACTGTTGATATAGTACCATCTTTTGGGTGCTCTAACAGGAGGCTTCCCAATTGCTGTTACTAGACATTCAGACTTGCCTAACAATTAATAGGAAAGGAAAGGAACCTCTCATGCAAGCACTGACTCATTACTGACTCTTGGAGGGACGCCAGCTTTCGCTGACGTTTTCTTGGCAGGCCTTATAGCGGGGTGGTTTGCCGTTGCCTTCCCCGGCCGTGATTACCTTTCCCCCAGCTAACTGGGTACTCATATTACTGACCTCGGGAGGATGGAAGGCTGAGTCGACCTGAGCCGGCTGCCTGAAACCAGCTTCTGCTGGGATCAAACTCAGGCCATGGGGAGAGTTTCGGCTGCAGAAACTGCTGCTTTACCGCTCTGCGCCACATGAGGCTCTAACAATTATTATTATTAATAATAATAATTAATAATAATAATTCTTACCCACCTCTCCTTTTCCATCCACCATTTCCAAGTCTTAGTTAGGAAATGGTGGATGGAAATCTACCACAAATGAGATTGCATGAGTCCTTGCTTTCATGCAAACTCCCACCAAATGCTGCCACCAAAAAAAAAAAAAAAAAAAGGGAGAAAAGAAGAAAAAAACACTTTAGGAATGGGCTCTATGGTTCCTGGCATAGTAGTCTCATTTTAAAAAAAGCATCCTAGGAAGCAGTGATCAAAGGTTCCTGCTTGCTCCCTAAGATGCTCCATGCATGAAGCTTCTGTAGCAGGAACCCCATAACCTGCTATTCTTTCTTCCTTTCTTTTGGGTGGTGGCAGAGAGACCAGAAGAGTTAAAGCTGTGAGTTGGTATATGGGCTGAGTGAGTGTGGGGAGAAATAACTATGTGTTAGTCAGTTGGGGGGAAGTGTGTGTATGTGACTGGGCTGTTTGTGTGAGAGGGGGGCATAGGGGGGTCCTGCCCCCTGACAGATTACCTCCAAGGGAATGCAGCACACATTTCCCACCCCTGTTTTAAGCTGATGTTATTTAAAACATTAGAATGAATACAAGACAAGCACAGTGTGAGTGAATGTGATTGAGTTGCATGCAAATGCACATTTGTGTGTGTGTACACATGCACATGTATGAGCCCTACCACCCCAGCAGATACCTGATGTGGCCCTCGGGGTGAACAGTTGTGCACCCTTGCTTTAAAAGTTTGACTGCATTCTTCTCAGATGCAGAAGGGCAGTTTGATGCTTTAAAAATCATCCCTCTTTTGATAGACAGATAATGATTGATTGATAGACCGAGATAGAGATGCCTTTTTCCATTTCAAGACACTGCTCCCCTCTTTTCCCCACTTTAAGCAGGTATGGTGGCCAGTTAAGCAACTGCATTCTGGACATACAGACTTCTGTACCTCGTGTATCCTCAGTCTCACAGCCGTGTTCACACAAAGCATCTGCCACACCAGCCGCAGCTGAATGAAGTTGTCTTCTGAAGATTGCTTTGTAGCCTTAATCAGTAGATGGCAGTAACAGCTAGCGATTAGCCATGATGCTGGCTCCTATAAACTGTGCGCACATTAATCATACATACAGAAAATTCCACAAAGTACAACCTGACAAAGACCTTGCTTTGCCACAATCAATCTTTATTCACTGCTAGATTAAAGCAGTTAGATATACTTGATTGCTTCAGGTCCAGGATAAAGCTTATAAACAGCTACATGTATGTTTCCTGCTTCAAGGCACAGATATATATTTAATTGATGCTCGGTTGTAATCTCTTCATCCTTGATTACTGTTTTTGACCACCCAGTGCCTGTTTACTCCGATTGCTATGTATGCTGATGTTTCAGTGCATGGCACTGTACAGGATGCCACCAACCTTATATTACTTGTGACATAATGAAAAGAGAACGTACTTGCTTGGGTTGGCTCTTCTGTGACCTGTCCATTCCAAAATGGGAGCATGTGGTAGACTGAAATGAGTGTGCATGGTACACAGCTTTTTCAATGTTATTTCAGGAATACAAGGCTTAATTGTGTGGTAATGAATGGCCTTGGAGATGAGACACTATTGCTGAAGCTAAAGCAGTGGTGGGTCACATCGATGGGAGATCAGCAGCGGCCCCATGTCTGCTCTAGACCCCTCAAACAAAAAGTTGGATGCAAGCATTAAAACAAACAAAAAAATCTAATTGCCTTTAAAACCAAGAAGTAGTGTACATTACAAGCTTCTTCAGATGAGTGTTTTATAGCATGCTTGTGATTAGCCACTCACAATTGATTGGCCACTCTAATCATATTGATGATGCAAATCTCCTGCTCCTTTCACCATTTCTTCATTATAAAATAATTCTCAGAAAATGCAACTCTTCTAAGCAATAGTGAAATGGATCACTATCTCCTGCCATGTGCCAAAGAAGTTTCACTATAACACACCCACTAGAGGGCACTGTCCCACTAAACTGTATGGGCCACTGCACAGATTCACTTTTCTCCCCCATGTGATTCTGCTCCTCCCCATCACAAAAGAGAAGTAGCAAGCAAGAGCGTGAGGAAACATGACTTCTCCCCGTCTGAAAAAGCCATGCATCATGCTACAGACAGCGTTTGACAAATAACATTATATCAATATCTGAGTTTATTTAAATTTCATATATATTCTAGGTATCTTCTCACTGAAACAGAAACAGGTGCAGAGCTGAAATATTCCCCACCCCCACTTCTCCTATAGAGTTTTTCCCTGTGAATATGCTCCAGAGATGAAGGAATTGTGGAACGTTTGGTGTTTGGCACTGACATCCATGTGACACTCAAAAGCTTTGACGGTGTCTGACAGCTGACTTGCAATAGAATTTAGGTCACAATTCTATGGTCCATAGTAGGTCATCCCAGAGGCCACAGGAAGGTGTGCATCTCACGCTTTGCCCACAGAAAAGGGGTTGGAATATGAGGTCAGTCCTCACAAACTTTCTCCTTGCTGGTAGGAACACTTCTGTTGCCCTCGGCGCTCAGCTTTCCGTGCTATGACAATGGTAACAATAAAAAGAAAGCCTGCCTGGAGAAAATCCAGGGAGACTTTGGAGCTGCTGGATCCAAAGCCCTCTCTTTCCCCTGGAAAGGGCAGGGAAGTATGCCAGTTCTAGAGCTGGCATAATATGTTCCTTCCTTCACCACCACCTCTCTGTTGGCAACTTCTCTTTTGTTTTTCTGACAATCTACATTGTGTGACCATTAAGTTCTCATTGGGCTTTCTTTTCTTTTCCTTCATTTGATTTTTGGAGCCTTGGTTTTTGTTTTGTTTTTAAAAAGATGTTTTGTTGCTTCACAAATCCTGGGATTCCCCTGAGCACTTTGAGTTTCTCCTCTTTTTTCTCTGTGTCCCTGTTTTGGCAGCACTCATCACCTGAGTCCACTATTAGACGGAATGATCTACAGAGGAGAATCCAAACATTCCTCTCCAACCCCTGCAGTCTCAAATCGTACTATAAAGCAAGAGTTGTACTACTTGATTTTCTGGCTCATGTAGTTTGAATCCAAGCCCTTAGATTTCATTTTTGCCTGTTCCTCTGTTTTCAATTTAGCAGCTCTCTATAAAATCACCTTCTAATCTTGATTAGAAGTGATTTGCAAATCACTTCAGGGTGATTTGTAACTCAGTCAGGGGTGTAGTCAGCTAAAACAGACGAAAGAGTAAGCTTCATCCCACCAGCCTCATATTGTGCTGTAGCAGTGAAATCTACACAAAAGACTCAAATGATGACGGCATTATAGTCTGCGTTAAGTGCGAAGGACTTGGATGACGTCGACTATGTCCTGCTGTGATTGTCATTCTCCCCCCCGCCCAAAGTGAAATTTTTGCTACTGAGTAAGTCTGCTTCTTCTGGGCATGCGAAAACACATTGCTCAGATTTCAACATGTGTTTTCATCCATCATTTCCAATGCGTGTTTTCAAGGGGTGGTATTGCTGATGAAGAAGAGGGCTGTGCAAATTCAAATCCTTTGCTCTTCCTGCTTCTGAAGTCCCCCGCTCCTTCTTGGCAGGGAAACAGGAGCAGCTAAATCCCCCAGTTGAACTAGCAAAAAGCAGCAAGGGAGGAAAGGAAGGTGAGGAGGGAGAGACTCTTTAGATCTGTGTGTTTTTAACTGCAGTGGGGAAGAGTGCTCTTCAAAGGCTGGTCAGTTTCACCCAAAATGTCTTGTCAGTTTCAAGCTAAGTCCTTTGGCTGCTTCTGAATCTGTATGTGTGTGTGTGTGTGTGTGTGTGTGTGTGTGTGTGTGTGTGTGTCCATGTCTGTTTTTTTCCATCCTATTTTGTGTTGCTCTTGTTCTTATTTGAATGGGAGTTGGTGGGGGAAGGACACAGATCTTCCATTCCTTTGAGCATGTGAAGCTAAGTGGGGGATGGCAGGAGACAGGGGGAAGCAGAGATGGAAACGTTCCCCATGGGGGGGGATTCTGCATCTCCCCACCTTTTTCTTTTCTTTTTTTTTAACAATGGGGGTCCAGTTTTTATTGGGAGCCGCCACATGGGAAAGGATGGCTTAATCCTCTCACTAACTGTGATTTGCCTCTCAATTTCTCTGCCATTGGAGGTCCTGGTGCTGCATTTGAAGTCTCCTCCTCTGTACACTGGGAGTTGAGATTGCCACTTCCTACCTCGCTTCGCTCCCCCATCCCACCCACCCACCCTGCCCCCCCATTTTAAAGTTGCAAAAATTAAGACTGCAATCCGAGGGGCTCTAATTTGGAAATGCATTCCATTGAACTCAATGGGATTTATTTACTGAGTAAGCATGCAAAAGACTTGACTGCAGTCTTACGTAATGTTCTACTTCGGTG
The DNA here is from genome assembly GCF_023053635.1 of Elgaria multicarinata webbii. Classification (NCBI taxonomy): domain Eukaryota; kingdom Metazoa; phylum Chordata; class Lepidosauria; order Squamata; family Anguidae; genus Elgaria; species Elgaria multicarinata. The sequence goes on along the minus strand of NC_086175.1, from coordinate 31,585,989 downwards.
TTCATTAACAAGAGAAGCAAATCCCAATCCCTGTTGTCTGAGGGGGAGTTGTCCCCACTTCAATCAACCAATAAACGGTAGGAAGAGGTACAAAGATCTGGATCGTGGGGATAACAACATGTGTGAGTGAACCTCAACGGATCTTCCCAATGCGCTATAGCAGAGGTATAAGTTTACAAGTTTTCATATGCTCTATAAGCACTATATAAGTGAAAAGAGACAATTCGAGGGTAAACCAGAACAAAAGTGTATGTGGGATGAGGCTCAGTATGAGTACAAAACCTCCTGCACATGTATGTTATATTGATGCTCCTGGATTGTGGTGGCCAAATGCCTGCATGAAGCTTTGATTTGTCTTGAATCTACCACTATTCAGCTTCCTTGGAATACCTCTCAATGAACTTTCAAAACCAGTTTGGAATATGGCCATCGGGGTCAGCAGTATCAGGTACCTTTAGAGGTCCACACTTCAGCAGAAGGTTGTGATGTTTTGCAGTATTATGCCAATTTACTAGGGCTGTGCTCCGCTTTTCTTTGCATTGTAGAAGCAGCATCGGATTGGCCTGATTCGCCTCCGTTAAAGGCAGAGGCAGATCGGGTCAGGGGGGCAGTGGAGCAACGCGGGTCAGGTCATCTATTTGCGGATCGACCTGCTTCTTCGCGGAGCTCTGCCCGCCATGTTGGAAGGTTTTCCCCATGGGATTGCATTGTGAGAAAAAAGAGCATGTAACTTTTTTGTTTTAAAAGCTACATTCTTGAAACTTACTGTGCTTAGAGAGTGCATATTGGGGGTCATCTGTGTCAATTTTCAGTATTTTTCATTGTGCAGTTTGCTTGCTATTAATTTTTATAGAATGGATTTTTACATATTTGCCAAAAATCACTGGATGCTCAGATTTGCTTCAAACTGGCCAAGAATGTGGATACATGGATAAGCTCTCATGGTGCTGATTCTAAGGTTTCTAACATTAAAAGTAAAAAAGTTATAGGTGTTTGATTTTTAATGCAAGTCTATGGGGGGAACACGGAGCACCGATCCGGATCCGGAGCCCTGCCATGGAGTAGAATGGACCATAGGCAGATCAGACCCAATCTGGAAGTTGCAGATTGGGATCCAGAGTGGATCGGGGGGTCCATGCACAGCCCTACAATTTATGTAATGTATTTGAAATGTTATAGGAATGTCTATTGCTTTAAAGAATGTTAAGTGATTATAAATGTACTCACTGGCTGGGTTCAGACGATACGATAATCAACAGGGGGGAAGTCAACCCTCCATTAAGTTGATTATTATGTGGTGGTGGTGGTGGGGAGACACACAATGCACAAAAAACACACAGTGCATTTTCTTTTAATTAAGCAATGAAGAAAAAATAACAGGCTGCTCTGTTGCTTATCAAATAACCAATTGATTAAAATGTCGTGTGGAGGGCTGTCCCCCCTCCGTTGAGCACACTATTCCATTGGCCATAGAGTTCTCCAGCAGGAGCAGCCAGAACATCCTGGCTGCTACTGTACAGCTGGCAGAACTCGCAATGGCTGATGGGATATGGCTGGGAGGACTGAAGGAGGAGGGAGGGAGGGCGGAGCGCAAGCAGCCCAGAAGGACACTGGGTCTCTCAGCCATGCGATGGGGGAAGGGGCAACATGTCATGTAAGGAGTATAGGAAAAATAATGCACGGTGAGTGTGTTATTCCCCCGTCCATTGCTTAATAAGTTGTCTGAACTCAGCCACTGTGTTTATGTTGCAGGGACCAAGATGTGAAAGTAAGTGCTGATTGGCTGGTAGTTGGAATGGCTGGATTGGTAGATAGCAGGGAATGGGAGGAGTTAGCTGGGTGCATGTGAATAAATGGAAGTGCTTTGTGTGTGAGAGAGATTTTGGGGTTTAGGGTAGTTTGTGGAAGGAAGAACGTGGTTTATTATTTTGGTCTATTAGATTGAGGGAGGAGTGCTAGAGTAGACTAGAAAGGGGAGAGTAGACAGGGTAACAATTAAAGTTATATTTGGAACAATTTTAAAAGCATTGAACTGAAACCATTACACTTTGTGCCTATTGCAACCATTAAACCTTTTACTGAGGAAACCAATACGCTTTTACAACTGAAACTTACTCCTTGTTAATAAACATTCATTTTAATTCAAACTGGTGTAGTTTATGAGGTACTTGGGCAGGGTACAGGTTCACTTGGTGGTAGTGGGAGGGGAAGCTGGGCTGCTGTGGGGCCTGAAGAGAGGGCATGTCACAGGGACAGTACGCAGCATCCACACCCCTTTTTTATATACCCTCTGGAGCTGAGACCTTGGATTATAGTAAAAGAATACAGAAGCAGGAAGGGGGTATGCCACACAGGTCTACTATCAAACTCTGACACTCCCTGACACTCCCTGACCCATTGCTCTTTCTCTTTGTTATGGTTGCCAGATTGCCAACCTGCTCTGAGTTTGTGAACAATGACAGAAGCAAGGAAGTATGAGCAGCAGCTTTCACTTTTTACATCCTCTCCCTCTGGGTAGCTGTGGAAATTGAATCAGAGGGAAAGGACAAGTGAGTGGCCAGCAACAGCAAAAGAGAGAAGATGGCCCACTCAGGGAGCCCCCCCCCCACGCCCACTTAGGAGATCTTGCCCAAGGATCCCAACACTGGATATAGCCTTTCCTAACATGGTATCCTCCAGATATTTTGGACTTCTACTCCCATCAGCCCCAGCCAGCATAGCCAATGGTCAGGAATGCTAAGAGTTGTGTTTCAAACCTTCTGGAGGCCACTGGGCTGGGAACAACTGGGAAACCACCTGGCTGTTTGAAGAAAGTAAATTCCTAAATTCCACTGGGGGCATGAAAGCTCTTGATTGCAGCTATAGTAGCTAGGGCTGTGCAGCCCCTCCACGAACAGCATTGGATCCAATCTGTACCTTCCGGATTGGGCCCAAACAGGTTCGGGGTGATCTGGACCTCTGGAACCAGATCTGGAGTGAGATCCAGAGGTCCAAATTGATATTCGGCCCCTATTTTGCCCCCCCTTCCCCACTTATTTGCCTTGCAGCAGGTGGCAGAGGCAGGTAAGTGGGGAAGGGGGACAAAAAGGGGGCTGAATAAGCCCCCCTCCCCACCTTACCTGGCTCCTCCATCCACCACTGCACAGACCGCAGCAGCGGGCAGTGGAGACAGGTAAGCCCCCCTTCCCTCTCCCCCACTTACCTGGCTCTGTCATCTATCGTGGTCTGGACGGTGGCTTCAACTGTGGCCCAGGCCTCAAGCCAGAAACAGGCCGCGGCCTGTTTCCGGCCTGAGGCCACAGTTGAAGCCACCGCTCAGGATCCAGGTAAGCCCCTTACTATGAACAATTTGAACTGCGCTCCATCTTATGAGCCCTGAGCAAATACGACTTCATAGTTAAAATGTAGATATCAGATGTAAACAACCTGCATTGTTCCAGCTGGTTACTTGGTTGCTTAATGGATATGAATTGTGCACAGCAGAGTTGCAAGTGTACCCGCTAGAGTAAACGGATGTTCTGAATTCCGTCAAAGCCAAATGGAGTGCATCACTGCAGCCTCTAAAGAAAACAACAGGTGGTGATTTGAGATTTCCCAAGTGAGGCTCGCAACCTGCTGATTGAGCTGAAATTGCAGTTAACCTTGATCTAAGCACAAATTTGCATGGATTTTTCTCAATACTCATGCTCCATCAGTGGCCTGTTGGACTAAGACGCTTCCTGCTTTTCCTTACGAAAAGATAGCTTTCTCCCTTACAAGAAGAAGATGCTCATTAGTCAGCAAAGGCATCAAATGGTGCACATAAAAGGCAATTTAACCTAGAGAATGCACATTTTCAGATAAATATTGGCCAGTCATTTAAATACCTCAACATTGCATGTTTTTCTTTCTTTTCTTTTCTTTTTTAAAAAACATGTTCCCTGCTAATCAAAGCCCAAACACCACACAATAAACTTTGTTAAGAGCTGACATTTATGCATTGCAAGCTGAAAACATTTGAGCAGCTTGTAATTTAATCTTCTCTTTTTGTTTTCCTTATCAAGTGATTAGGCTGTGGATAACTCTATCCATTTACTTGATTAAACTCCTGCAATATTACCTTTGCTACCCGATATGGAGTAAGTTTATGAAGAGCTGCCAAAGAACACATACAGTTCTCTGTGAGTGTGGGTACCAAATGCTATTATTGGGAGTGATGGTAGAGCCTTCCCTTGTCTTTTGAAACCCCATGAGTCTGGGGTTAATGTTTTGGGCTGCTGCAGCTTTTTAACCCTTGGCAATGTTAGGCTGTGCCCTAAATGATGTTTGGGTTCTTTTTCTCAGCTTTAAAAATGTGTTTTTATTGCCTAGCATACTGCTATTCAGTATGTTGTTTACTGGAGTTTGTGATTTCATAGACTCATAGAATACTACAGTTGGAAGGGGCCTATAAGGTAGGGTGACCATATGAAAAGGAGGACAGGGCTCCAGTATCTTTAACAGTTGTTTGGAAAAGGGGATTTAAAACAGTGTCATTTGTATGCATGCAACACCTGGTGAAATTCCCTCTTCATCACAACAATTAAAGCTGCAGAAGCCCTGCCCTCTTGACCAGATAAAAAAGAGAGCAGGGCTCCTGTAGCTTTAACTGTTGTAGAGTGACCAGATACAAAAGAGGGAAGGGCTCCTGTAACTTTAACTGTTGTGATGAAGAGGGATTTTCACCAGGTGTTGCATGCATACAAATGACACCTGCTGAAATTCCCTTTTCTGTACAACTGTTAAAGATACAGGAGCCCTGTCCTCCTTACCATATGGTCACCCTATATAAGGTCATCGAGTCCAACCTCCTGCTCAATGTAGGAATCCACCTTAAAGCAAATGAAGTCTTCCTCCCTTGTTTTGTACATTGCCCAGAAAACAATTCTTAAAGGTCACTGATAAACACAACAAATCAATCGATCAATCAGCATGGCAACAAACACCATCTAGCCACAAACTCTCCTTTGCTCAAGAAGTATCCAACGTAATCCTTCTTTACAAGGGCTGATTCTCACATGTTCATACTTATCAAATGATGACCTGCATGTGCAAATGGAAATAATGAGAGATTCCGTTCTACAGATACACTTTTCACAATGCTTCACCTCACCTCAAAAGCAAAACTTTTTCAGCGCAGCCAGGTCCCACATCTAGCTGTCAAGTATACAGTAATGAAGTATAGAGAAATCAAGTGCTGCAGTGTCTGTCCTGGCTCTATGCTATGAGCAACTTGTCAGGATCCTTTAATTAGAAATTAAACTTGGCACCTCATACAGGCATGTGCTACTGCTGAGCTATGGGCCCTCGTCATAAAATAGAGCGTGGCGAACTCTTCATACATCTTCCCCCTCTTCCTGCTTCTTTTTGGAATAGGCTCTTTAACAGGGATCAGCTGCCTAATTTGACACCGTATAATATCTAACGCATGTTCACAGCTTGAATCCGGATAGACTCGGTGAGATCAGGCGGATCTTGGTGTGGGGTTCCCATGAATAAAAAATAACCACTGGGAACCAAATCCATCCCCTCCAATCCATTTTTAAATGTAATAAGATGAATTCAGGTTTAAAAGATTTGTAATTTGAATCTGAATGGCTTAAGCGGGCTGAGGTTAAGTCTGCTTAGTCTGCCGCTATCTGGAGACTGAGAGGTTAGTAAGGCATTCTGTGCCACATTAAAAGTTTTGCTGGAATATTAACTTGCTGTCTTTTATGGATGTCTGTGTCGCATTGCATTTCTCTGAAGCACTCGTACCAACTGGATGTTAATGGCACTGTAAAGTGATGATAAAATCTTCATGGAATGCATAATGCTCAGAGGAGACTCCCTGTCATATATGGAATATGCACACACACTACGGAACACTCGCTGGAGATGATTTATTCAGCCAAACACCAGTTGATCAGGCCTGTGGGATTTGGCATAATTAACAGATCTACACTGATTCAAAGGACAGCTGCTGCATCTTCATCTCTTATCCTTCTGAAGCGGAGATAGAGCCAACAGTGTACTACTCATTACATATACACACATTATCAACCAGCTACATTAGTTCAGGTAGCAACTAAGGGCAGTAGGACACATTTCACCATCACCTTGTGGCTTTAAAGGCCGTCGACGCTTCTCTTGTGCAAAGTGGGAGTGTGCTATTTACACTGGAGATTTATATTGGAGGCACAAAGTTGACATTTATCTCACCAATCCCCCCATAATTCCTCCCACCAATTAGTTTTACCTCTAGCGTGTGTTCCAAGCCTGAATTATATGGAGGGGGGGGTGAGTATTAATGGGAGACAACTTGCAGGCAGGGGGAAGGGGGAAGGGCGCTCTCCCCACTCAAGGGGTTCTCTACAACAAACTGCATTCCCAGCCCCATTTTGTCTAGGAAGATCCAATGTTTGGAAGAACTGTGTGCTGCTGCCTTTGGGGAAACATCCATCATAACACTGTTTAGATCAGAGGAGAGGGACTGAGCTGAGGTGGAGGGGCAGAAGCCCCCTGAACATATTTTCAGCCCATCACACCACTGGTCCCCAGCACAAAGCGTGGCTGGAACTCCTGCCAGTGCATGTCTGGGATCTTTTACCTTCCCCATATCTTCCCCGATAGGGAGAGCAAGCAACATGCTAGAGGCATTCATCTCCCTGCCCTCTCCGCAGGCCTCCAGGGGGTTAGAGGAGTGAGTGAGGAGAGAAATCCCCCTGTTAGATTTCCTATCAAAACTCAGAGATAACAAGGATTCCTGCCCTTTCCCCAAACACCCAGTAGAATTCTGGGAACAGAGCCCATAGAGGGACCCAAAGCCTCTGCAGGCTGGATGTGGGATGTGGGGCAAATTTATTTCTTAATTTATTATATTTCCATATCCCCCATTAGCTGAACCTCTCTGGGCAATATGCAAAACAAAACATAAAACCATAAAATACTGTTGTAAAACATAATATAGAATCATAGATTCAAAACTATCTAAAAATCAAAGTGGTGGCCAAGATAAAAAGAGAAAGACCTCAGTGACTGGTTTGGACAACACAATAATCAACGGTGGGTTAAATAGTCAATGGTGGGTTAAATAGTCAATGGTTGGTTATTGTGTCATCAGTTGGGACTTTTTCACACCGTGGTTGGTTATTCGGCCTAAATAACCAACGCTGTGCAGAGTTGATTATTTGAACAACCATTGGTTATTGTGTCACGTGTCGGGCATGGTTGACTATTTTGTTGCACACAGTTGGTTATTTTTGGTGACTACCGTGTGTCCTGGCAAGAGCAATCAAAACACCATTTTAGTCCAGCTGGCATAACTCGCAATGGCTGATGGGGGAGGGGGATGTGTCAATCAAATATACTGTTGACTAATAGTCAGCTCGATGCTGGCCTTTATCCACACCACTATTGATTATAGTTACATCGTGTGGGGAGGACTCCCTCGATAATAAACCTTTTGCCCCACTATTGACTATTGTGTTGTCTGATCACAGCTAATGTCTAACATGTTGTATAGCCACTGCCAGAGTAAACAATGTTATGTTAGATGGTCAAATGTGATGATTCAGTATAATTCAGCTAGGTATGTATGAGAACTTCACGTTCATTTAATATCAGAGCTCACTCCGCCCCCAAACATGAACACGACGGTATTTTGTGGGCCAAGCTGGCACATTCCCATGATGCTCATTCACAAAATGCATCCTCTAGACAAATGTACACTTTAATAACACAGCCTTTGAGAAAATGCACAACATTTTCACATTTTAGTGAAAGGGTAGAGAGGAAGTATGTATTTGGGTGCGCGGTTTTTGTTTTTGTTTTTTAAAAAAGCACGCCCAAATGTGTACTTTATTACTTATAATCAGGAACAGGATTGGGATGTACTAACCTTCAAGGTGGAACCTCAGGCCTCACTGATTTCCCCATCACTAAAGTTAGCTTCATATCTTTAAAGTTAAATGAACAAAGAAAAGAAAAAGATGATTAATCAGCTGCCATTTAGCCATTAATAATCACATTAGTAAGCAAATACAGTTAAATAAACTTTCACGTTGCATAAATGTCAATATGGGTGTCCTTTGAAAAAGTATTGACAGAAGCATAAGGCAATTTAATCAAGAAAAGCAACAACTCACAACTCGAAGAAAAAAGCCTTCTCCTTCTCCTCCTCCACCTCACTATTATATCAACAAACCTGAACCAAAATGGTCTTTTAAAAAATGAAGAAGTGTGACCTGAATGTGACTCCACTGATTAATCAGGTAAAGCGTTAGTTGATGAATCTACTGATTAAACCAATTAAATGTTCGCTGCTCTCAGAGCAGGGTTGGCAACACCTCTTTATCAAACGGATACTTATACGTTGGGGATATTATGGAAAATATCATGTTATCTAAATTGCCGCTGCTGCTCTTTTGTGCTCTGGGATACACTGTTGCTTGTATTCGGTGCCATTCAGCAAGTGGCAGGTGGGTGATAAAACTCTTGTTATACATCTCTCCATCTGTCCATCACCAGAGTCATCCATCAACCATTGCCTGTCCTGTCTTTTACTCTCCACTGCACAATGCAGCCTCAGAGCTGTGGCAAGGCAGATTTTTATGCATTGGGAAGGAAATTGATGTATTCTGAAAGTAATTACATCTGCCTATCATTGTCACCCTGGCCTGTGTGTGTGGTGGTGGCGGTGGTGATGAAGGAATCAACAGGCTGCATGTTCTGTATCAAACAAGAAAAGGTCCACGTCAGCCGTGGGCAGTCATCTATTTTGCCAGCCAGTTGGGGTTAGCAGCTGAAATGCACCAGAGTGTGATGGGAATATGGGGTGCTTCCACACAACCCTTTTCTCTGAAATGGCCACCCTTTGTTCACTTTTCATGACACAATATTGCTGCAGATCATTGCAGTGTGGTGTTTCCTATGTCATCATTCCATCTTTTTCCAAACTGGATTTCTGGGGATCCGATGCATTCTTCAGCCATAAAATGCAATTGCTATTGTAGCATCAGTGTGGACAAACAAAGTGTTGCGGCTTGGGGATGGGGGCTTCTGTGCCTTTAATTAAAAGTTTTGCTCCTGCCAGGAAGTTGGCACTTCCTAGTTTGGCAGCAATACCATGACATTTATTGAGCTCCTGGTGGAGGACTGCCATAAAAGGTTAGTGGGAGAGGTCTGTGTTTGGTTTCAAAGGTCAAAATTGTGCTGGTTGTACTGTTGCATATTTGTTAGTGTGGAAAGAAATCCCACTTCAAAAAATAAAAATGGCTTCCCATTTGCAGACAGCAAATATGGGAAAGCATTTTTGGGGGCAAATTGGGGGACAATTTGCTGCACCATTGCTAATAGGACAGTGGTGGGGCAGCCACAGTCCCCCCCTCATTTAAAAACAAGAATGATAACAAGCTCTTCCCAGGGGCTTCCATTTGACAGCTGCTATTTCCCTCTTCAGAATACACCAGATGTAGCATCAGTCTGAGACATTCTGATAGAGGGGAAATGGTGACTGCCACAAAAGTAATAATAAAAATTTAAAATGCTGCTGCTAGTTGGGCACGCAACTTCCCCAGTTTACCTCAAAGTGATACTGTACCAGAGCATTCTGGAGGGAGAGAAGGGGGCTGTCTAAATGGCATCTTTGCCCCATGGTGGCTGCGAATTGGTGTTGCGTAAGTTATATGATGCAGCCACCGATTCGCTGCCACCGCAGGGCAAAGAGACAAAGATGAGCAGTGGAAAGTTGGGGACTTACCCCACTTTTCCTGCAGGAGTGAGGGCAGCACAGCTCTTCAGCTGGCTGTCCTTGTTCCAGAGCCATGCCCAGGGCATTCACAGGCAAAAGGTGACCTCCCATTGGTCGCTAGAAACCAGGGGAGGGGAGGGGCCTTGTGAGCAAAATGGCCGCCGGATACCCATCTTGCCTCTGGTGTTGGGATTACCCAATGCTCCCCCCCATGCAGCAAAAGCATGGGATTTTTTCCTCCTAAACTGGGGGCAAATTGGCACCGTCAAGTCAACCCCAAGGTGTACACCAGTCAGCAACTGCCAACAGGAGATTCTTATCCTGCTTATTTGTTTGTTTCAAAACAGAAAGTGTTCTGCTGCTATCCCACCAGCAATGGCAAGCTTGCCTCCCCCAGAAATCCTTTAGACCCCTCCAATTGCTCCCCCTTTCAGGGTTTTTGCACCCATTTGAAGCAAAAGGTCTCTCCATAACCGTTTTAGCTTGCCTTTAAACTTTATTACAGGGGGAGACATAAAAATAAAATTGCCTTTATCTAGGGCATTTTGGGCAGGAGCTACTCAGTTCAAATTCGCATTTCAGAAAAAAACACAAAACAAAATCTGATAGCTTTACTCCCAGTGACACCATTGTGCTTGGCTAATAATAATAATAATAATAATAATAATAATAATAATAATAATAATTCATTTATATAGTGCCATCAGTGCACATAGTGATTGTATGTGGACTTTTCAGTAAAAATGATTTTTCTTTCAGACACAATACTAATGTTCTTTGTTTCATTCTTTCTTTCTTTCTTAAAACTGCACTTATTGCTAAGCTGACAGTAATCAAGTGAATGTGAAAAATAAGAGTTCTTGCATCCACAATAAACCGAAAGCTACAGTTCGCTCCCATGTCCAAGGCAATAGCTGTGACAGTATCATAGCAAGCAAGGTAAAATTCATATTTTTAAAGCTTCAAATGTCTTCAGTGCTTTCCTTTTCTAGTTTGGATACTGCATCATCTTCCAGAAAAGGAGCGGTCACCTGAGACAATACGAAAAGTCCATCTTGATTGTTTCAGACATAATTGACATTATTATTAGTAGTAGTAGTATTTTAAAAAAACAAGTCAATGCAAACTTAATTAAAACGGCAATTGAAGTGTAATATAGACTGATATTTGAAGGCTCAATGTATTCATTAGTTCAATCCCAAATGATCACGCTACTATCTCCAGTCCTCCTCTTCTATGTTAAAAACCCACAATACTATGTGGGAAGTAAAACCCACAATACTATGACTCTCTAGAGCTATTAAAATGCCTTTCTGAAATTATATTATAGTGGTAGAACTACTTTGGTGGTGCTGGCAATGCACAATGGTATTTGAAGCTGTCCATTGATATCAAGAATGAGAAATCAAGCTTTCCACTGTGAATTTAATTTATACACAAGTGATAACTAAGGTATTTTGAATCCAACCATGAACGTTTTGAACATTTGATAATCTTTCTGCAATATCCTTTTGTTATTTTTCTTTCTTTTCATGTAACTAATTCCCAAATCCTTAGATTTTTTTTTAAAGCAGTAGCATGCCCAGCAAAGTGTGCTTAAGGCCTATGAATCTTCTGCTGGTGTTGGGATGCCAGAAAACTGTGTTAAAACTGGCACCTATGCGCATACATCAGCACATGGGGCGGCCATCTTTTCTCTGAACAATTTCACAGGAAAGGAGAGGGGAGAATGCTGGCTCTGACCTTAGTTCCCAGAAAAATCCTTTGGTCATCTAGACAGTGCCTAGTGACCATAGGATCATAGAATCATAGAATAGTAGAGTTGGAAGGGGGCTATAAGGCCATTGAGTCCAACCCCCTGCTCAATGCAGAAATCCACTTTAATGCATACCACACCGATGGCTGCCCAGCTGCCTCTTGAATGCCTCTAGTGTGGGAGAGCCCACTACTTTCCTAGGTAATTGGTTCCATTGTCATACTGCTCTTATAGTTAGGAAGCTTTTCCTGATCCAGCCAGAATCTGGCTTCCTGTAACTTGAGCCCATTATTCCGTGTCTTGCACTCTGGGAGGATCGAGAAGAGATCCTGGCCCTCCTCTGTGTGACAACCTTTCAAGTACTTGAAGAGTGCTATCATGTCTCCCCTCAGTCTTCTCTTCTCGAGGCTAAACATGCCCAGTTCTTTCAGTCTCTCCTCATAGGGCTTTGTTTCCAGACCCCTAATCATCCTTTAATGTGTTTTAACAACCAAATAATCCTGAGCTGCACATCCTTCGAGTTCATTTAGTATGCATGCCAAGTTTCAGTGTCTAGGTTTCATAGTCTTGGATATGGCACTGACAGACAGGTGCACACATCTTGTGTTTTAACTTATAGCCCTAAGGTTGACTCGGATGAATCACATTCTGCCATTATAAAGAGAAATGGGTAGTAGGTTCTGTGGCTCATGCTCAGAAAATGGCTCAATGGATTGATATGAAACTTGGCAGAGAAGTAGAGGTCAGTTTGAGGTTGGCCCATGCCAGTTTTGACACAGATGAAATTTTAAACTTCATCCAAGTTTAAAATGTTACACGACAGATGTTGTCTGTTTTCTTTCTCATAGACTTCTCCCGGCCCATTTCTCTGCAGCCCCTCATGTTGCCTGTACTTCCTGATTTAAAGAAGCTTAATGGGAAGAATACTTTTATTACCTCTTGCCCTGGGCTTTAATTAAAATGTGGGAAGCTGAGGAGGCTACAGGCTGCCACAGAGATGATTGTACAATGAAAGACACACACACACACACACAGAGAGAGTGCACACACACACACACGCAGCACACTTCACCACATTGCGGTGAACAGGTAAGCTCCAAAATGCCACCAAATAAATTAAAAAATGCCCTGAGAATGACGCAAAAACAAAAACCCTTAGGGAAAAAAAGAAAAAGAAGCTTTGCTACAACCCCTGCCAATAGCAAGTCCTATCTAAGAGAAACTTTGGAGAATTTTCCCTCCCCTTGGAGACATTCAGTGAAATCCCACCCCCACCCCAATTTCTCTACCCACAAATACTCTGGAGAATTTTGAGAGGCCACTTGTGTACAGCTCAAATACATATACAGCCCTAGATATTACTTAAGTTTAAGTTCAAAACTTAATGTTGAATCAAGTGAATACATGACAGACCTTTTCCTCCCTTTGATGAGTTTAGTCTCAAATCTTTCAAAAAGCATTGTGCCATCCATGGTAACTGATGTCTGATACCACTTACAGCAATGAAAGTATCAGGAAATAGTAAGATACAGTGGATTTAAGACCATCATAAGGAACGCCTCTCCTGACGTGAATATACCTGGTCACTACGTTCAACATCTAAGGTCCTCCTCTGGGTGCCTACTCTGAGAGAGGCTCGAAGTGTGGCAACGAGGGACAGGGCCTTTTCAGTGGTGGCCCCCAGACTATGGAACGATCTCCCTGACAAGGCTCGCCTGGCATCAACGCTGCTATCTTTCCGGCGCCAGGTTAAGACTTTCCTCTTTGCCCAGGCATATGGAGACACATCTTAATCACCCACATGTTTAGTTTTTAATGGCTTTTAATGCTTTATGTGTGTATGTTCTGTGTTTTAGAATCTTAAATTTTGTATATTCATTTTTATCTTAATTTTTTAGAATTTCTGTAAACTGCCCAGAAAGCCCTGGCTATAGGGGTGGTATATAAGAGTAATAAATAATAATAATATATCACATTTTTGAGTTTTTGAAATATTTTTCCGAATAATCTCAATAGTTCTTTTTTCTAAATTCGTATTTTGGTTTTCTAATTTGCAATCACTGATGTAACAAACCACAGAGCATCCTATCTTTTTAATGCATTTGTTCATTTAAGAACTTTCCACTTCTTTGTATTTGTGAATATGGGTGAATATGGGTAAGAAAAAAAGAGGGTTAAACCAAAGAACTGAGTCGTCATTTCTCTCTATGTTAAGACTTAAACAAAAGGGTCAATCACCTTTCCATTCTTTTGTTCTTGACTTGTTTTCAGATTGGATCCCTGAAGATTAAAGTGCGGTCAAAAAGATTAGAAGCACAGGAAACAGCATTCATTTTCATGGATTCATTCCTTGCCACTGACATCCTATATGACCTAAATAATGAGAAATGTTATCTGCTCTGAACCTCTTACTCAACCTTTCCCAACCTGGTGCCGTTCTTGTTGGACCACCACTCTTTGCTGAGGATTGTGGGAGTCATAGTCCAACACATCTGGAAGGCACCAGGTTGGGCAAGGCAGTACTAATCAATGAGAAAATCGAGTTTGGCTGCCTTACTGCAAACATGCATTCCGAGGGCTTTCTCGGCTGCTCTACGTATCCCTTCTGTATTTGTAAATGTGGAGAATAATGAATGCCACCTGTTCCTTAAAATCAACCTGAAAACTGTTTTAAGATGCAATCTCCCATGCAAAGGAATGAGTAATATGTTAACAGACAGAGGGGCTGGAAATATAGTCCATGAATTTAATTTTAGCTGTAAGAGCCTTTTTGGAATTTATTGCAAATAATATCCATCCTAACTCATGTATGCATTTGTTAGGAATGCAATATGTGTGCAACATAAATAATACCAATAGCCAAACTAGTAACTTTGAAATATATATATAGGCAGTGAAATTTCTTTGCTTCGCTGGATCCAGTTCAACTTGAATGGATTCATAAAACAGTTCTCAGGCAATTGGACATTTGTTAGCCGTCAAAGAACAAAAAGCAGGGATAACTCAGGGTAATAGACTTTGTATGTAGTAATCCCCACTCTTAACAAATTAAGGGACTGCTTGGAAAGGAGATCAGTTATTATTAGCTGTTTTGCTGGACCATAACATTTTAAGCATCTTCTCTTCTTTAATCAAGGAGTAAAATGATTTAAAAACATGTGGGTGGACCTCAAGCGGTTAGCTGTGGGCGCTAAAGCAGAGGCTTAACACCCTCCTTTGGTGGGATTGTGCGGGAATCTTGCAATAACAGATGAGGTTGGTGAACACTTGTTGGGCACCTTTATGGTGATTGGCAGGTTCTGAGGCCTGGTCCTTGGGGGGGGGGCTGTGGGGCTCTCGACCCAGGATATGGCTTTCCTTTGAGGACCTCACTGTCTCACTTACTTGGTGTTATGAGGCATCAAGTGGGAGCGACACTGAGGTTGTTTACCCAAAGCACACACATGTAGTTTCAGGTTTGGCTGAGTGGCTTGCCCTTTATGCAGGCTAGTTGCCTAGAGACAGGCTGCTTGGATTCCCACACCCTCATATGCAGTTCCAGGGAGGGGTGAGTTACCTAGTTTAAATAAAGAGCCCCTAGTTATACCCAAGCTCTGGTGTCTGGGTCGTTATTTCCCTGCTTCTTCCTCTATCCACAACAACCAAAGGAAGAATCCTCTGTTCCCTGGGAGGGCAGCTGAAGGGCCACAAGATGCTTCAGGTCTCCTCTGGTTGTGGTGGTGGAAAGTTCTCCTATCAGCATCACTCCTCTGGTCCAAACCGTGGTAAGGGTTGAAGAGGGGTATGCTGAGGGCCTGCTGGGGTGGATCAGTGGAGGCCTTGGATTCACAGAATCCAAAACCCTCCCATTGCCCTGACATGCCGTCAACAAGGCAGTAAGCCTGTGTGCACCAGTTACTGGGGAACATGGGCGGGAGGATGCTGTTGCACCATGTCCTGCTTGTTCATCCATGGCCGATGGCTGTTTGGCCACTGTGTGAACAGAGTGCTGGACTAGATGGACCCTTGCTCTGATCCAGCATCAGGGCCCTTCTTACATTCTTATGTTCTTAACAAGGGAGAGAAACACCACCAGAACTAGAGCTGGTATTATTATTATTTTCTCCCATTGAAAAACTATGGGAGGGAGAAAGTTTTTTAAAAGATGGCAAAATATGTATATATTAAAAAGGAAAGGGGGCGAGGAGGCTGCCTACCCTCAAATACCTTCCACCTTGGCTGATATGAGCCCAATAAGGCTTAGGAAGCAGAAGTTCTTCTCCCACAGAGATCCCCCTTCCATAAACCTCAATAGAATTGCTCTGCCTGGCTACAATCCTATATTCAATAAACAAAAAACCTACGGTTTACAAAACAATGTTAAGGATGTAGTTTTAACCAAGCACCAAAAAGCGGGGAAATTGGGAGTTAAGGCTCACCAGCCTTAACGCCACATCCTCCCTAAGGAGTCAGAAAGTACCAGTGAAATTCTCATTCTCCCAAAGCAGATAAACCATGAGGACAGGATGGAGAATAGGATATGCAGAGGTGACTGTGGAACACTGATGAACAACTTAGGGCCACCTACTACTCTTTTTTTTGTTTAGAGCAGCCCTTCCCCAACCTGGTGCCCCCCAAAGGTGTTGAACTACAACTCCCATCATTGCAAGTCAGTATGTCCCATGGTCAAGAATGTTGGGACAGCAGGATGGGGAATGTGCGGTAGCAGCGGCGGCTCCAGACAAGCCCCCCCAACCCAACCCACTTACCCGCTCTGTCATCTCTGGGCCTGGGCTTGAACTGAGTGCCCTGGCCCAACCGGAAGCAAGGCCGCACCTGTGGCCTTGCTTCTGGATGGAGCCAGGAGCTCAATTCAAGCCCGGGCCTGGCGCCGATGGAGCAGGTAAGACCCCTTCCATCCCGCCTGGCCCCGCCACCACCGCTGCATGAACTGCGGCGGTGGCAGCAGCTCCAGGCAAGCCCCCCCACTTTACTTACCTGCTCCTTTGTTGCCGGGCCTAGGCTTGAACTGAGCGCCCTGGCCCAACCGGAAGCAAGGCCGCATGTGCGGCCTTGCTTCCGGATGGAGCCGGGGGCTCAATTCAACCCTGGGCCTGGCGCCGACAGAGCAGGTAAGTCACACACCCCTGTCCCGCCTGGCCCCTTACCTGGCCCCGCTGCCGCCGCTTCTGGGTGGAGCCGGGGGCTCGATTCAAGCCCAGGCCTGGCCACAACAGAGCAGGTTAGAACCCACCCTCCTGTCTGGCTCCTTACCTGCCCCCCTGCCACTGCTGCACGAAATGCAGCGGCAGCGGCTCCAGGCAAGCCCCCCCTTACCTGCTCTGTCGTGGCCAGGCCCAGGCTTGAACTGAGTGCCCTGGTCCACCCAGAAGCAAGGCCGCAAGTGGACCTGGGCGCTCGGTTCAAGCCCAGGCCCAGCGATGACAGAGCAGGTAAGATCCCTTCTTCCCGCGTATCCCCTTACCTGGCAACCCCCCCAGGCACCCCCCCACTTACCTGATGTCTTGTGGCTGGGTGCAGCCTGCACTCTCCTTTCTTCTCCTCCTCCCTCCAGGGAATCTGAGGCGCATGCGCTGCCTTATCAGATTCCCCATAGGGAAACATAGGATTTTTTAAAAAAATAATTAAAAATTGATGGAATGGACTTTTGAAAAAAGAAAGGCCATTTCATCAATGGGGAGGATAGGGCAACGCAATCCTACTAATGGATTGCTTGGTAAGGCTCCCAATTCGGAGCTTTTAGTGCACAAAAAAATGGTCGCCACCCCGGAAGCATTTTTGTGTCAATTTGAAACAGAGAGGCTTCCCCCACATTTGTCATTTAAAGTGACATCCTGCCCTCAATATTTCACCAATCTTCTTGAAACGTGCAGGGTATGTAAAACCAGCATTTCTTTCTGGCAGGACTCTGTTTCAGAAAGATTGGTGAAATATTTTTCATTTTAGGATGCTAGAATGACCACACCCCAATAACACCTTTTAACATGGTGGAATGCTGCGACTTACTTCCAAGTAGACATGTATATGGCTGCACTCTAAGGGTACAACCCTATGCATGTTTAGGCAGAAAAAAGCCCTACAACTCCCAGCATTCCTCATCCAGACATGCATAGGATTTAGGGCTGTGCTCTGCTCCGATTTGGATCCCCTAAGGGTAGATCTGAATTGGGTCGGGGGAGGTTCAGATCGAGGTGGAGCAGATCACTTCGCCTCGATCCGCAGCTCCAAAAGCAGGTAAGTGAGGCAGAGGGGGCTTACCTGGCGCTGGCGCTGCTGCCACAATCCGTGCTGTGATGGTGGCAGAGCCAGGTAAGGGGACAGGGGGGCTTACCTGCCTCTGTCGCAGTCCATGCGGTGGCTTCAGCTTTCCCTTTTTTTATCTCCTGCACTAAGTTTAAAATAGGGGTGTGCACGGACCCCCCGCTCCGCCCCGTGGGCTATTCCGAAAATTTCGGATCGGCCCGCTCAGCTCCGCTCCGCCCATACTCCGCTCCTCTTCGCCGCGGAGCTCCGGCTCCGAATTGGAGCTCCGCAATGGAGGGGAGTGGCACCAGGTAAGGCCGGGAGAGGAGGGCGGGAGGTTTACCGGGCCCTGCCGCCATCGCCGCCCATGCGGCGACAGCGGCAGAGCCCGGTAAGGGACCAAGGGGGAGGGGGGCCTTACCTGCCTCCATCCGCAGTCTGTCAGCATCTTCAATTGAGCCCGTGGTTCAACCAGGAAGCAAGCGGCCCAGACTTCCTGGTTGAACCGCGGGCTCAATTGAAGATGCCGACGGACCGCGGACGGAGGCAGGTAAGGGAGAGGAGGGCGGGGGGTTACCGGGCCCTGCCGCCGTCGCCACATGGGCGACAGCGACAGTGACAGCGGCAGGGCCCGGTAAACCCCACTTACCTTTCCGGCGGAGCTCTGGATCGAGGCGAAGGATCCGCCTTCACCTCGATCCTCTTCGCCATGCTCTGCCGGCCCCCCAATCCTCTTCACCTCTGCCTTAAGGGCAGGCGAAGCCCCCCGCTTCGCTTCTAATTCGCCGGTCCGATTAGAAGCGGAGCACATCCCTAGTTTAAAACCCTTCCTACCAAATTATGCATTTGTCTTCCTGCTACGAAACCACACTGATCTTTTCCAATATAGTTACATATAAATGTGTTCATTCATTTTGCCATTATAGCTTTTAAATTTTTTTCATCTTGATTAATTAAAGAAATAGATCTATATGAGCGGTGGCTTCAACTGAGGCCCAGGCCTCAAAGTGGAAGCAGGCCTGCTTCCAGCTTGAGGCCTGGGCCTCAGTTGAAGCTGCCGCTGGACCGGGATGGACACAGGTAAGTATAGGGGAGGGAGGCTTACCTGGCTCCGCCACCCACCGCCACCGCGGTCCATGTGGCAGTGGACAGCAGAGCCAGGTAAGGGGGAAGGGGGGTTTATTCAGCCCCCATTTTGTCACCCTTTCCCCACTTACCTGCCTCCGCCACCGGCTGTGGAGGCAAGTAAGTGGGGAAAGGGTAAAATGGGGGGCGAATCTCGATCTGACCCTTCGGATCTCGCTGCGGATCCAGTTCCGGAGTGGGTCAGGGGAGGGTTGGATCAACCTGAAGTGGTTTGGGCCCAATCTGAAAGTTCCAGATCGGGTGATGAAGCGGTTCGAGGGGCTGGTGCACAGCCCTAATAGGATTGCACCTTAAGAGACTCATTGTACCTGAAAACTAACAGATTGGTTGTAGCATTCATAAGCTTTCGAGGACTTCATCAGATATGGAAAAGGATCAGGTAATTTGCTGCTGCACTTCAGGGTGAAGACATCAAACATTGTAAAGAGGTTGGACGAATGGGCCACAACTTTATTAAGTAACTTAAAGGATTTCCTGAGAATAATTTGTCTACTGGCCTGCTCATCATCACTTAGAAGATCGCCAGCTTCTAAGGCTAGCTAGGAAGCAACTTTTCCTGTCACCTGCCTTGTTCAGGTGACCCCCTCCCAACTCATAACAAATAATTAGATCAGTCCTTAAAATTGCTCTGTCCTCATCGCTTATACATTGCTGAGGGGGCTCCTGGCTGTGTCATCAGACCACTAGTGTCCTGGTTTGGCTTCGGTTCTGAATCTGAGCAGAATGGGTGTTGTGGTTTCTGGGTGCTGTACTTTACTCCAGTAGATCTGTGACAGGCCAGAGCAGCTCTCATAGAGGATAGGCAGCTTGCTGGCATGCACAGAGGCTCCAGTCAAAATATAACATGCTGTCCCTTTCCTCCCTGGTGTTGAAGAGTTTGGGAGAACATATACTTTTATTCTTTGAACTTTTCTACATGAGGCATTTATTGTCATCCCTTACTCATGGTTGTTTGCAGGTTCTTCAGATGATGGTGGGACCCTCCAGTGTTGTGGTTTTTTAGAGTGAAAAATAAAGTATTATTTGTGAAAGTGAAAGAAAATGTATTTTCCTACATGGACAATTACATTATTCTGTTACACCCTGAAGGCTGTTGGCTCCGATTTCAGTGGGGCTGTGAATCCATTCTGGGTTTCTTTCAGAAACAGCCAGAACTCAAAAGGAGCTTTCCAATATGCTGAACCTAGTTTGGGGATACATGCACATATCTGAGGGAAATGCACACAGAAATACTTAATTCAACTGTGGGGGGGGGGAATGCTTCAAAATTGGGTGCATTTCAAAAGTGCACATGAAAATGTGTATACTTGAAAAAAAAATGCATCGAGAAAATTGGCATGTTGTGACAAATGAACGTGATAATATGCACAAATTCTCATGTGGACTAAAATAAATAAATAAATCATCACATTCAGAGCATGAAGTGGAACAGAATAAACTTAGCAGAGGTAGGGGGGGATGAGAACTTGAAGGAAATTGAGCTTGACAGATTGCCCCCTCTGCCTCTCCCCCTAATTACCAGACTCTGGGGACAAACAAGAGGGAACGGATATTGCCTTTATTACCGTGTTTGTAAGCTTCCCATTTGGCTGGCCACTGTTGGAAACAGAATGGAAAGCAAAATAGGCACAGTGTCTGGATGGCTAATCCAAAAGCAGTATTAGCCTCTCACTTAAAAAGCAATAGCAGTACATTTATAGGCTCCCAAGTCTATTTCTTGCCAGTGAGTTCAGGAAATTATTTCTTTCTCTGCACCCCCCCCCCCCATCCGCTCCATCTCTCTTTGAACAAATTTGAACTGTTCATTTTATTGGGATAAGACCAAACCTACCTTTCAGTTTTAGGCTGAATCCAGGTTGGTGTCACATTCTTGACTGGTCTTGCTTGTGACAGATCTATTCTAGGGGGAAACCATTTTGCATAAGCAAAGAGCACATGTACAATCCTGTGCACTCCTTGACGGCTTTTTAGTTTCAAATCGTATTGAAGTTCAGGATGCATGATGACACAAGCCTATGGAATAGTATGTAACTGGAAAAGGTAGAATATGGCATTGAATTTTTCTCTCCATACCGTAATGGAAACCTAGGTATTTGGATGAGACGCTACCGGTGACAAGGCATGCGTCTATTATGTTCTGACACATTTTCATCAGCATTGGAACTTTCTGAAAAATAGGATATTCAATATAAACTTCAAAAATGGCTTGTGAAGGAAATAAGCAGAATCTGCATGAGATGAGCACTTCGATCCCAACAGGAAAGATGAAATCTTCAGCCTGACACAGCAGCTCCTCAATTTATTTTTTTCTGTCTTAAAAAAAAGAAGGGGAGTTATTTCAACACACTGGGTTTTTAAAACTCAAACCTACTATGACTATTTGTTCACAGTCTACAAAATGGCTTCCGAACAGGTTGGTGTTTGAATGTACAACTTGAAATTGTAATCCTGCTGGCTACAGTTATTCTGTCAAAAAGCAATGCTTTCTTGCTCTCTTCCCATCTCTCTGCCCTCGCCTATATGACAGCGGGATTGCTCCTCATTGAATAAAACCCCGATTTTTCATTGATTCAAATGTAGGTAAAGAGCAACAACAGCGACTTATTTCCTGAATTTTTTTATAGCGAGTTATTAATGTGCACATGCACATTATTATCCCATATACAATGATAAAGAGTAGAAGCCAATGAAGCTATAAATCTAATCTACAGAGCTCTACAGACTAATATAACACACAAACCGAGCAGGAGGGGGGAGGAAGGAAGGAGGCTACAGAGGGAAAGGAACAAGGCTGGCTGCCTGTTTTCCACTTTGTTCCCATAGCTGTTCCTGTCACATCATTGCTCCATGTAAGGAAATTCAAAGAAACAGCCTCCATGAACTGGGAGTGTGTGTGTGTGTGTGTGTGTGGAGTGGGGGGGGGGGAAATGAGGCTACAGAAGGAAAGGAAGGAGGCAGCAGAACACGTCTCCTCATCTGGCTGCCTGTTTCCCCTTCTTTCTTTTTTTGAACCACCCAGAGAGCTTTGCATATTGGGCAGTACAGAAATGCTATATATATATGTATATATACACACACACACACACACACAGAGAGAGAGAGAGAGAGAGAGAGAAATAAATGTGGCACAAAACCCAGCAGAGATTAGTGAGGATTCAGCATGCTCAGTAGTCATGAAATGTTGATTGACTGTCAGCTGGAAAAGAAGACTAGAAAACTAGGGTGGAGAGAGAGAGAGAGAGAGAGAGAGAGAGAGAGAGAGAGAGAGAGAGAGAGAGAGAGAGAGAGAGAGAGAGAGAGGAATGTCCTCTGTGGAGCAAAAGGGTGGGGGCAAACTCTACACAGGAGCACTCTTGCTGGAAAGTGAGGATATACTGCAATATTTGCTGTAGTGGGCCCCACATGTCAGTTACTATGTAGAAAACTATGAATGATTCCTAAAATACCTAACCAGTGGTGGGAGTATTCACAGAAATTTGGCTATAAGCATAGGCCGTAGCTGAGTTTTTGTCTTTCAGTGACTGAATGATTGATGGATTGATTGCATCGTGCCCCTTATTGTACTTTCCGGGCAGCTCACAATCACTCAAAGCAACAAAATAATAAATAACAGCAACAAACCTAGCAGCACTGCAGAGCCAGAAACTAGAGCCAATGTCATATAGTGGTTAGAGTGGGGGAGGGGGAGGAATTTGTGCTCTTCCAGATGTTTTGGCCTGCAGTTCCCGTAATCCATTGGATATGTCTGTTGAGAGTAGTAGGCCAAATCATCTGGAAGGCCACAAGTTGCTAATCCCTGGGTTAGATGGTTGGACCTCTAGTCTAAACCCATTTAATTTCTGCTGGAATCAGGCCGTTCATTTAACGTATATGTCCCCCACTCCCCCTGTGACCTGAAGCGGGACAGGAAGCTTTCTCCTTGCTTCTAAAGGCACTCTTTATATTAACTTGCTCTTCTGCTTGTACAACGTAAACTGTTGCATGAAGAAACCTTCCAAAGGATCTAAGAAGGGGTGGGGGAGGTTGAATTAAATATGACATATGGTGTATGAATTCATTTCCCAAACTATTGGTGCACTGGTAAATCTTACTTGGGAAGGAGATATGGAGGCCAATTTGCTCTGTGTATATATTTAAACAGGATTTAGCATTAAGTTCTTCACTGTGCTAAAGGAGGGTAATTACTGCCCTGACCTTTGTAGTGCTCACATAGATACTCAGTCTCATCCTGTTGGAACTATACATGCAATTTGTACTGCATTTTAACAGAGATATTTTAAAAATAAACTGGAAGTCTTGATGAAAAAATGTGTTGTATTTTATTGTTTTCCTTTTGACGGTCTCTTTTACTGAGTTGAATGGAATGTGGGTTTTGTTGTTGTTGTCATTAATGTTCCAAACATTTTAAATATTTTGCCCAGCAGTATCTCTTTTTTTGCTGTTCTGTTCCAGCCTTCTTTCCCATCTTGCATTCACCACGCTAATGGACCCAAATGAATCTAGGGATATGGTTACGGCACTAATAGGTTTATACTCTACAGCTGGTAAGTGGAACAAAGTGTTTGCTACAAATCTAGTGTATGTCTGTGTGGTTTATAAGTGGTGCCGCCACCATTGCCCCATGGGAAATTCTCATCTCGCCGTGCTATAAAGGAATGTCACTGCACAGTATATTGCCCCAAACATTAGAATTATGGATCTTCCCAGCTGTGATATATGGAATCGCAATGAAGATCTCTGAAAGGCACAAGGCATCCACTTCGTAAAATACAACTATCGCCAATACTGAGTGGGGGTTGGGGATGATGATTTCCCTGCTGTTGGTGTAATCCAATCTACTTCATGGTTGAATTTAAATCATCTCAAGTAATATAGATAGCATGAAACTTTTATGGACACTTTCTGCATTATACCCTGGTTCAAATTGAGGGTGGAATGATGCAGAAAACATTACAGGAAGGTTGCAAAGTGCCCTCTTTTGTATATAGTCACTCTAGTACAGCTCCTGCAGCTTTAACTGTTGTGATAAAGAGGGAATTTCACCTGGTGCTACAAATGACACTTGCTGAATTTCCCATTTTCTATGCAACTGTTAAAGCTGGGATTAGAGTGTGCATGTGGAGTGTAATAAGGAAATACACACAGGAGAAAGTAAAATGACCCCCCAACATTTTGTTATAACATTATTATTATTATTATTATTATTATTATTATTATTATATTTATTTGTATCCCGCCTTTTGCCCAACTTTACATATGAAACTCCCAACTTCAGTGCCTCTAGGAACATCTTGGCCTTAGGACTTTTATGCTAGGGGTGTGCACGGACCCCCCCCCCCCCGCTCCACCCCGCGGGCCAATCTGAAAATTTCGGATCGGCCCGCTCCGCTCCGCGCTGCTCTGCCCATACTCCGCTCCTCTTCGCCGCGGAGCTCCGGCTCCGAATTGGAGCTCCGCAATGGAGGGGAGTGGCACCAGGTAAGGCCGGGAGAGGAGGGCGGGAGGTTTACCGGGCCCTGCCGCCATCGCCGCCCATGCGGCGACAGCGGCAGAGCCCGGTAAGGGACCAAGGGGGAGGGGGGCCTTACCTGCCTCCATCCGCAGTCTGTCAGCATCTTCAATTGAGCCCGTGGTTCAACCAGGAAGCAAGCGGCCCAGACTTCCTGGTTGAACCACGGGCTCAATTGAAGATGCCGCCGGACCGCGGACGGAGGCAGGTAAGGGAGAGGAGGGCGGGGGGGGTTACCGGGCCCTGCCGCTGTCGCCGCATGGGCGACAGCGACAGTGGCAGGGCCCGGTAAACCCCACTTACCTTTCCGGCGGAGCTCCGGATTGAGGCGAAGGATCCGCCTTCACCTCGATCCTCTTCGCCATGCTCCGCCGGCCCCCCAATCCTCTTCGCCTCCACCTTAAGGGCAGGCGAAGCCCCCTGCTCCACTTCTAATTCGCACATCGCTATTTTATGCCTTTGTTTTCTTGATATTGCCATTCAAAGTCCAATAATCGCTGCAAAGTCAAGTGCCTCAGCTGGTGGTGGGGCAGTTTTGCAGCCACCCCTAGAAAGCAATGGACATGTTGGGGGCTTGTCATGCAAGCACATGTAGTGGCTCCGTGTTGACATCAGGGGTGGGCAAAGAAGCCTGCAATATAAGCTGAGTTTGGCCTTTTCCCTTAATACTATAGAAGGAGCTGAAAGTATCAGAGAAAAACAGTAGGGGTGAGGGAAGGGAGAAAGTTGCCAGGTAATGGGAAAAATATTTTAACAGTTGATTTGATGGGGAGGGGGAGTGAGGGAAGAGCAGAGAGAAGAAGGAGACATGGCTGACGAGAGAGATGTTAAAGAGAATCTTCATGAGAGAAAGAAGAAAACAGATGAAGAAATAGAGAGCAAGCACAGGAGAGGCAGAAGGCCAAGAGCAGCAGATCTAACAAGAGAAACGGAGCACTTACTGTGAATAAAAGAAGCATCTGTTCCTAATAGAATGACGGATCTGTGCTGTGTCCAGGCCTGACTGAAGAAGAAAACAGGACTTAGTGGTTTGTGTTTTCTGAAGGGACCTCTGGAGGTTGAGGAAAGGAGGGACCTACTGTGTTACTGTTACCGTTTGTTGAAACTGTATTTGTTTAAACGCTGGAAACATTTCTTTATTCTCTCATCGGTGTTATAGGTTTATGACTCTCCTTTCTTTATTACTTGAATTCTGTACTTGCCTTTCTTTTATTTCATAAATTTGTGATAATCTCACCCTGTTGTTTGGATCTAATTAAATTTCTAGGGAGAGAAATATGGGCTGAGTAACTGTTTGCACATTAGTATGGAAGGCAGTACTGCAACATCTCAGAGCTTCTCTCCATGAGTAGTTTATTGCACACTCATGTTTGGTCAATCACAAAAGTATATGGGTCCTTTACATGATGCTGTCAAACTCCAAGCCATTTCTTCTGGTAATCTCGCTTTTAAAAAGATTAGAGATGGTGCACTATTTAAAATTGTCACGGAATATCATGCGTCACCTGATGTCACTCTTTCATTTAACTTTATGGAGCATTACCAAGAGGGGAAGTTTTCATTTAAGTATCATGTGGTCACTGTTGGTCACTGCTGAAAGACTCCAGAAGAACAAAAAATTGTAAGGGGGCAGGTTTTTTCTTCTTCTTAATGTAGAGACACTCTCAGTCTGAAACTTTTGAGTTGGGCTAGGACTGAACAATCTATTTAATGTAAGGGTACCAAGAAATTTTGACTTCTTTTGAAATATGCACTGGAATTGTAAACTTGTTTACTTGGTTGGAAGCAAGTCCCACTGAATTCAAAAGGATTTACTAGAAGGTAAGTGTGCTAGGACAGCAGGTTCAGTTTCCAAAGCAGTTTGCCAAATGCTGTTTGTAAAAGTCATGTTCAAGTCCCCTTTAGGTGTACCAAATAGGGGGGGGGCAGTTTTTTGGGGAGGGGGTTCTTTGCAATACTATCTGGAATATTGCAGCTTGTTCCTGGCAAGAAACAGGGCAATGAATTACAGCTATTAGGATGCTGAAAGCTTGCACATGTTTGGTCATCTTTTGGTTGCCATAATAAAGGTATTACACTAAGATGGATTTTGGAATTCAGATATTAGGATGCAACACACAGCCATTCAAGGGAGTGGGAAGGGGGTTGTGAATGTATCCAGATTCTGGGGTTAAGTTGGCATCTGCTTGGGCTGGAGACAGTGTCATAATATTTCTTCTTAGCTGTCAGCTCCATACTCAAACAAGGGTGTATTTTCCATTGTCAAAAACTCTTCCCACTATCCACATTCTACAAATAAATTAGACTGCAGCTGCTGTTTCTGTCTTCCCTTTGTCAGTTTGAGCATGAGATGTCTTGAAGAATTTGTGAACTGAACGTGGCTCATTAAAGGATGCCGATTCTCAAGTTCCAGGAACTCATTTCCCCGGAGTGATGCCACCCTCCTCCCTGCTCCATGCACACCTGTCTCTTCTGACATGTTGCTGTAGTAGTTTCCAAGCAGGAAGTGAAGTTTCCTGTGATAGGGCTACAAATTGGAGAACTCACAGTGAATGATGCATGGATACTTGACTGATAGTGGTAGTAGTCTTCATCTGATGTTAGTAGTGATGGGTAAGATTTCTCTGAATGTACCTTCAGACAATAAGGTATATTCAAGGATCTATTTCTGCTTACCAAAAGATATTCACTTGGTTATTTCTAATGTATTCGTAGGAACATTATGGGAAGCATTGGGCAAAAGCTTTATACAAATAAAGATAATTATCAGCTGGTTAAGCCATGACATTCCCTGCAATTTGCACCTGGCAAGATCATTTTTGGTCCCAGTCAGCACTTCTCCTTTCAGTGGTGGGAAGACAGAGATTCAGCCCAATTCTGAAGTAGTGTAGGCCTTCCCCAGAAGCTGTGTAGGTCTTCGCTGTCTGTTTCTTCTTTTGCTCTCCACATGTATAGGATCCATCCCAGAGACCATGAGGGACCATCCCATGTGCTATCTCCAGTATTCGAGGCAATAAGCCTGTGTGCACCAGTTACTGGGGAACATGGGTGGCAGGGTGCTGTTTGTTCATCCCTGGCTGATGGCTGATTGGCCACTGTGTGAACAGAGTGGTGGACTAGATGGACCCTTGGTCTGATCCAGCATGGTGCTTCTTATGTTCTTATGTTCTTATGACCAGGAACAGTTTGTTGGGATTGGCAACCAATGTGCTCTAGGCGGGCTCCTGCACCCTCCATGGCAGACAGTTATTCAATAAGTGAAGGGGTTCTTACCACAGAGCTGGCATCATGAGGGACACTGCACCCGTTACCCTGATGTTTATTGAACCCTGGTGGGGTGACTGGCTGACAACACCACACATGTCTTTCTCTTTCAAGATCACTTTCATCCTGAATAATATTCAGTGAAGGCAATGGCTTTGGTGCATGTGTTCTCCCTTTGTGGATAGGAAATAGCAAAAATCTGCCTGGACCCATGAGAGCAGTGGATGCCCCTGCCTCCAGCCTTCATGGGCCCAAGCAGACATGCCCAGTGCCAGGGACAGTCCCACGCCTGACTGTTCTTGAGCCTTCAAGAGCAGCCGGGTGCAATTCCACCCTGACCTGTACCCTTTGTCCTGTTCTCCTGCTGTGTTAATGGTGCAGAGAGATGAAATGGGAAAAGGATGAGGTGGAAAGGATGAGAAGGCTTTTTACACCTCTAATGTTGCGGAAATTGCCTTTTTGCACAAAATTAAAAATGCCAAAATTACAAAGCCACCATCTTGTGTAAAAATCAGTCGCCACCCCCAGGTTGGACACTCATGATATCTCTAACGAAGGATATATACAGGATAGCATTCCAATAGCATAGCAGTGGCATCTCTCTCCCACAGCATAATTAGAGTATAGGATTGCTCTGCCAATGTCACCACTACAAATGTTTGTGCAAAGGAATTCTAACAGAAGAACAGGAGAGAGGGATGTAGAACAATCATGGCATGAATGAATCTTCATCTAATATATTTCAGGTTGTGTTTTTTTATATAGTGCACAGTGACTTTGCTATTATAATATGTAGGCAGTTCATCACTGCAACTGTAGCAGCATTTTAAATAATAGTGCCATCTTCTCCCTAGGCCCACTGCAATTACAATGAACTCACAACAAATGTCTTCATTAAGCCAGATCTTCTTGCAATAGGGATATTAAACAAAGAACCACTCAGATTGCTGTGTTCCTGGGAAGGCTGAATCCGTTGTTTCTCCCCCCACCCCTTCTATATTTGGAACAGTGTCAATGAGTCAATTAGTACTGAAAACAGAGAAACATAATCAGTGCCCTTCCCCGGGCTTCCCAACTAGGTGCTCTGGATCCCAGAGATCCCTGCCTGTGCCATTATGCACCTTGTCTACTTTCTCTAGAGGGAGATGATATCCAGGGCTAGTTAATTCCTTCCCCTTAATGCAAACAGCATCAGATGCCTTAGCACAGCTTCCCCCAGCTTGGTGGCTTCCTGATATTAGGGATTTCAACTCCCATCAGCCCTAGCTAGCATGGCTGATACTCAGGAATCCTGGGAATTCTAGTCCAAGAAATCTGGAGGACATCAGGGTGGGGAAGGCTGCTCTAGTAAGTAAAATTCTCCCTTTATATATCTTAGCTTCTCATTCCTCAGTTTGAGCCAACATACAGGGAAAGGAAAAGCCCTAGCTATGTGGCAGAGGCCCTAGCTCAGTGGTAGACCGCATGCTTCACATGGAGAATGTCCTAAGTTCAGTTGCAAGCCCCACCAGTTTTCCTTTCCTTTCCTTTTAAGGATTAGGTAGACAGTGATGGAAAGAGTCTTCTCTGAAACCCTAGAGAGCTGCTGCCAATCAGTGCATACAATACTGTGCTATATGTACAGGTTATCTGACTCAGTATAAGATGTTACCTGTGTTTCTATTCAGTCAAGGAAGTCATCACTGCTTGTTGTGATCATCATCAAGAGATGAGTCACCCCTTAGCTTTTGTTGCATGGTGGCCGTTCCTTCTTCAATGCACTTTTTTTTTAAAAAAAAAGCCCAGTTCACATATCTTTTAATTCCGCAAATATTCTAGATCCAAATCATCCTATTTTAACTCTGCTCAATTTCACTTTCTGGACTGATCTTTTGACCCTTTCCAGTGGAGGCAATATTTTTTCGATCATTGAGGAGCATCTAAACCACATTTATTTACATTTTTTTAAAAAAAGGAGCTCGAAAGGAAGGAGATCAATTAGAATAGCCTGCCTCAACCTGGTGCCCCCCATGCTGGCTAAAGGATGCCAAGAGATATACTAAGTACAATATACCCAGAGGGCACCAGATAAGGGAAGGCTAGATTAGAAGTTAAAACATTAATGACATCTGAGTAGGTTTGTCTTACTAAAAATCTAGAATGAACAAGTTGTATTCCACTCTTTGTGGAACCATGCTAGTTATTGTAAACAATACTGGGGTAGATGGAAACAACTATTGATGCTCCCACTAGGGGAGAGGAGGAATTCCATGCTCCAAGGAATTCCATGCTCCTTGGTTGTCATAGGCGTGTGCCAATGGGCAGAGCAAATGTCACTAGTCCTTGCTCAGTTCAATATGCAGCCTCTGTCCCAAATTAGTTGATGACTAGGGATTTGTAGGCATTTATTTCTAAACTAAAGTTAGAGCATTCTATTGATTTCTTCTTTTGTTCTTCATCCTAGTGAGAGTATCACATTGGGAAATGCATTCCTTCTGTTAAAATTCATTCTGTTTTTATACGTTAGATAAGATTTGATTAAATCATATAGGACTTTGTAATGAAATAAGAGCATAAGAATTGCTGTCTTCGAGCCAGACAAGATCCATTTAGTTCAACATTCTGTTTCTGATACTGACCAATTAGATGCCCCTGAAAATTCATCTACAGGTAGTGAAGGTGGTAACCATCCTGTTTGTCTCCAGCATCTGTTAATCAGAGATAGACTTCCACTGAAGGTGGAGGTTTCATTCAGCTCTCATGACTGATAAATCTATGCAGGTACTCTGTGTCCTCCTGTAATTTTGTTTCTTATATTCTGCCTATCTGATTTCCTTTGTTTTTCATCTGCTGAAATAGTGCTTTCTGCTAGCCGCTGGAGGACCAAATTAGCATGAGAATGAAAAGGAGCATGTCACAAGCTTTTAAGGTCTGTTTATGAGTCCCAATTAATTGAACAGGGATCAGAGTAAGACATTTTTTCTACTATTTTCCTTCATTTGCCACCTGCGACTTTCATTACAGCGATCTGTCTCTCCAAAACTGAGCTTGACAGGAGAAGATGGGGGTCAAAGTTTCTCCATTTTGTAATAGTAATGCTGTTCCACTGAAGGGGCTACTATGTGAAAGATGAACCAGGCACACTCATAATTACGGAGAGCAGAGGAAATGATTTGAGAGAGATGTCATGGGGAATCATGTGTTGTACTTAGAGATGCCAAAGTTCTGGCCCCGCAGTGTGAGAATAATTAAGGCCCACTTGTTGTAATGTATAGGACTCCACCTCTGTATGTCTCAAACTGGTGATGGATTGGATGAAGACTGTACTGGGCATATTTTGAGGGCTCAGCAACCCTCCTGACACAGAGCAGAAACTAGAGCTGCCAAACTTTGTAATGCAGCTATGAACAGGACAGGACGCTCTTCAAATCAGAAACTAACACCCCAAGGTCAGAATCTTTCATATATATAGATATATATATATATATGATTCTAAACCAAAAAAACAAGTGTAAGACTGGCAGAGGCATGGACGGGCTGCAGACTGATAATTATTAGAACCAGCTCTTCCAATGGTCTTTCTGCATGGTATCCATACATTTTGTATTGTATTCATACAAGAATTTCATAGTAGTATTTTTTAATTCTATGTTAAATCCAGTGTGGTGTAATGGCTAAAGTGCTTTACTGGGAGTCAGGAGTTCCAGGTTCTAGACCCCATTTGGCCATTGAAACCCACTGGGTGACTTTGGGCCAGTCACAGACCCTCAGCCCAACTTACCTCACATGGTTGTTGTTGAAAGGAAAAATGGAGAGGTGGAAGATTATGTAAACCGCCTTGAGTTCCTTAGAGGAAAAAGGCTGGATATAAATACAAAAATAAATTTCAAAAAAAAATAAAATAAAAAATTGTTCTGCTTTCCCTCTTTAAGGGAATTGTTCAAAGAAGCTTCCATGTTATAAAAAGCTTTAAAAATGATAAAAACAAACAAAACTAAACCAAGAGTCAATAAATAAAATTAAGCCAAATTAAGCAACACCAGAGTCAAATGCTTGTTTAAAGAGAGATGTTTTCACTTGCTGGCAGAATAGTTTTTCAGAATAAATTTAGCACTTTGGATCAACATTTTTACCATTTGGGGAAAGTGTGATCTTCTTCTCCCTCCATACCAGAATAATACACACAGGGCATGTCTACACCATGGCTTATCCTGAGGATCACCCCGGGATCATCCTTGTGCATCCACATGATGCACAGGGGATCCCGAGGGCAGGGAGGGATCCCGGGATAACCGGGACAGCTTTTATCCCATTTTTTCCCATGGTCTTAGGATTGTCCCAAGACCACAGAAGGTGTGGGCAGCCATCCCAGTTTCATCCTGGCTCCTCGCGAGTAAACACGAGGAGCCAGGAACTGGGCATGGGGCATGGAACTCCTCAGGTGCTCTGTGCCCATTGGGGTTGGGTTGGGGTGAGCGGGATAAGTTTTTTTTTAAAAAAACTAACCTTTTTGATGGAGCACTCATGCGCTTAACTTCAATTTTTAAAAATGGCGGGCACTATGTCCTCCTCCCTCCTGGAACGTTGCACTCCATTTGTTGACTGAAGGGGAGGATCTCGTGATCAGCATTTCACGAGATCCTCCCCACTCCACCAGGAGGTGTAGACATGCCCACAGACACAGGGCTGATAATAATTCTAGTATCTACTCCTTAGCTCTGCAGCACTCAAACTGTTTCTCCTCTGTAAAGGAGCTGTTCTCTGGGTTTCCTCAAAATTCAGTTTTATCTTTATCATCCTTTTCCTTAAAGCTGTTTGATGCAGTCCTCTGGGGGTTTGGGATGAGGTATGAACAGCATGCTGGTGACAACCAGCTCACCACAGGTGAGTCAGTAAATCCCCTTTACAAGTTTCTTAAATAAGCAATGGACTGGATGCAAGTGGATACACTGAAATTCACCCAGATAATCATATCTTCCCCATCACCATTTTTGTGTTAAGTAGGAGATAGATGCTTTGCCTGTTCTCCATGCCACATCATACTTATTTATTGAATTATACATTACACTTATAGATTGCCCACTGACCAAGCTTCACTGGGTGGTGTACAGGTAAATTGAAAACATCAAATGTGAAACAACAGTAAAGCAAAGATGGTAAATTAGCTCATAATAAAACCAAGTAAAACCAGGAGCAATAATAGAAAAGTGTGTGTGGGGGAAAATATAAAAGTACCAAAACTGATCTTAAAATGCCTAGGAGAATAAAAAGGTGTTGACCTGGTGCTAAAAAGATCATAAAGTACATGCGAGGAGCACAACATTTGCGGGCAGAAGATCTCAGATTCAGTTTTTTTGGTATCTCCGGGAAAACAGACCTCAGGTCCGGGAAAAGACTTGGGTCTGAGACCTTGGGGAGCAGCTGCTGCAGTAGACAGCACTTTTCCTGATGGACTGAAGGCCTGATCAGGTATAAGGCAGCTTCATATGTTTAGAATTAGGGTAAGTAATGGGGTGTTTTAGTAGAAATGGAGGAGCTAAGTTGGAATTATAATCAGTATGTTGATGAAGCACATGGGGCCATTTCCCTGTATGTTGTGTCTTAGTTTTGTTTCTGTAAGGCTTGAGTCACATTCTGGATAACAAAGAACTCTCATTACCCCAGAGAAGAAGAAAAAATACCCTCTGAAAGAAAGGCACATAACGAGCTGCAAATGATTCAATTAAAGGTTAATTGTTCTCTCAAAAGTTACATAAAGCCTAAAGCAAGAATACAGCAATGAACTTCTTCTCCAAAGAGACAAGAACAACAGAGTGCTCTCATTTCTCTGCTACTGCATTAGGTAAAATGACAGTCTTCACAAATCAAAGCCCCTCATCTTGTTCCTTGGAGACAGCCAATGACTCTGAAAAGAGTAGGCCAATTCTGACTGAGCTTATTTATAAGGTGTTGCATGAAATTCAAAGAGCTTCAGTGATTTTGGGGATGTGCAAAATCCCTTTGTAACATTGGTAATGTTAACTAAACCCCTTCAGCTTCCACCAAATGCCTGAGCTGTTTTTTCCCCAGTTGGCAACTTCCACATCTGCCTAAAGTTTCAGTTTTGGAGAAATTCATTGGCTATGTAGGAATATCTGAAACTGCCCTGTGAAAGATTCTACTAAAATTCATTTCAGTTTCCTTGAAACTCAATGCGTTTCAATGTTACCCAAGCACAGTAGTTCAATTTTTAAGTTTTCCTTAGGTCAGATTTAGTGGCAAGCCTTACTGATTTACACTGGTGCATGCAAGTTGCCAATTTCTTCATCCATGCCTACCAAACTGAACAATATCTTCTAAGATTTATATCCAATCTCGTAAGAATACTTGACCATACATGCAATACAATGAGGGAGATTTTAAATAAACAATCCAACAATAAATAATTTGATCGTACGTCATATTTTATTGCATTGGGCTACATAAATTTTATTGCTGCTACTAGTTTTGATCATTTTCCTAGGAGCTGTCTATATGTGGGGGAAGCCCCACAGTGGCTGTGGGTCTGGGCTGCTTTGGTTAGATGATGCAGGCACAGCTTCGCAGCCACCACAGGGCTTCACCACGATACTGAGGCTTGAAAAAGCAGGAGACCTACCCCAACTTTTTCAAATGGAGTGACATCATGATGGTGTCAATAGGGGGTCAACTGAGGGGTGGTGCCTGGTGGAAGGCAACTGGTGATTGGTTGCCTTCCACTAGGAAGAGGGCGGGGTGGCTCTGGTACCTGGATGGCTGCCCAGAAACCCTGTGCTCTGCTGCCCTGGGAAAGGGAAAGTGTGAAGTTAGAGAGGGAGGTGGTACCAACCCAGTACTATGAAGACAGCTCCTTAGTCTTTTTAGCATTCCTGATGGGTAAAAATTACCATGATCAAATTGCTACTGTGTTGGCAGGGTTGCAACAGAGTTGGATGAAATGAGAGAATCTTCTGCTGTTCTAAAACAACACCCAGTAGCTAAGGTGAAGATATGGATAGAAGAAGTAACATCACAGAGCTCTCTGGATATACCTGTGAATACAAGCAGGACACACTTAATTTATGGGACAGTATTCAAACCTAGGGGTGGGTGAGAATTGCAATTCCATTCAGTTTTGATAAGCATTCACCAAAATTCAGGAAGTTCTCAAAATTTTTGAATGAAAAGCACTCATGATTTGAAACATTCAAATGTGGTAGAAACCAAAATTGATCGATACCTCCATCCAGGCTCAGGGATTAAAGTGCTTTGCCTGGCGTATTCAGTTTTGTTCGTGCTTAATTGGGCTTGCCACTTCTTCTTTTTCTGACAGGATTCTCATCTTTAACAGCTATATGGCAGGCAGGTACATCATGGTCCAATCCATGCTGTGAATAGCTGTACCTGTTGAATTGGGCTGGTGCAGATGGGTGAGAATTTAGCTTCACTTCATTTTTGAGAAGAATTTGCAAAAATTCACCAAGGTAAATTTTTATTTAGGAGAGAAAGAACTTGAGATTTAACAAATCTGTATGTAGGAGAAATCAAAACTCTTAAGATGAGTCCACCTTAACAGTAGAAAGGGTATGGGTGCTTCCAGGTTAAGCTTTTATCGTGCAATTGTACTGTCTCATTCACAAAATATCGCAAGCAGTCCAAACAGAAAACATCTTCCACTTGTAACACTCTGATGTTTTCCCACCAGTTTTTTGTTTCTTTCCACAAAAAATCCATTAAGATGGAAAAGATGGAATAGCCACCTAATATCTTTTGACTGGTAGCACTAGAAGCACTCTGTCTGGAATAGGGATAAGAAAACTACACATCTCTGTGGGGGGGGGAAGGGCTGTTGTTTTGTTTTTGCTGCAGTTCTCTTTCATTGTTTTGCTCCTGGGAATCTAAATTTTGAAACACACTCTTATTATTGCTCTCCTATACTTTATTTCCATTTCCCCCCCCCTTTTCCCCCCTTTGTCCAAATGACAAAGCTAAAATGTGCATGTTAAATCTCTGTGTTGGTCTTCAGAAATATTTTATCCAAAAAGCCATTTCTTTCCTGAAATGAACATTTGATTAGGTATAGATGAAGTGCGGGGGGGGGGGGGGGGGGTTGAGGGAGATTTATGGAACATTGTTCTATTGTGACTAGATATTGTGCTTGAAAGGTCAATGTAAGAAATAAATCATGTGTTAAACTGAAGTCAGTTTCACCTCACAGAATTTGGTGGGGAGACCGGATTCAGTGGTACAGCACACTTGGTCTGAATACAGAAGGTAGTATTCCCAGCTTCCCCAGCCCGAAAGGATATCAGTTAACAGGGCCAATAAATGTTCCTGCGCAAGAGCCCAGAGAGCTACCAACACACAAAGAAGTGGCTGTATGGACTCAAAGTCCACTCCATCCTGACCAGAACTGTGGCCCTCTAAGAACCCAGACAAGAGCTCTTCCCAGCCTTCCCACCCAATCCAACTCACTGGGATGTCAAAGGTTCAGCCTGAGAATTGACGCACACAAAATGTGTGTTTTCCTACAGAGCTATGGTGCTCTCCCGGGATAGCAAGGATCACCTTGCAGTGTAATATAATGAAGTTAAATCATGTCATTATCAGACATTGATTGGGGATGGCTTTTTGATTGACAGCAAGGGATTTTCTAGATGACAGGCAATGACAAATGATTAGCTCTCAGGTTCTGGTAGATTTTTTTTAATAGGTAATACAGGGAGATATTGATGCTCACAAATGTATATGGACTGGGAACATTAAGTCTTTGGGGTTTTCTTCTTCCTTTAAAGGCAGCGTTCAGGGCTGTAAACAAGTGTCCTAGTTCCATTTAAAATAACAGAATAGAAGTGCACATAGTTTAATGCTCAAGTCAATGAAATAAATGGGACTTACTGTGCAAGTTTGTACTGGAGACACTTGTGCAGTTGGCTGGAGTCCATCTTAAGTAGCTCATTAGTGGAGCAATATGTGGCAACATCCATCTACACCCCTGAAGTTTCTGTTTACATTCCAAGGAGCTCCTGGGATTATCCCATCTTTCCCTCTCACAACAACCTCGGGATGTAGGTTAGGCTGAGAGATAGCAACTTATCCAAAGTCACAGAGTGACTTCCATGGCCAAGCAAGAAATTTCAGTGCAGCTATTCATAGCCCAGATCCAACATGCAATCTCTTCCACCATGCATCCAATATATATGTGTAGAATGTGGGGCATCACTGCAGTGCCAGAGTCCACCCGCACCCTATGTACTTTCTAGAACATTTCATATGCTTATACATTGCAGTTGTGTGTCACAAAACATGTGAGACAGGAGATGGAATCTGCCGCTGTGATACTGTGGCGCTACTGCCCCCACCCCAATCCTATGGATGCTCACAGAATATGTTGACCCACAGGCACATTTATTTATAATCATGTCCATGCATCTTTAATGGCAAAACCCTTTTAAGGTGGTGAAGCCCTCTCAAGGCCTTTTTGAAAGGGACTTCTTTTTGCTTCATGAGACATTGGCCATTGCTAGACCTACCTGAAAGTCCAGTGAGGAGGAGGGGCAAGCCTGCTCTGCAGCTTTTGCGGGCTATCGCCCCAGTCTACACATCAGACGCGACAGGCTACAGGAAAGCCCCATCGTGTCCACCATTTTTTTTGCCTTAAAGGGCCGGGTGTGCAGGAGCACACCAGCGACCAAGGTAAGTTTTTTTATTAAAAAAAAGAGTTCCCCGCTCCCCCTGCCCCCACTCCCCCCATCTCTCCCCAGCTGTGATCTCTCCCCACCATCTCTCTCCCCGGCTCCAATCTCTACCCCTGATCTCCGCACCCCAGCTCTGATGGGCCCAGCGCTCCTGCGGAGCGCTATTCCCCGTGCGCAGCTTCTCCCAGCTACACGAGAGTAAGCAGCGTAGCCGTGAAAAGCTGCACAACGGGCTAGACCTTTCATGGTCCCGGGCTCAGCCTGAGACTGCGGAAATACTGGGCTACAAGCGGAGCCCGTTACCCCGGGCCAAGGGAGAGTTGACCCCTGCCTGACCCTGGGATCCCCTGTGCATCATCTGGACGCACAGGGGCGAGCCCCAGTGTCAGTGGACAACTTGTGAGCAGCCCTCCAGATGTTTTGGCCTACAACTTTCACAATCCCTCACCATTGGCTATGCTGACTAAGGCCTGATGGGGGTTGTAAACCATCTGGTGGCCCATAAGTTGCCCACCTCTGCTCTGGCCACTGCGATCATTGTTGAATTCCACTCATTTGAAATTAATCTGGTTGCTCATTGATTGATTTACAGTTCCATGGTTTCACTTCCTTATTAATGTAACATGTATTGCTCTTTTTTTAATCACCTCCATCTTGCATCTCTTTCCAGCCAAAAATAAAAAGAAGATAGGATTCCATGACCCTTTATTTGTATGGAAACCCAGGAAGTGGAGCATACGCAGGTCATGACTCATGGGATGTGGTGTGGATTGTGCTTCTTGCTTATAACAGATTGTACAAAAGTACTTGACCTGGACTTACTCTGTGAATATAATAATACACTTTTCAGTGAGGTACACCATTCTTCATTTCTGCAGCTTTTCCTGCGCTGGGAGATTAAAGCTTTGAAGCATTCTCTAATGACATGTTTTGGAATAATGAGAATGAATATGTCAAGTTTTCTGTAGCTCTCAATTTCTCTTCCGAAGCGCATGCACACACACGCGCGCACACACACACACACCAACAACAACAACCCCAGGATTAATCAGTTGGAAAAAGAAGAATCACAGCTGGATATTCTCACTGAATGTTGCGTTTGGGCTATATAAAAAGTATTATAGTTCTAAAAGAACATCCTTTCAGTGCCTATAAACACAATATTCACTGTAACAATCAGGGCTGCTAGTGTGGTCAACAGGGATGGGTGAACACTCCAATCACCATCTACAATTTGTGGGCATTCTTTGCAAGTGCTCACAAAAGCTCAAGGTCTTTAGCAAGCACTTCCAGAGACTGTTCACAAAACCCTGATGGTTCTTGCCCCCACCTCCAGCTTTGCAAGCTAAGGAAAGGGAAACAAAAGCAAAACTCTTATCCTTTGCTTGCAAAGGAGTGAAGGTAACTGGCATCAAAGGGACCTTTGATGCAGATCTTTGCAGATCTTTGCTGGCCCACTGCCTACCCTTGGGAGACCATTGGTGACCCCCTGGCAGGCTTCCATCCTGCCTGTTTGCCTGGCTGCTGAAGTGGAAATTATGCTTCTGAGCATGCTTCAAAATGTCATTTCCAATCAGGACCGCCAATGTACAGTTTTCTGAAGCCACAAATTCCATCAATCTGCTAAGCAACGACATATCTTAGTAGGGGTATATGAGAAATTCGTATCAGTTCATTTTTTATTAGAATTTATCCAGTGAACACCTTCCAAATAAATCACATCCTTGGACACAACCTGCAATTGAAATCCATATATTTCTGAGCTTTTACTGTCATTCATAGACAAAAAAAAAAGCATTTAACAGCATGTTTACATTTGAAAAATGCATATTCAAATGTGTACTTTTGAAAAATGCATACAAAGAGGCTTTAATCAATGGGAGAAGGATGCATACATTTCAAAGATGTGTACAGTTGACCTGACTATTTGGGGAAAAAACATTCACAAAAATACACACAGATTTCCATGTGAGAACACACACGACAAAGCTCACAATCTGATATGGACTTGAATCAGAACAAGCTTTGTGATGGGATTTGGAGAAGTTCAGCAAGCTTGAGTTTTGTTGAATTTCACATTCCTATACCTGGGCATGCTCAGAAGCATCATTTCCACTTCAGCAGCTGGGCAGAAGGCAGGATAGAAATAGAACTCCCTGGTACGAAAGGGGGGTTGCTTTTGTCTCCCCTTTCCTTGGCTTGTTTAGAGGAAGAAGGAACTTAGCAGAGATGGATGGAAAGTGAACCACAATTTGAATCTGACTGAGAACTGAAGGCAGGGCCAGGGCCAGATTCTAGGCAGCCATCAGTGTTGTGCTGCCAAGGGCTGCCAACCCACCTTGCTGCCACTGCTGCAAACCCTTGCCTGCCTGTTCACCCACCCACCTGCTGCCCACTGCAGATCTTTGCTGGCCCACTGCCTGCCCTTGGCTGGCTACCCACGGGAGACCCTTGGTGACCCACTCACCTGCCACTGCCATCCCTTGTGACCCACTTGTCACAGCCCCTTGCCCACTGACCCACCAGCCCACTGCCACCCCCATCACTCACTGCTTTTGCCACTGCCAGAGAAAACCCTCAAACATCCACCCAGCACTGTCAGTGCCCTCAATGAGGCTGCTGTAATAACAGCAGCCACCGCCCACCCAGATTTTTTTACCTGGTATGGGGCTGGCATTGGTAGCCATACTGCTGAAATGCTGTGGGCTTGCAAAGCCTGCAGGCCCCACAGGCTCTATGTGCAGCTTTAAAAGAGCCCCACCACTATACATTTTGAGTAACAGCACTCTGAATCAATCAGATGCTGCCTTTGGAGGGAGGGGTCTGCCAATGAGAGCACAGGAGCAATGTAAATACCATCCTGTGCCCTCAAAGGCTGTGTTTCCCCAAAGGCAGAGTGTGTTTGTTCAGACTGCTGCTTCTCAAAATGTATGGGTTGTTCCCCCCCCCCCCCCCAATATACTTTTAAAATAAGGTTTTTTGGGTGCTTGGCTGCACACGTAGCCATAGTGCTACTTTTGACCAGTGGGGCTGGGCGGCTGGGCAAGGAGGAGGATGGCATCTGAAGCAGACAGGGATGGACCCTCCATCAGCACCTTCCCTTGCTTGCCAACTCCAGATGCCATGCCTGATTGAAGCAGTCTGGGCTAGACCCAAACTTGATCACAAGTAGGTGTCTCACATTTTAGAGCCTTCTCTTTGGAATGTGCATGTCATCCCTGGCAGGGACTGCTAAAAGATGGGGGCCTGAGCTGAAATGACATACTCTGTTCGGCAAACATTTTCGGCATAGCTGAAAAGCACCTTTGACCCTTTCTGCAATTTCTCAGTGACTATTTTGAAAATGTTTACCTATTCATCAGAGAGCTTTGCCAACACTTCCAGTGGACCCATAAGAACGTAAGAGGAACTGTGCTGGATCAGACCAAGGGTCCATCTGCTCCAGTGTTCACACTGTGGCCACTCAGCTTTGACTAGGAGCCCACAAGAAGGGCATGAGTGCAACAGCACCCTCCCATCCATGTCCCTCAGCAAGCGGTGTACATAGGCTTACTGCCTCTG
Organism: Elgaria multicarinata webbii; assembly: GCF_023053635.1. Classification (NCBI taxonomy): domain Eukaryota; kingdom Metazoa; phylum Chordata; class Lepidosauria; order Squamata; family Anguidae; genus Elgaria; species Elgaria multicarinata. The sequence continues at coordinate 31,545,088 of NC_086175.1, read as the reverse complement.
CATCTGGAGGCAGCACATAGCTATCAGGACTAGTAGCCACCTTTGCCCTCAGTGACTTATCCATACAGCCACATTGTATTGGCTCAACGTTGTTACACCATCTTTATCACTACATGATCACCAGTTGGCTGGGATCTAGAAAGCATTGCCCCCATGTCATCCCATTGCTAAATCTGGTTATCTAGTAGCCCATTTTGAGTATTCTAATCCTCTGTGTCATGGGTGGACATGTTGTGGACCTCCAGATGCTTTGGCCTACAACCTGCATAATTCATCATGATTGGCTATGCTGGCTAGGGCCAATGGGAACTGTAATCTGATTGAACACAAGTTGCCTACTCCTGTCCTATGTGATTAGAGTCAAATGAGAGACACTGGTGATGAATAGGGGTGTGCACGGACCCCCCGCTCCGCTTCACTTGCAGATCCGCCATTTTTCGGATCGGGCCGCTCCGCCCCGCCCCCGCTCCGCCCACTTCCGCTCCGCTCCGCTCGGAGCTCCGGATCCGGATCCGGAGCTCCGTTTCCCCCCCCCATAGGCTTGCATTGAAAGCTAAAAAATTATACAACTTTTTTTCTGTTCAAGTTAGAAACCTCATGTTTGGCACCATGACACCTCATGGGGATATACACATGCACGCCAAGTTTCAAAGCAATCCCATCATCCCCTGATTTTTGGCGAATTTTTGAAAATCGGGCACCCCACACACAACATCCCTGCGAGGTGTGTTAAAAAACACGGGGAAAAGCCCGTTCAGATGAAGAAAGAGAAGTTTCCCAGAATCCCAAGTTACCTGTTTTGCCTATGCCCTCCTCCAACTTTGGGATCATCATGACCGGGAGCTGACTCTGCCCCTCAGCCCTTTGAAAAAGGTATTTTTCCCGCCGATTTTTTAAAAAATTCTAGCCCGCGACCCGTACGATGCAGAAAGTTGAGAGTGGTCTCAAAATGACCCCCATCCACGACTCTCTGTGCACAAGAATTTTCAGAATGATAGCTTAACCCCCCCCCCAGTTATCCCCGATTCTTTCCCTCAATGCAATCCTATGGGCGAAAAGCCGAAAACGCAGTTTGAGCCGCGCGGTTGACCCGATTTTCACAAAAATATAGCCCGTGACCCGTACGATGCAGAAAGTTGAGAGTGGTCTCAAAATGACCCCCATCCACGACTCTCTGTGCACAAGAATTTTCAGAACGATAGCTTAAACCCCCCCCAGTTATCCCCGATTCTTTCCCTCAATGCAATCCTATGGGCGAAAAGCCGAAAACGCAGTTTGAGCCGCGCGGTTGACCCGATTTTCACAAAAATATAGCCCGCGACCCGTACGATGCAGAAAGTTGAGAGTGGTCTCAAAATGACCCCCATCCACGACTCTCTGTGCACAAGAATTTTCAGAATGATAGCTTAAACCCCCCCCCCCCCAGTTATCCCCGATTCTTTCCCTCAATGCAATCCTATGGGCGAAAAGCCGAAAACGCAGTTTGAGCCGCGCGGTTGACCCGATTTTCACAAAAATATAGCCCGCGACCCGTACGATGCAGAGAGGTGAGAGTGGTCTCAAAATGACCCCCATCCACGACTCTCTGTGCACAAGAATTTTCAGAATGATAGCTTCAAAAACAACGTAGTTATGCGCGATTATTTGCCGCAATGCAATCCTATGGCGAAATGTTTTCAAGATGGCGACCGGAGCGCTCCGCCTGAACTCGGAGCTCCGAAAAATGGCCGCTTCTCTTCGCCTTGCTTCTAGGGGGTCCGCGGTCCGCTCCTACTCCGCCTCTGGGTAAGGCGGAGCAGGCCAATCCGCTACTGCTTCTACGCTCCTAATCGGAGCGGAGCACATCCCTAGTGATGAATACACCAGCTTCACTCTGTCTGCTGCTGTCTACAACACCCATGTTGGCAGCAGAAACTGACTCTCCTCAACTGAGTTCTTTGTGTAATTTAGAACACTGGAAGATCAGAGATCTAAATCATGCAGAAAGCCTTCATAAGTAGAGGAGCACCACACACACCCTGAGACAGTTGTCCTCCAGCTTGTGATGGGCGATGGTGATGGAGATCATGGATCTAGCATGTCCAACTCTTCCTGCTAAAGCAGCAGTGGATATGGGACACTATGGCACTAATCAGGATTTTGTTTTAAAACAAACCCTATATTCTATTTAATTCTGTACAAGTATTCTGACAATTTAGGGGCCTTTTGGGGTGGTGGTGGAAATATCTGTTCCCAGCAAAAACACAAAAAGAAAAGCTATATTTGACCCGAAATTTAAAGTAGAATAACTCCTGGTGCAATCCTTAAAATAAAAAATGAAAGTAACATGACCACACTGATTTCTGGCAGGAAAGCTAGTAACCTTATCCTGAAAGACCTGGTAGTCTGCCAATTAACAAGCAACAAATTAAAAACTTCCATAATGATTGCCTAGCAGTCGTTTACACTTCACTAAGTCAACACCTTAAGATGCTTGAAGTATGAAAGCTATTTGTGATCTTTTTCTGGGTGTTTTGGTGCAAAAAAGAAAAAGAAGGCGCAAGCTGCTTATCACACATGACAGCATATTGTTGTTGGTTTTCCCCTCCCCCCATTTTAAATCTTCAGCTTTGTGACAGCTTTTTCTAAAAATATAGTTCTCTCCCGCTTTGTCTTTCATCTGAGTCAGGGTTTTAGCACCGGTGTCAATTTTCCTGGATGGTTCCTGCCCCTGATGCTTTTTATTTATTTATTTAAATTTTAATCCAAGACATTTTTTATGCCAGACCCAGTACAATTCACACATGACAAAAAGCAGGAGGACAATTAAAAGCCCAAGGACTTTGGAAGTGATGAAGCCACTCCAGATGTTCTTCTGTCAAATCTGTCTGTTCCTTTGACTACATAATTGGTTTCATATAAAATTCACAGGATTTTCCTTGGTTGGGTTGTTATATTATCTAGCATTTCAAGCTTCTTCTTTTCTTTCTTTCTTCCTGGACTTGACAATAAAGATACACACCAGCCATTGCTTACTATGGCAGCTCCATATGCACCTCCTCAATGTGGTTTAGCACCTACATTCTTTGTGTGTTAAGAGTGGAATATGTTCTTGTGAACATACAGAGCTCCGGCTATTGGGCGGTATAGAAATGTAATAAATAAATATAATTGTTCAGCTCCTAGTTCTTCCACAAAGGATCTCACAGGATATCTTCTGGTACACAGGGTGGCAAGTTCTCAAAGCAGAACTTGAAGCTGAAGCAGGAGTGTGTGTGTGTGTATGTGTGGGGGTTGCATAAGTGAAAAGAACTGGAGAAATCGGTCTACCTTTTGGACACTGTCCATTTCTACACCAGACTGGTGTAGAGGGAGGGAGGAGGGAAGGATCGCACGATATCCTGGTGGTGAGATCCTCCCCTTACTCCACATGATGGTGTGACAGGAAGGAGGGTGTCGCGCCTGCCATTTTTATTTTTTAAAGGAACTGAGCACATCTGCACTCCAATGAATAGTGAGTTTTAAAAAAAGCCCTGACCCCTCCCCCCCCGATTCCTCCTGGCTTGGCTGATTCCCTCTACTGCTCCCTGCTACTTGCGGGGAGAAGGGGAGAAGCTGGGACAGGCAGCCACACCTCCCATGGTCTTGGGATGATCCTGAGACTGTGGGAAGAATCAGATTTTCCCAGGGAGTGTTTATCCCTGGGAAAACCTGTGCTCGTCCCCCCTGCCCCCTGGAGTCCCTGTGCATCATTTGGATGCACAAGGACTTGGCCATGATCACCCCCCATTTTTGGTCTGGTGTAGAAATGGTCACTATCTCCTGTTTTACTGCTATTGTCTGTTTGTGACAACCATCAGCCACCATTTTCTCCCAGAACGTCCCAGAGCAATGCTTTCATGATGTAATATTATCTGCAGGGTATTCTCTGTGTATATGTGTGTGTGGGGGGGGGGGGGGATGGCAGCCAGAAAAAAGAATGTGTGTGCTACCTCACTCATCCTTGGGGGAGTGGTATAAAAATATTGTAAATAAATAAATTTTGTGTCTCCACATTGGTGGCCTGTGAATAGTCTATGAAAGGGGGAGACGTTTTGTCACAGCACTACCTTCCCGGTGTCCTTGGTTTCACTCACAGAAAGCTAAGCAAGCTAAGATTAGGCCAGACTACCCAAAGGATATTCTCCTGCTATATATACATGACCAGATCCTAAGGTCATGTTCAGAGGCCTTTCTCTAGATGCCTCCTCCAAATGAGGTGAAGCAGGTAGCTACTAAGTTGGTGCTTTTCAGATCTTTGCACTGCTGTTGATCTCTGACGTTGGTTTTACTTTGGTCTTATTGTGCGGTGTTTTAAAGAAAGGGATGATGATGATGATGATGATGATGATGATGATGATGATGATGATGATTGGCAGTGTCCAATGTTTGTCCTATGTAGAGAAAAGCCATTTTGAAATGAATGGGACTTAAGTCATGACTAATTTAGGACCCATTCATTTCAATTGGTCTACTCTATATACAACTAACATGGGACCCTGTTCTATGTTTTAAGTTCTTAGATTTTATGGCTTTAACCTCTATTTTGTGAACTGCCCAGACAGCTTCAGCTATCAGGGTTCGGGGATTTCCTGGGGTCCCATTCCAACCCTCTGCAATTCCCAAGATGGCCTCTCTCCATTCCCCTGGCTCCACTCCCTTTCCCCCCAACCACAGATCATGTGTGGGCCTTCCTAGACGAGGCCTTAGCATGCTTTGAGACCCGGTTTCCCTTCTGTGCGTCCAGAAGACGCACAGGGGAATCCGAGCCCAGGCCGCACTGAGGCCTCCTCTAACGCGCCATAAGCGAAGTCGCTTATGGCATGCCTTTTTCACAGCCCCGGCCTCAGGCCAGGGCTGCGAAACGTCTAGGAAGGTCTGTGGCTTTTTGTGGCTACTCGCTTACTCGCGAGTAGCCGCGAAAAGCCACGGACCTGGCACAGCGCTCTTACGAGCGCTGTGCCCATCGGCCCGGGGGGGGGGAAGAAAGGGGCAGGGGGAAGGCCAGACCCGGCAGGACGGGGGGGAGAGCAGGCATCGGGGATGGCAAGGGAGGGGGGCTTTGCCCGGGCAAGCGCCGGGCGCCGTCGCCCAAGCAAGCAGGCAACCGGCGCTGCCAGGGCAAGGCCGGGGGCAGGGAGGGGGGGGCTTCATTTTTTTTAAAAAAAATTGAACTTACCTGGTCCGGAGTCTTCGGGCCACATGTGGCCCCTTTAAACTTTTTTTTAAAATGTCGGATGCTGCAGGGTTTCCGTCGTCCCTGCGCGTTGTGTGTCTGGAAGCCCGGGCGGCACGCGCTAATGTCAGCGCGCTGCCGCCCCGCCTCCCTGCTGGTTTATCCCGGCAGGTCTAGCAAAGCCCTGTGTCTATTGTGCACTATTCTCCCTATTCTAAAAGGTTGAAATGCTTCTCCTAAGGCTTAGTTACTGGCTGTGTGCTTTAAACTGCAATAAGCTGCTATGGGGTTTGCAATTTTGGCACAAACTGTGTTGCCTTTGGCATTGCTCCATTTGCCTTCAGCCCCATCCAGCACTGGAATGTGTTCCTGGAGAATCCAAAATTGAATTCTGTCCTCAGACTGAAAGAGGTTCCCCACCCCAGTAAAGTGAAGGGTGTCTCCATATATAGGGATGGATGGATGGAACTCACCCATGCTCACTGCCCCTGCCCCCTGGAGGACTCAGAGAGCATTAGCTCCTTGATGTGAGCCACCATTTTTATTAGGGCTGTGCTCCACTTCGCTTCGGATCAGAGAAGTGATAGTGAGGCGGCCTGATTCACCTCCGATAAAGGCAGAGACGGATCGGGTCAGGGGAGCTACGTATTGAGATGAAGTGGATCAAGACCAAGCAGATCTTTTGCCTCAATCTGGAGCTCTGAAAAAAAGGTAAGTGGGGGCTTACTTGCAGCTGCTGCAGTCCCTGCGGTGACGGCGGCAGAGCCAGGTAAGGGGCAGTGGGGAGGGCAGCTTTCCTGGCTCCATTGCGATTTGGCGGTGGCTTCAACTGAGCCTGAGGATGCAAACCGGAAGACCAGGCTGTGCTGGTCTTCCTGTTTGAGTCCTCGGCCTCAGTTGAAGCCTCCCCCGGACTGCAACAGAGCCAGGTAAGGGGGGAGGAAAGAGGGGTTGGTGCCGGCACCGCAGTCCATGTGGTGACAGTGGCGGAGCTAGGTAAGGGGCAGGGGGGAGGGCAGCTTACCTGGCTCCATCACGGTCTGGCGGTGGCTTCAACTGATGCTGAGGATGGTCTTCCTATTTGAGTCCACAGCCTCAGTTGAAGCTGCTGCCAGACCATGATGGAGGCAGGTAAGTTGTCAGGGGGTGGGGGGGGGGCCTTACGTGGCGCTGCTGCCACGGAGCTCTGATTCAGATCCGGAGCACCGCAGCGAAGCAGAGCGGACCACAGGCAGATCGACGCGAGGCAGAGCTGACCTGATCCAGAAGTTGCAGATCGGGAACCGGAGCAGATCGGGGGGTCCGTGCACAGCACTAATTTTTATGCAAGATGGCCACTATGTAATTTTCATATTTTTAATGTTGCACAAAATGGCAGCCATACAGGGTGCAAAGAGCTCCTTTATGCCTCTAATGTTGCCTCTAATGTTGCATAAAGGGACCCTCTACATTATAGGTGTAGAACACACACACACACCGGTTATGCCTCTGATGTTGCAGAAATGGTTCTTTATGGCCACCGTTTTGCACAACACTTTTGTTCAGTTTCGCTATTTTTTCTATGATGCCAACAGAGTTCTCACTTTCTTATGCTGAGTGAAATTATTACAGATATAATGCGTATACAGGCTCTGCCACAGTGTGGCCTTGTAAGAAAAGGTCAACATCTACTGTATCTCCCATTATAATTATACCAATATATTTTGTATGTCACTGTTTCTCAGGGCCTGGTGTGCTGACATGGAAGTGCTAAATTTGTACTAAAAGAATAAACCACCTAGACAGACAGTTAAATTGATACACAAGCAAGTCATGCAGAGATTTTCTTTTTCATTTGAGGTCACATCAAAGACAAAGGTGTCATATCAACAGTACATCATACACTGGTATGATAGTCATAGATCTTGTTGCTTTGGTAATTAGCAAGTTTATGAGAGCGTAATGGTCCATTATTCTCAAATGATTTGCTTGGAATTTGCTCTGACTTTATAAAGTGAAATTTGCAACCCTATAACTGCGATTGTTGCAACTAAAGTCTGAGGGCCTTGCTAGACCTACCTGATAATCCGGTGGGGAGTAGGGGTGAGGCCGCACAGCAGCTAGCGCGGGCCGTCACCCCTAGCTAGACATAACACGTGACGGGGTAAGGGAAAGCCCCATAGCATCGGCCATTTTAAAAAAAATTAAAGGGGCCATGTGCGCAGGAGTGCACCAACGAAAAGGTAAGTCTTTTTTTAAAAAAATAAAGGGTTCCCTGCTCCCCCTGCCCCCGATTTCCCCCTCCACAATGTCTGATGCCCTCCCGCCCACTCGCTCGCCCATCTGCCCCCGCTCGCCATGTCCGATACCCCCTCCACCCCTCTGGCCACAATCTCCCCACCCTGGCTGCGTTCTTCTTCACCCCCCATCCCCGATCTCCTTGCCCTGGCCCCGTTCTTCTTCACTCCCCATCCACCATGTCTGATGCCCCCCTGCCTGATTGCCCACCCGATCACCATGCCCGCCTGATCACCCGCCCGCCATGTCCGATGCCCCCTCTGCCCCCCGTGATCTCCCCACCCTGGCTCCGCTCTTCCCCCCCATCTCTCCTGCCGGGTCCACTCTTCCCCCCTGGCCCCCATCTTCCCCCCGTGATTTTACCCCCACCGGCCCGATGGACACAGCACTCCTATGAAGCACCGTGCCCAGTGCGCAGCTTCTCCTGGCTACTCGTGAGTAAGCGAGCAGCTGGGAAAAGCCACAGAAACAGCTAGACCTTCTGCAGCTCTAGGCTCAGCCTGGGGCTGCGGAAAAACTGGGCCACAAATGGATCCAGTTATCCCAGGTCAAGGGAGGGTTTAGCCCGGCCTGACCCCGGGATCCCCTGTGCGTCATCTGCACACACAGCAGGGAGCCCGAGCCTCGCACCGGGCTAAACCCTCATCTAGCAACTGCCTGAGAGGAACTGTAGCAAGGATATTGTGACTACTGAGAAATTAAATGCAGCTTTTGGTAAATATTCATGATTTATTTATGATCTTGATATCCATCCCAGATATCTTGACAATATGGAACATTATTAATAGTCAGAAGAATAGTTTTCATTAATATTGCTACAAATGATAAATAAGATGCCTAACAGTGGTGATTTAAAATAAAATATATCACTCATAGTACATCAAGGCTAGAATTAGATCTACTAAAGTCTAAAATAAACATCTGATAAGCATGTTACAATATATTAAGAAGACTTTAGTTCAAGTGTCTAATCAGCAACAAAAAACATTGGGTGACTTTCGGAAGGTCAGTGCTTCTGAGCTTAACCTACCACACCATCATTGAAATAAAATGGAAATAATCTCACATACATTGTTCTGAACTCTTTCAAGATATCTGAAAGTACTTGGTGGCTCTATCAGAAGCAATCAATCTGACCATAAGTGAGCCATAACAATATGTCACTCCATAGGCATGTAATATGGGCCCAGTTTGCCTTCACAAGGGTTGTTTTTCTATTGGAGAGAAAATCTATAAGAGACACATCTCTGATATTTTTTCTGTCTGGCCTTGATCATGATGGGCATCCAGTTTTCTAAGGGAATCACTGGATTTACCCTGACAGTTTCCCCATGGTGATACTACAACAAAGGAAAGCCATCATGTACATCAAGGGTGGGCAATTTATTGTTTCAGTTTGCTTTTGATCTGGATTTACCCAGTTTGCACCTCCCGGATTGAACACAGACTTGGATGCAATCTGCGGTCAAAGTCGTAGCTTGTGTAAATTTAGAAAATGTGCATTAAAAATGCATACTTTAGAAAAATGTGCATCAATACACATTAATCAATGGGAGAAGAATTTGTACATTTCAAAGAAGTGCACAATTGATGTGTACTCTTGGGAAAACATGCATGAAAATGCACAC